>NC_053445.1:26806718-27406718 GCF_007990345.1 Gossypium hirsutum | reverse complement strand
AAAGTAATGTAAAGTTATGTGACAAAATTTTAAAAAAAATGAAAAGGATTAAAACGAAGCAAAATGAGAAAATAGGAGGACCATGTACAAAAATATTCCACTTTCGCAAAATGCGCGGATCATTTCTAGGTCGGGTCTGTACGCGGGTCGACAGCCAACACGGCGTCGTTTTGATGCCACTGAGAAAGGCCTCAAACGGCTTCGTTTTTCACACTATATATAAATAAAAAAACCCCTAAATCAGCAGCTCTCTGCCATTTTTCGAAATCACAGCCGCAGCCTTCATCCATTCTTCCGTCATTCGAACCCCTTTCAGTTCCGATCTAGACGAAACGAAGAGGTATTTCGACGACGCTTATATGGTAAACTCTTTTCTTCTTCTTTGTTATTTTCTTTACACTCAATAAGTGACAAAAAAAATCAAAAAGAAAGAAAATATGAAGAAAATCCCATCACCTTTCGAAAACTGTTTTTGTATTGCTTTTGATTTTCCTTTTACAGTTTTTTTTCTGATCCCCCCTTTTTACAGATTGAAATCGGCTTTTTTATAGCCGAGATGTATAAAGGAAAATCTATCTATTCTGCTATTTGTCGCGTCTACTCCCGTTTGGATCCGTTTTTTTCGCAGGTACGGAGGTCGTGGAAGAGGCACACATGTACGGAGATGCGACACACGCAGGGAAGGGCTGGTTGCCGCGGTGCTGCTGAGGTTGTTCCAGAAGCTGCTAGGGTTTCAGCCTTGATTTGTGCTGGCCATTGGGCTGGTGTTGGGTTTTGATTTTGGGCCGTTATTTTGTTGTAAATGGACTGAACATTATTTTTATTTTATTAGTATTATAGGCCTGGGGAAAAATTGGGTATTACAATGCCAAATTAAACCTATAACACCTTTGAAGACAATCATACCAATGGCATAAAAACTCATAACCAAAACCTATCCATTTTCAAACCATTCATCAATTTATTTTGCCTAACTACTTCACTTTGCAACCCTTAACTTATCAAGCTTATGCAAGCCTAAATCATCACATTTAATGGCATCAAACATGACTCAAAATCATGCAACAATTAGTTTATTTACCAAACATACCAAACAAGTTCAACCATAGCCATAATTACCACATACAAGGGTAAAGTCAGAACAATTTTTTAGGGGCGAATGAAATTTTAATTTTTTATAGTCTATATCTTTATAATTTTTAAAGGATTAAATTAACTTTTTATAATTTTAAGGGGGCAAAGTATAATTTTATTTTTACTAATTTAAAATTTAAAAAAAATTAAAGGAACTAAATAGCAATTTTTCATTTTAGGGGGGACTGGGGCCCATGCCAACCGCCCTAAATTCGCCTTTAACTACGTAACTATATATTCAAAGGTAACCATTTGCACAACAAGATGTCCTTATATACATGCTACAATATTTGGACTCAAAATGAACATAATTCTATCGTCTTGATGATAGTGTGTGCTTTGCGTTGATCTGACGTGACAAGTTTCACAAGTTGACAATCTATAAGTAGAAGAAATAACTAGAATAAACATATCAATGCTTAGTAAGTTCAAACGAAAATTTCATACTTACCTTGCTCAAAATGTGAGCATACTAGCTATCTTAGTTTTGACAAACTTTTGGCTAGAACATGGCACTCAAAATAACAATAAGGTGAGCATGTTTATTCATACATATCAAACATTGTAAACATAATTCACAACATCACCAATATAAACCAATTTCGCATAAATCATCTCAATGTTAGATTTTGCCATCAACCCATAACTTTATATCGATTACTCATAATTCATCTAAATGTCACATTCTATCCTTCATCCATAATTTATACCATATCAAGTGAATTGCATATCAAGTTGGTTTATCAATTCAATTCATTTTATTTTAAAATTTTCAAATTTAATTATAATGCTTCGCTCGATGGAACCCTAGTAAAATGGACTCAAATACACGAGTGAACTACACCACACCAGATAGCTTGTAAGAGCTTAAACTACACCACACCAAGGCGCCGAAGTGCAAAGCCCTAAGCATCAAACGTATAAACATTTTCAAATACATCCCTCCACTACACCAAAGTCCCTGTAGAGACATATAATACTTGATTATCTGAAACATATTTTGGATCTCGATATAACTTGTACAAGTGCACATAAGACTCTATTGGCATACCAATCGTATCCTAACCTTTTACTAAGTTCACATGGGCATCAATTATACACATATTTATTACCATTCCTTGTAATCGATCATTTTCTCATGTTTACACCTTGTAAATATCCACATTTACAAATCATACCCTGTATCAATCACATTTACATTTCCATACCTTGTAATCATTCAAAGTTTTACATTAATATCCCATACTTATCACATAACAAATCAATTATCTCATTTTATTTCAATTCAATCTTTTTACTATCCTTATATGCCAATTTCATTAATATTTCAAATTATTTTCACACACACATATCAAAATAAACACAAGCATACATATAGCACAGTATAAGATAGTAAGTTCCATATGAACTTACCTATTTAAAGCATAGAACGAGTGGATTCTTCAAGGACTAATCCATAATTTTAGTTTTTTTCTATATTCTTGATCTAAACAAATATTATATATACCAAATTAATGCCAAACATTTTCACACAATTTCATGAGATGCATGATCCTATATAAATAATTTTTTTGATTTCCCCCATATTTTATATTTTTATTCAATTTAGTCCTTAAACTCAGGATAGGCATAACTTTCAATTCCTAGATTCAAATTAAAATTTTATTTCATATATTTTCTTTTGAGACCTTATATTTTCTATTTCTAACCTAATTTCATGACAATTTTTACTTTTATTCAATTTGGTCCCTAATATAACAAAGTTAACAAACAAGCTAAACTAACTTTACAATCTAGTCTTTTTTTGTAATCTAAGCTTACAATCTATTAATTTCAAGCCTAATTCATCAATTAATCAAAAATGACATCTTGATAAAAGTTTAAAAATTCATTAAATTGGAACATAGGTTAGCTAAACCAAGCTCCCATGATCACAAATCCAAAAAAAATTACAAAAAATTAGTTTGATCTCCATACCTATTTGAATGGCTGAATGACTAACCCTCAAGAATGGTTTTTCTCTTTTTCTTTCTATGGTGAAACAACTACGGAAGGATGAACAAGATGGTAACCTTCTCTTCCTTTCCACTTATCTTGTTATTTAAAGTTTAATAAGTAGCTACTTAACAATAATTAATTACCATAATCTAACTTTTAACTACACTCAATGGAGATGGCCATCATCTTCCATTAAATTTTACTTAATATTGGTTTATTAACCATTTTGGACATTTTGTTAATTGCTATGTAGGTCCTCAAGCCTTTTCCTAATTAAAACTTTATAGCGATTTGAATTTTATAATTTAGTCCCTGAGCCTTAATTAACTATTTAATTCAAAAAATTGCTCGACCAATCTTCAATATATTTTTATATTAACTTCGTAAATATTCATATTTTATATTTACAGACTCAATTTATAAAAATGAGGTTCCAAAATTATATTTTTCGGTACCATTGAAAATCGAGCCATTACACGAGGACTAAAATTGATCAGATTAAAGTATATGGACTAAATCCATAACTTTTATGAAATAGGACTAATAGCAGAATTTAACAAAATAAATTCAAATTTTACATAACCAAATAATTTAGGGTTAAATACAAAATTAATACTCAAACTTGTCTACTTCTCCCAGATTAATACTTATGGTTTTTTTGTCTCAGATTGATACCTGAACTTTTTTCTGTCAACTAAATCGATACCTAAGTCTAACACCGTTAAGTTTAGGACACGTTGCAAAATAAGATTGTAACACTTGGCATAAATGACATCATGGTGATTTCATAATCTAAAAAAATTTAATAAGAAAAAACTTTTTTTTCTTTTGACTCTTCCCCCCCAAAATTTTTTGTCGTTGTTTTTTTTTCCTTCTTCTTTTTCTTCTTCTTCCCCCCAAATTTTTTTGACATTCTTTTTTTCCTTCTTTCTTCTTCTTCTTCTTCTTCTTCTTCTTCTTCTTCTTCTTCTTCTTCTTCTTCTTTTTCTTCTTCTTCTTCTTCTTCTTCCCTCGACCCAAGTTTTTAATATTGTTGCATGCAGATCCAATTTTTTTACAAAACTAGCTTAATACAATTCATATACTAGTTTTGTTTGAGAATGAAATAAATCCATTGACCTGTTTTCTTGCTCTTGATCGAGTAGCTAATTCTCTATTCTTAATTTTACGCTTGTGTTGTGGATCATCGAAATTTTCTTCATTTTCTTGACCTTTTTGTTTTTGCAAGAAGAATGGAAAGATAGAGTAGGAGCTTTGACTTGCCGCACTTGCAATGGATCTAGCATTCAAGGTGAATAAAGTGGCAGGAGTGGATGGTAGAGACCCAAAAAGGGTGGTTTCTTCAATAAGGAATGTGCCACAACCTGGTCTTACTATTGGAGGCATTTCTTTATTTATGGGTGTAGGTAAAAAGTCTTGAAGGATCACGCTAGGAAAAGAAGAAGGGTTGGTAGTGAGAGTGATCACGGGGTGATCATTTAGAGAAGCTAGGCTAATATTTCCCAACATTTCTTCCATAGATATTTTAAGATTATTATGGTGATCTTAAGGCTTTGCAGCTACTTTTTTTTGTTGTTTCTACATGTTAGTGCCCACATTAGCAATATAAAGGTGAAAATAGAGAGAAGATATGTTAATTTCTACTATTACTATATATAGAGGTGCCCACATTAGCAATATAATAAATTTTACTAGTGAACTCTAAGATTATTTGAATTGTTAATATTGTATACCCAACAACTACTGCTTCAACTTTGATTCTGTTCCAGTTTAAGGGCCCCCCAAAATAAAAAGACAAAGAAAAAAAAAGAAAACCTAAGAATAAGCATCTAAATTGGGAGTAGGGAGCAGCGAGGGATGACGGTAGCTTCCTTCAATTCTCCACTTTGTACAATGGCCTTTGCAGAGCTTTCAGAATGAATCTAATAAAGAGCTTCATACTAAGAGATAACTCATGAGTATTGCATTGAAAATTGATAAGAAACTAGGTTCTTTTTTAGCAAACAAAAGAGGCAATGTGAACTGGATTTTTTCTTAAGAAACAAACAAAAAAAAAGGAAAGAGAAGGGTTTTAAGGTTGAGGAAGGAAAAGACTAGTGGAAAAAATTGTTCGCTGTCACTGCTAAACAACAAGAAGAAACTTGGGCTGAGGGAAGAAGAAGAAGGGAAAAAAACAAAGAATGACAGAAAAATTAGGGGAAAAAGAAGAAAAAAGAAGGAAAAAAAAGTAACAAAAAAATGGGGGAAGAAAACTCAAAATAATTTTTTTAATTTTTTTAGATTATGACATCATCATCATGATGTCATTTATGCCACGTGTCATAATTGTATTCTACCACGTATCCTAAACTTAACGACGTTAGACTCAAGTACCGGTTTAGTTGACAGAAAAAAATTGGGGTACCATTCTGGGACAAAAAAATCATAAGTACTAATCTGGGAGAAGTGGATAAGTTTGGGTACTAATTTTATATTTAACCCAATAATTTAACACATAAGAAAGGTAATATATCCAAAATAAGCTCCAGTCCAAGATGATTCTGATACCATGACAAAAATCATAAGAGAAGAATGAATTTTTATCATATAAAAATTAGGTTACAGTCTAGGTTAATATGCACAATTGTCTAGCTTAAAAACGGTAACTAACTCCCTAATTGAAAACTCCTAAAAATATGAAACTTCACAATAAATTATACACAATTTTCTATAACTACACAATCTTTCCAAATAAAGCTATATAATTCGACAATAAAAACTAATAGTTGTATATGAGAGTATATGTAAAAAATGAGTAATATGTATTGTTGGAGTTTGAACATAATGTTGGTATATTATTTTGGTGGATATTTCTTTATTATGTTGATTGATTTGTGGTGCTACAATACTTGAGGAGGGAGTTATCTCTCTTTGTACATTTTTAATAAAATGGGGAGAAACTATGTTTAATATTATTTTGTTATTAGAAAGGTAGTGTTGTTTGATGATGCAAAATTTTTGAGGAAGATATTTGACTTTGTTGTTTTGTTCATTATGAAGGAAGATATTTTATTATACTATAGAGTTCTCTCTTTGGAAATTTGACAAAAGGTGGGAGATATTTTTAGTGCAACTTGTTGTCAGTTTCGATTAAGGAAGAGCTATTAGAGCTGTTGGGATGGAATGTTTTTTTTTGTGCCTAGATGAATTTTATTTTTCCTTTCTTTGGAAATATTCTCTTTAGTTTCTTCTAGGTTTAAATGTTTTGAACATACTTCTTCTTGAATTTCTTAAATGCATGGTGATATTCTTGATAATGCATTGTGTTATACGAAGTACTTTATCTTGACTCAATATATCTAGTTTTCTATAGTTTTGTATGTATAGTAATTATGTTTTTTTTTCTATTGCAAGATTTTATAAAAAAATGTCAAATTGAGACATTCTTAGTACAACTTGCTTTGACCTAGTTGCAACTAGAATTACAACATTTTAAGACATTTTAGTGTTATATATTGTTAGCAATTTTTTACATGTATTTTTATTTCATAAACTGGACAAAATTAGGTTGGTTTACTTTTTAAAGAAAACTAATGTATTTTAGAGTCCAAATTTGTCTCGAAGTATCATTGTCTTTTTAATGAGATTTATGATAAATGCGATAAGATGATTGAATTGTAATCAAATCAATTACTAATATATCCCATCCCTCAATTAAAGATATGTGATTAGGTCAACCTTTTTTTGAATATTGTGATTTACGTGATGAAGATTTTTGAAACTTTCATTTGAAGCTTTATATATTGAAGTTCTATTTTTCCTAGAAAGAAAAGTTGAGCTAAGAGAGAATAGTCAAGTTCATTTGCAAGAACACTCCTAACTACAAATCATTCATGTCAAATTGTTTTATGAGTTGATTATTTAAACTTTCAATTGGAAAGTGTTAAGTTGGTGAATAAATTTATTCTAAATGTATGAGAGTGAAGTTGTAATATTCTAGAGATTGATTAGACTTAAATCATAACTTGTATTATATTTTATAGTAGATTACTCACTAGGTAAGGTCCCGCACACATAGATTGATGCCAAAATGTGTAAATATTTGTTTGTGCTCATGTGCATTTTGTTTTCCCTTCTTGATACATCACTAATTACAACTCCTCTTGTGACAACTCAACAACCACAATAGTACTTTTAGGTAATAAATTTAAGGTTTAGTAGTTGATAAAGTATGTTAAAGGTTAATTTAAGTGGAGAAAAGTCTAAAGGGTTAAATTAAATAAAATGATAATTTTTAGGAGTTTATTATTATAGCATTTATGATAAAGGTTGTATTAGATTCAGATATCCAAATCCATTATTCATATAAATAAATAGGATTTTGATAGCTTATGTAACACCCCTAACCCGTATCCGTCGCCGAATTAGGGTTACGAGGCATTACCGAACAAATTCAACATTTTTAAAACCAAACTGATCACAACGTAAAAAAATTTTAATTACTTTCGCATAGCTATTATAATTTACAATAAAAAATGTAATTAACATCGTACTCAAACCCATACATGCCATAAGATTGAGTTCAAATATTTAACAAAATACCAAAAGAAGTCGATAGTGTGATGGACTATGCTGATGATCCCCGAGCTCGTAACACGTCTCCAAAATCTATAAAAGTAAATGGACGAAAACAAACAAAGTAAGCTTTTATAGCTTAGTAAGTCTACAGCATAACTAAATGTATATAAATATATAAATAAAGTTACTTTTTAATCTATTTCACTAGATTTCAATTAACACGAATAACTAATATTTATACATTATTGTACTCAGACCATTTCATTTATAGACAGATATGCATACCTGTCGAAAGCGATCAATTGAATATATATTTTTATACCGAACAACATTACAACGAATGTATACAACCGAGCATATATATATTATACACATATCATAACCGAATGTGTATGAATACTCATTTTAAACTTTAAACCAATACAAATCTAATACATATGAACAAATGCATTCATTTTCATCAAATACTTATAAACCAAGGTATATATATATATCTCGAATGCATATATAGTTACTAATCAAATATGTGTACCGAATATTTAAAAGTATATATTTATCAAATGCATAATCCCAGAGCATATATATATTTCTCAATTGTATAAGCCGGATATATATATAATCATCAAACGCACTTAGCCAAATGTATATATATAAATATACTTATCAATTAAATATATATCCAAAATCATATAATTGTACACCTAATCACATACTTAAAACAGATTCACCGACATTTAGCCTGCTAGGCTTTAAGCATGATTCAGTACACCGGCACTTAGCCTGCTAGACATATAGTCTGAAATATTTCACCGGCATTAAGCCTGCTAGACATATAGTCTGAAGTGTTTCACCGGCAATAAGCCTGCTAAGCGCTATGCTTGAAAATCTCAATTTTCCCATATACAGAATAATTTCCTCAAATACTTATTAACAGCAAACACACATTCATTGTAGTCCATATTCAATCACAAAAGAGTTTGCGAATCATACATTCGATTCAATTCAAGAATCTGTACACAAATATACATTTAGATATATTCGAACTCCCAAGTACGTTTTTAACATTTATACCTTAAAATATAATCAAGACTTATTCACATATATATATAGATGTTCCAACTCCATATACTTACTTATTCAAAATTATCTGGACAATTACAACATACATACTTTTAATCAAACCCAAATGTTTTTACATACATCTATATGTTCGAAACTTATGTATACATATGTATTATACATATCTTTAATTTAAGCAAGAATTTATACATGTATTTACTTACATATATTTGAATCTTAAGTGCACATATATATAACTCTCATACAACCAACCAAATTCAAGTATATGTATACATATAGATACATATATAATTATTTGAATTTATATATATATAACTTTATACCATTCATACTTTAACTTAGTTCAAAAATTTATATAAGCATATACCTATATATTTGAACATTGTATATACATATTTATACCATTTATAATTTGAATTTATTCAATTAAATTACTTTTAATTATAGCTCAACAACAACATAATAGATATTCATACATATATATATATTGATTTAATAACATTAAATAGCTAAAAGACTTACCTCGGACGATGGAAAATCGAAGTCGGACGATTATTCGACTAATTTGGCTTTTCCCCGATCTAACTCCGATTTCTTTGGTTCTCGATCTAAATATATTCAAAATAAGATAATTTATTTATTAACACATTCAATTTAATCCAAAAACACATAATTTGGCAAATTACTATTTTACCCCTAATATTTACGCTTTTGCAATTTAGTCCCTATTGCATAAAACACAATTTATACAAAATTTGCCCATACCACACAAGGACCGAATATTCATGGTTCTCATACAAGTCCACACATTGCATTTATTTCACACTTTAGTCCCCCAAAAATTTAATTTCACAATTTAGCCCTATTTACTCAATTTCACTAAAAATTCCTATACAAAATATATTAATCTAACAGATATATTTCATATTTCACCTACTAACATCATAAAACTCAAGCATTCATCAATGGCACATTTCAAAACCATCCACAATTCACAAAATTAAGATATGGGTTTTGAAGAACACGAAGCAACGATCTCAAAAACGTAAAAATTATCAAAAACCGAAGTAAAACATACCTTGAATTAAGCTTGTTAATGACCGAATACCTCAAAGCTTTTAAACCCTATTTGTTTTTCTAAGTTTTGGCAAAGGAAGAATGAAAATAATGGCTTCAATTGATTTATTATATCATATGTTTATTTAATTATTAGTTTACTATATTAACCTTTAATACAAAATATATAAACCTTATAATATAAGGTCATTTTTTACCATTATCACCCACTCACTACTTTATGGTCTTATTGCATCATAAATCCTTCCATTTAAAAAGACAACAACAATTAGGTGCTTTTATAATTAACCCCTAAATTTTTATTTTTCGCGATTTAATCCTTTTATTTAATCGGACACTCAAACAACAAAATTAAAACATGAAAATTTCACACAATCAAATGCACACAAAGTAAACACACAAAATAATATTGAAATATTTTTAGGACTCAAATTTGTGGTCCCGAAACCACTATTCCGATTAGAGTCAAACCGGGTTGTTACAACTCTCCTCCATAGGGATTTTCGTCCTCGAAAATCTTACCGGTGAATAGGTTTGGATAACGCTCTTTCATTGTATCTTATGACTCCCAAGTTGCTTCTTCAACTCCGTGTTTATGCCACAATACTTTAACTAACGGAATTTTCTTATTTCGTAATTCTTTGATCTCACGAGCCAGAATGCTAATCGGTTCTTCTTCATATGACATATCAGAGTTAAATTCAATCTCCGTCGAACTAATCACATGTGAAGGATCAGATCGGTATCTATGGAGCATCGAAACATGGAATACGTTATGACTCTTTTCTAACTCAGGCGGTAACATCAATCTATAAGCAACCGATCCAACTCGCTCTGTAATCTCATACGGTCCAATAAATCTCGGACTCAATTTGCCTTTACGACCGAATCTGAGTATTTTCTTCCACATTGAGACTTTTAAAAACACTTTATCCCCGATCTGAAATTCTATATCCTTTCTTTTCAAATCCGCATAAGATTTCTGACGATCCGATGCTGATTTCAGACTGTCCCAAATCACTTTCACTTTCTGTTCGGTTTCTTCAATCAAATCAACCCCGTGTATCTTATTTTCATTGAGCTCGGTCCAATACAGTGGTGTACGACATTTACGACCGTACAAAGCCTCATAAGGTGCCATTTTGATACTAGATTGAAAGCTATTATTATAAGCAAATTCAATCAAAGGTAAGTATCGTTCCCACGTACCTTCAAACTCAAGAATGCAACATCTCAACATATCCTCAAGTATCTGAATGATTCGTTCAGATTGACCATCTGTCTGCGGATGGAAAGCTGTGCTAAAATGTAGTTTCGTACCTAAAGCATCTTGTAGTTTCTTCCAAAATTGCGATGTGAATCTCGGATCTCTGTCTGAAATAATAGAAATAGGTACACCATGCAACCTCACAATTTGTGAAATATACAATTCCGCAAGTTTATCGAGCGAAAAATCTGTACGAATCGGAATAAAGTGAGCCGATTTTGTCAATCTATCAACAACAACCCAAATTGCATCTTTCTTGCTGGGTGTTAACGGTAAACCGGATACAAAATCCATCGTAACTCTATCCCATTTCTATTCAGGTATCATGATTGGCTGAAGCAATCCAAAAGGTACCTGATGCTCGGCCTTTACTTGCTGACATATTAAACATTTCGAAACAAAGTCAGAGATGTCTCGTTTCATTCCATGCCACCAATAGTGTTGTTTCAGATCATTATACATTTTCGTGCTACCCGGATGAACAGAAAATCGACTATTATGGGCTTCATTCAAAATCATCTGAATTAACTCTGGATTTTTCGGAACACATAATCGGCTTCTGAATCTCAAACAATCCTCAGTATCAACTAGAAACTCTGAATCAACATTTAAGTCACACTGAGTTCGTTTTGCAATTAAATCATCATCGGTTTTCTGAGCTTCACAAATCTGTTGAACAAATAACGGTTTTGCTTTCAACTCAGCTACTATCACATCATCATCAGACATAGCCATATGTGCGTTCATTGCACGCAAAGCAAACAATGATTTTCTACTTAGGGCATCAGCAACAACATTAGCCTTTCCCGGATGATAGTCAATCACAAGCTCGTAATCTTTTAGCAATTCTAACCATCGACGCTGTCTCAAATTCAGATCTTTCTGAGTTATCAAATATTTCAGGCTTTTGTGATCAGAATAAACATGACATCTTTCGCCAAACAGATAGTGACGCCATATTTTTAACACAAATACAATAGCGGCCAATTCCAGATCATGCGTCGGATAGTTCTTTTCATGCGGCTTTAACTGTCTCGAGGCATAGGCTACAACTTTGCCTTCCTGCATCAATACACAGCCCAAACCATTTAAAGATGCATCACTATAGATAACAAACTCTTTACCCGATTCGGGTTGAACTAGGACTGGAGCTTCGGTCAAAAGAACTTTCAACTGATCAAAGCTTTTCTGACACTTTCCTGACCACTCGAACTTAACGTCTTTTTGTAGTAGCTTTGTCATCGGGGTCGCAATCATAGAGAACCCTTTCACAAAACGTCTATAATAGCCAACGAGTCCCAGAAAGCTTCGAACTTCCAAAACATTCCTCGGAGGTTTCCAGTCAAGTATAGCTGAAATTTTACTCGGATCAACCCGAAGACCCGATGCTGATACAACATGTCCCAGAAAACTGACTTCACGTAACCAGAACTCACATTTACTAAACTTTGCATACAACTGCTTATCTCGCAAAGTTTGTAATACAAGTCTCAGATGTTCGGCATGCTCATTTTCGTCTCGAGAGTAGATCAAAATGTCATCAATAAATACTACCACAAACCGATCCAGATACTTTCTAAAGATCCGATTCATCAAATCCATGAAAATAGCAGGTGCATTAGTAAGTCTGAAAGGCATAACAAGAAACTCATAATAACCGTACCTTGTTCGGAAAGCAGTCTTTGGCATATCAGAGTCTTTAACTCGCAACTGATAGTAGCTTGATCTCAGATCTATCTTCGAAAACACAGTAGCCCCTTTCAACTGATCGAACAAATCATCAATCCGTGGTAACGGATACTTATTCTTTATAGTCACCTTATTGAGTTGCCGGTAATCAATGCACATTCTCATCGTTCCGTCTTTCTTTTTCACAAACAGAACTGGTGCACCCCAAGGAGAGAAACTCGGTCGTGCAAAACCTTTATCAGTCAACTCTTGCAACTGTACTTTCAATTATTTTAATTCGGTCGGTGCCATATGGTACGGAGCTATCGAGATTGGAGTCGCCCCTGGTACTAACTCAATACCAAACTCTACCTCTCGAATAGGTGGCAAACCCGGTAATTCTTCGGGAAACACGTCTGAATACTCGCACACTACTGGCACAGATTCAATCTTCTTTTCGGTCACTTTACTATCAAGAACAAATGTAAGGTAAGCTTCACAACCTTTTCTCACATACTTCTGAGCCGACATCGAGGATATTATTGCTGGTAAACCATTCAGATCATTAGATTCAATTCGAATAATCTCATCATTCAGAGTTAACTAATCCATACCCAGAATTATATCAAACTCGTCGAATGGTAACAACATCAAATCACCCGGAAAACATAAATCTCGAATCATCAACGGACAATTCTTGCACACTTTGTCAACCAAAACACACCGGCCTAGGGGGTTCGATACTTTAATTACAAACTCAGTAGACTCAACAGGCAAAGTCTTACTGAATACTAAAGTCTCACACACATAAGAATGAGTCGAACCAGGATCAATCAATGCAATAACATTAGTATCATAAAGAGTGAAAGTACCAGTAATAACATCTGGAGAAGAAGCCTCCTCTCGAGCACGGATGGCATATGCTCTGGCAGGTGCACGAGCCTCAGATCGAACTGCCGTGTCCTTTGTCCCTCTTTGACTACCACTTACATTACCCAAATGTCTTGGTGGTCTACCTCGTACTGACACATTACTCGGTCTGGTATTCTGCATAGTGTTTTGCTCAGCTACCATCAGACAGTCTCGAATGAAATGATCCTTTGAACCACACTTAAAGCAAGATCGATCATGTAATCTGAAATCTCCAGGATGCCATTTCCCGTAATGCTTGCACTCTGATCTATTTTGTTGAAACTACCAACGCTAGCAACTGAAGTAGCTCGTGAACTCAGAGGGGGTCGATCTCGATCATACTTAGGAAACCCTACAGTAGCTTTAGATCGGCTATGATCCTCTCTGGATTTTCTTGAGGTCGACTGGAATGATTTACTAAATGATCGTTTACGGGAATCTCGAGCTTCATAGTCAGCTTTCCTCTTCTCTTTCCCGAGCTCTTCAGCTTTACAAGCTCGTTCAACAAGTACTACGAACTCCTTTATCTCAAGTATGCCCACTAACAGTTTAATATCTTCATTCAGCCCATCTTCAAATCTTTTACACATAATAGCTTCAGTCGAAACACACTCTCGAGCATATCTACTGAGTCTCACAAATTTCCGTTCATATTCTGTCACTGTCATCCGACCCTGTTTCAATTCAAGAAATTCCTTACATTTCTGATCAATGAATCTCTGGCTGATGTATTTCTTACGGAACTCAGTCTGAAAGAATTCCCAGGTCACTCGCTCTTTCGGAACCACTGATACTAGTGTATTCCACCAGTGATATGCAGTGTCCCGTAGCAAGGATATGGCATATTTCAAGCACTCATCAGGGGTGCAAGACTACTCATCAAACACTCGAATAGTATTATCAAGCCAGAATTCAGCTCGTTCAGCATCATCATCATCAGTAGCTCTGAACTCTTCGGCCTCGTGTTTTCGAATTTTATCAACAGGAGGCTTAAGTAATCTCATCGGATCACTTACTTAAGGTATAACAGGAACCGAAGATGGATTAGTCGGGGGTGGAGGTTGTTGTGCAACCAGATTAGTTCGGACATATTGAGTAAACCAGTCATTCATCATTTGGTAAAAGGCTTGTTTAGCCTCTCCTTCCTGGTTACTCGAGGTCTGTCGAGAATCTACCGGCTCTGTCCCTTGCGCGGGAGCAGGCGCTATACTCTCAACATCATCAGCTACGGCTCGATCGGGATCCATTACTATACGAAAACACATTTTTAGACGTCAGCAGTCATCAAACTATCTCGATATAAAAATATGGCATGTATAGCTAGACTCATACACGCTACGTTAGTCCGAGAATCGACTAAACCGTAGCTCTGATACCAATAAAATGTAACACCCCTAACCCGTATCCGTCGCCGAATTAGGGTTACGAGGCATTACCGAACAAATTCAACATTTTTAAAACCAAACTGATCACAACGTAAAAACATTTTAATTACTTTCGCATAGCTATTATAATTTACAATAAAAAATGTAATTAACATCGTACTCAAACCTATACATGCCATAAGATTGAGTTCAAATATTTAACAAAATACCAAAAGAAGTCGATAGTGTGATGGACTATGCTGATGATCCCCGAGCTCGTAACGCGTCTCTAAAATCTATAAAAGCAAATGGACGAAAACAAACAAAGTAAGCTTTTATAGCTTAGTAAGTCTACAGCATAACTAAATGTATATAAATATATAAATAAAGTTACTTTTTAATCTATTTCACTGAGATTTCAATTAACACGAATAACTAATATTTATACATTATTGTACTCAGACCATTTCATTTATAGACAGATATGCATACCTGTCGAAAGCGATCAATTGAATATATATTTTTATACCAAACAACATTACAACAAATGTATACAACCGAGCATATATATATTATACACATATCATAACCGAATGTGTATGAATACTCATTTTAAACTTTAAACCAATACAAATCTAATACATATGAACGAATGCATTCATTTTCATCAAATACTTATAAACCAAGGTATATATATATCTCAAATGCATATGTAGTTACTAATCAAATATGTGTACCGAATATTTAAAAGTATATATTTATCAAATGCATAATCCTAGAGCATATATATATTTCTCAATTGTATAAGCCGGATATATATATAATCATCAAACGCACTTAGCCAAATGTATATATATAAATATACTTATCAATTAAATATATATCCAAAATCATATAATTGTACACCTAATCACATACTTAAAACAGATTCACCGGCATTTAGCCTGCTAGGCTTTAAGCATGATTCAGTACACCGGCACTTAGCCTGCTAGACATATAGTCTAAAATATTTCACCGGCATTAAGCCTGCTAGACATATAGTCTGAAGTGTTTCACCGGCAATAAGCCTGCTAAGCGCTATGCTTGAAAATCTCAATTTTCCCATATACAGAATAATTTCCTCAAATACTTATTAACAGCAAACACACATTCATTGTAGTCCATATTCAATCACAAAAGAGTTTGCGAATCATACATTCGATTCAATTCAAGAATCTATACACAAATATACATTTAGATATATTCGAACTCCCAAGTACGTTTTTAATATTTATACCTTAAAATATAATCAAGACTTATTCATATATATATATATATAGATGTTCCAACTCCATATACTTACTTATTCGAAATTATCTGGACAATTACAACATACATACTTTTAATCAAACCCAAATGTTTTTACATACATCTATATGTTCGAAACTTATGTATACATATATATTATACATATCTTTAATTTAAGCAAGAATTTATACATGTATTTACTTACATATATTTGAATCTTAAGTGCACATATATATAACTCTCATACAACCAACCAAATTCAAGTATATGTATACATATAGATACATATATAATTATTTGAATTTATATATATAACTTTATACCATTCATACTTTAACTTAGTTCAAAAATTTATATAAGCATATACCTATATATTTGAACATTGTATATACATATTTATACCATTTATAATTTGAATTTATTCAATTAAATTACTTTTAATTATAGCTCAACAACAACATAATAGATATTCATACATATATATATTGATTTAATAACATTAAATAGCTAATAGACTTACCTCGGACGATGGAAAATCGAAGTCGGACGATTATTCGACTAATTTGGCTTTTCCCCGATCTAACTCTAATTTCTTTGGTTCTCGATCTAAATATATTCAAAATAAGATAATTTATTTATTAACACATTCAATTTAATCCAAAAACACATAATTTGGCAAATTACTATGTTGCCCCTAATATTTACACTTTTTGCAATTAGTCCTTATTGCATAAAACACAATTTATACAAAATTTGCCCATACCACACAAGGACCGAATATTCATGGTTCTCATACAAGTCCACAAATTTCATTTATTTCACACTTTAGTCCCCCAAAAATTTAATTTCACAATTTAGCCCTATTTACTCAATTTCACTAAAAATTCCAATACAAAATATATTAATCTAACAGATATATTTCATATTTCACCTACTAACATCATAAAACTCAAGCATTCATCAATGTCACATTTCAAAACCATCCACAATTCAAAAAATTAAGATATGGGTTTTGAAGAACACGAAGCAACGATCTCAAAAACGTAAAAATTATCAAAAACCGAAGTAAAACATACCTTGAATTAAGCTTGTTAATGACCGAATACCTCAAAGCTTTTAAACCCTATTTGTTTTTCTAAGTTTCGGCAAAGGAAGAATTGAAATAATGGCTTCAATTGATTTATTATATCATATGTTTATTTAATTATTAGTTTACTATATTAACCTTTAATACAAAATATATAAACCTTATAATATAAGGTCATTTTTTACCATTATCACCCACTCACTACTTTATGGTCTTATTGCATCATAAATCCTTCCATTTAAAAAGACAACAATAATTAGGTGCTTTTATAATTAACCCCTAAATTTTTATTTTTCGCGATTTAATCCTTTTATTTAATCGGACACTCAAACAACAAAATTAAAACACGAAAATTTCACACAATCAAATGCACACAAAGTAAACACACAAAATAATATTGAAATATTTTTAGGACTCGGATTTGTGGTCCCGAAACTACTATTCCGATTAGAGTCAAACCGGGTTGTTACAGCTTAATTAATCAACCGAAATAACTAAGAGAGGGGTGAATTGTCTTTTAAAAAATTTGTGGAAGCAAGGATAATAATAAAAAAAAAAGACAATGAACACAACAATGATTTTAGAGTGGTTCAACCCCAATTGCTTACTCCACTACCTTAGCCTTCCATCACTAAAGATTTATCCAAATTCACTAGTTTAATGAACCTTTGAGGACAAGGATTATCCTTACAACTTTCTTAAGATTTCTACCCAAATGTTAAGATACAAAAACTCTCAAAAGAGAAAATAAAGAAAAATCCTTACAAAATTAGAATGTTTGCAAATGAAGCACACACCCAATAAAAACACTTGAGTTAAGAAAATACAATGGATGCTCACAAGTGTTTACAAAAGAAAGATGAAGAATTTAAACACAAAGGGTTGGTAATGAATTTCTTGATGTTGCTTGATGTTTCTTGATAGCTCTTGATCTCTTGTAATATCTCTTTTTTGTTGTAGAAGCTTTAGAAGCTATAGAAGCTAGTATTTATAGCCTCATTGATTTTCAACTATTGGGGTTGTTGGGAAATTGAACTGAGCCATTAGAGGTGTAAAAACTATAACATTAATGACTCCTGCAACAAAAGGTATCGATACATTTGAAGGGGTATCGATACTTTGGGTATTTAATGCAATCCAGTGATTGTTTAAGCCTATAGTATTGATACAATAGGGAATGTATCTATACTTGCTATGAAGTATCGGTACCTTAGGGAGGGTATCGATACTTGAGCCATTTTTCTTTAATTTGTAAAACAGTAAACCTTAAAACGATATAGATACCAAGATATGATATTGATACTTTATTAATGGTATCGATACTTTTGATTTGTGCTCAATTTTCCTAAAACTTCGAAACTCAAATTGGTATCGATACCAGACAAGAATATCGATACTTTGTTTAAGGCTTCAATACTTTGTTAAGAGTATCGATACTTTTGATTTTTGGTTAATTTTTCTTCAACTTCTAAGTTCAAATTGGTATCGATTTATAGGAGGTATCAAGACTTTGATTTTTGGGAGAAGTTTCACCCTTGATAAAAATGTTTGAATAATTGTTTATTATTTTGAACAAGTTAAAAATATATTCTAAATGTTTGAAAGATAGAATTTAAAAGGTTCTCTCTTAAAAATATTTTGAAACAAATTGTCACTTGAGATTTATTAAATTTTATTTTAAAACAAATTTTATTCAAAAACATTATATTTGTTATCAAAATATTTATCAATTAAAACTTAGCTTAACGGATTCAAATATTCAAAATTATCCAAAATAAATTATTGAAAATTTCAAATTGCTCCAACATCTACGTGAATAATAAATCCAAAATTACCAAATTATCTAAATCTATAATTATTTTTATACCCATCATCTTCTTAATCTATCATACCATCTGAATTTAAAAACACCAAAGACCATCCATTGAAATTGTGGGATTCAATTATTACATGAAAAGGATTTAGATCTACCACGGATACTCATTATACCAGGTCAAACTATCTTTGCTGAAATAAATCCCATCCTCCCTCACTGACCACAGGCAAGAGTTATGATAAATTCTACACCTATGTTCATCTCTGGTGGCCTTGAAAGCCTCGAAATATTGTTGCTTCCCTTCCCACCATGCATAACAAAAGAAAAGGGTTGTCCTGAAAAGGTTTATTTTTGCATCCCATGTGTAATCCTCATGCTTAAACATGACCTTCTCACCAAGATCCTCATCCTTAGACTTGCAATGAAGATGCAATGAAGGAACACCGGGTGGCAAATCCGAAGGCAAATCGTTGGTTACGTGGATATGGTAATTGATAAACAGCAAATCTTCACTCACCGCAATTGCCAATGGGCACATAACAAAAAATGCCAACATTGGGAAAGCAAATTGTTTTAGGTCAACCATGGTGTGATAGCTTGACAATGAGGGGGTTGGTTTTTATAGTATGATTTTGTATCTTATATTTTAAAATGACATCTACTAGGTTTAAAGTTTGAGTTATTGTTGATGTATTTCAATTTTTTTTAGATAAAGCAACTTTTCACGTTTATGGTATGAACATTAATGTGACATTCCATATGAAGTAGGTTATATTTCTTTACCTTTTTTTATTCTCACATGCCAAAACTAGCAAAGATAATACTATATGCATATGTAAAGTAAATAATACTCATTTTATTTGTTCAGGAAAGCATTTGAAAAGGATTTTAATTGAAAATATTCCTAAAATGTTATTGTTATAAATGGTAAAAATTTCCTGGAGTACAAACAAATCTTTTATTATGGTACCTATAAATAGTGGAGACATTAAAAGAAAAATAAGATTTAAATCTTTAAATTTTCAGTAGTCACAAGAATTAGAAAGATATTTATCCTTTAAAATACACCTATTCTCTTATAGTTTGAAGAATGTCACTTACCCTATTATATTTGAAAAAATCCTCATAAGCAAAATTAAAATAAAAAGTTAATTATACCCTCATTATTACTTATTTATTTTATTGACTTCCGCGTTTTAATTACATATTGAAGTAATATAAAATCAAATATATTTAACTTGATAAAAATTTATATTTGAATTAGTTACATATTAACCTTAAGACAATTTTATTAAATTATTTTTTGTAAAATGGATTAGTTATTGTTATTTTGAATTTTTTTATGAAAAAGAAATTGATTAAGTATAAAATAAAAATAAAGGAAAAAATGAAATCATTTGCTCAAAAATATAATTATTATTGATAACAACATCATATCATATACATATATAATACAAAAATCTACATAGGCTATATATGCTATAGAGGTGTTCATGGTTGGATTGGGTCGAGTCGACATCTATGATAAAATTTTAGGTCCGTTTGATAGGTCCAGGCTTGACCCAAAAATATGTCTAAATTTTGCCTAAACCCAACCCGGATACAAATGCTAAAATTCGGGCTCGACCTAACCGTATTAAATTTTTATATTATTTTTATATAAAAAATTTAAATATATAATACATCAAAAACACTAAAAACATTAAAATAAATGTTTCCCAACAAATTGATAAAAAAATCTTTATACTTAAACACCACTAATATAGGTGCAACTTAACAAGTAAATGTTTCTAAAATAGTAGCAAAAATAATAATAAAATAAGAGTTATACAATATCCAAATAATAACAATAAAATAGTAGCAACATAATAGTGAAAATGATAGCAAAATAATGGAATAATAATAATAATAATAATAAAATAGTAGTAACATAATAATAAAAATGACAGCAAAATAATGGAAAAACAGCAGCAAAATAACATTTTTTTTTCTTTTTGCAAATTTGGGTAAGTTGGGCCCAGGCCAAAAACTTACCCAAGGCCTGGGCCTTATTTTTTTTCCAAGCTCATTTATTAGGTTTATATTTTTGTCTAAACCTTCCCACTTTTCAAGTTGATTAAAATAAAAAATATTTAACTTTTTTAAAATATAAATATTAAAAAATAAAACAAAATTTTAAATATCTAATTAAAATATTAATTTATAATTTCTTGATTTATAATTTAATTATTTATAGAGATGCTAAAATTGTAATTTTTCAATCTACCCCTTTATCTACCCTTAGGGGTGTTTAAATTTTAGTTAAAATTAAATTAACCGACCGAATCGATCTAATTCAGTTAATCGGTCGGTTAACCATTCTAATTCGGTCGGATGCCGGTTAATGATTTTTTGAAAGTTCGGTTATCGGTTAATTCGGTTCGAAATCAGGTAATTAACCGAATTAACCAAACTTAATTTTTTAGTGTTTCAAGACTTAAAATTTCGTTAACTTTCAAGACAAATGAACATTATCAATGGATCTTTTTTATATATTTTATACTTGTTTTAATCAAAAAAATAAAAGCATATAAATTTCGGTTCGGTTAATTTTTTTTAAAATTTATGTTCCATTAACAGTTAAAAGATTATAGAGTTCGATTAATTCGATTAATACTAATTCAATTCGATTAACTATTCAAACACCCTATATGCCCTTAACAATATATCTCGTTTTCAAAAGTTAAAAAATTTAGTTTATTGTAAGATATATCCAAGTACAATTAGAGTTTTAACTTATTATTAAGAAATCTAGTAATTATTCATGTAAATGGTTGAGATTTAATTTAGATTAGGGAAACAAATCCATTTTCAACCCCTATTAATTCTAGTTGATATCTAATTGAAAGAGGAATATTATACTCAATACATTTATATGTATCTTTATTTTTGTTTATTGGTTTAGTCTTTATTATTAACATTTCTCTTAATTGTTTTATAGATCTTGATTTTTTTTCTTAAAAGAAAAAAGCGTTTAGTAAAAAAATAAAAATAATTAAGTCTTTGATAAAAAAATCACTTCTTTTTTTTCTAAAAAAAATAGCAGATTATTACATAATAATTAATCTAGGAACAGATAAGCCGATAAGGTCTTCATGCAAAACATTTAAAACAAAACCAGGGGGTTGAGACCAAAGGTGAAAACCAATGTTCATTTATTCTGCAACCTTTGCTAAACAATCAGCCAACCTATTGCATTCACGATACACATGAGCAATGGCGTATCTAGGGGGGCTGGCAGGGCCCCCACCCCGCCCCCAAAACGAAAAATTGTCCATTTAGGTCATTTAGAAATTTTAAACTTTTAAATTAGCAAAGGTAAAATTGCATTTTGCCGCCTTAAAAAGGATAAAAATTTGATTTAATCCTTTAAAAATTATAAAGATATAGGCTATTAAAAATTACAATTTAATTTTGGCCCCCTTAAAAAAGTTTTCTGACTTCACCCCTGCACAATTAAACTAGCATTCCAATTATGTCTCAACAAAAACAACTTCACTTTATTGAATATTTAATGACAAAAAAACAATCAGTTGGCTGATTTCACTGTCAACATCACTGATGTGGTATAAGTTCATAAATGGCAGCTACTATTCCTTTAAAAATGATAGTTATTGTATGGTCATGATTGAAAATTTAAAATTCATAAAATATAAAGTTAAAAACACCAAATTAAAGTGCACAAACTAAATTCACTACTTACACATAGTACATTGGCTAATTTCATAATCTAACTTTTTAAAATGCTCTAAACTATACAAAATTAGCCATGTCTTTGTCGAATTTTTCCACATCATTTGCTTGTAAATGATCTTAGCATAGGATACTTGTAACTCCCCAAAAATTTGACTATCTTTTTGTTAATTTATGACAATGATTAAGTAGTTGTTTTAGTGGTTAAGTGTATTGTTTGTGTGCTAGAGATCAAGGGTTCAAGCTGCTTTTTGAAAAAGGTTAATCTCGTAAGTTTGGGATGTTGAATTTTCGTTAATTTTTTCTCTTGTTCGTTTTTGCCAAAAATCAGTTTTCTGCTTGTTTTGCTCAATTTCTCTGTTTAAATGTGCAATTGAATTTCCCTTTTAGGCGAAGATCTTGAGGGTAACATTCCTCTAATGTGCTAGTCTCGTATATCGCTGTTACATGCAAGGTGAGTGTCTGAATTCAAGTTGGGGTTTTGTGTCGAAACTTTTCGACATCACTCGGTTTTGGGTGATATTTTAAGCATTTCATTGGGGGAATGTTTTTCTGATTAGTCTTTGGTATCTCGTTTTTAGGTTCCGAAGTCACTTTTGTTGCTTCTACAAAGATTTTGCATTAGGTGTGTAAAAAAATTGATTTTTCTTCGAATGGCGAAAGCCAAAATTCATGGTTGTCGATGTCACACGGCCATGTGACAGGTCGTGTGGTAGGCCATGTAACTCTTTGACTTACGCCACACGAGTATTCGACACGGGCGTGTGCCCAAGCCGTGTAAGGGACTATTTTGGTGGTAAGTCACATGGGCGAATAACACGAGCATGTGTCTAGACAGTGTAACTCTCTGACTTGGGTCACACGGGTGTGTGTCAGGCCGTGTGTAACTCTCTGACTTGGGTAACACGGTCGTGTGACAGGCAGTGTGAGGCACTATAATGAGTCACACGGACGTGTGCCAGGCTATGTGGACCACAAGGGTCAGTCATTCAAGTTGTGTGAATCCACACGGGCGTGTGGGCCAAAAACCAAAATTTTTACTAGGGTCGTAAGCGTTGTTCGAATCGAACGTAGGCCTACCATAGGGTCCGTATGATCTGAATTAGGCAATGAAATTCGTTATATGATGATCTATTTCTGAATAATCTATTATTTACGCATATATATTTGAGATGAAATTTGATAAGTAAGTGCAATAGTATTACATGAGTATGACTTGAATTTGTATCACTGTATACGCATATCAGATATCTGTTAAATCTGCATTTGTAATGGGTTGGGATTGTGTATAGAAGGAAGTGTGGGCAGTTTAATAATATGTCGATTTGGTAGCTAAGCCATAAGCATATATATGATTCTGGTGATTTATTGCATTCTGATCTGCCAGCTAGGCTGCAGTTATTTTGAAACATGACATATAGCCACTATGCGGTGTGTAGGGATGAATGGGTACTTGATACCCTATATGGTATGTAGGGATGGACGTAGATGGTGTGTAATGAATAGGGGTAAGAATCTGCATCTGTATCTGATTTGTTCTGCATTTGTATATGACATGTTCTACAACTGTATCTAATATCTTATGTTTCCGACTCTCTATTCAATTTTGAAAACTATATGTTTAAAGAGCAATCGAAAACATTTCTATTATATATAAATCTGATTGGTTGTGTACATAGGTTACACATACTGAGTTATAAACTCATTTGGTCTGTATGTTTGAATTTTAGGTAACCCATAGACTTGATCGAATCGACGTATTGAGAGCTTGGTTATTTTGCTTAATTATCTTATTATGTTATCAGTATTTTTGTCGTTATTTCTTTTTAAGATTGTTGTTATTAATAACTGGATTTTATGGTTGTTTATCATCTTTTATATGACTTTGAATCATTAGAACTTTATTATTAAAAGTGGGATTTTTCAGAAATGGATTAATGTAGCTCTCCAGAATTGGTCATAACGTCTAGGCCGGGTTTGGGGTGTTACAGTACTAATGGTGAAAGCTCCCATAAGAAATATTGTTTGCGAACTTTTCTATTATAAAATTTTTAGCAATTAAAAATTAAAATTTTGCTTAAATTAATCTTGCAACATTGAAAAGTGACTTTATAGGAAAAGGTAATTTTTTTGGAATTTTAAAATATGAGGAAATTTTTTTAAATAAAGATAAGGAGTTTTGTTTGGAGTGTAGCATTTTTCAAATTTTACCTATTTAAAATCCGACAACCTTAAATGTTGCTTTTCATATTGATTAACCTATAGATTTTATTTCCATTAAATTTAGGACAATGTTGGCCATATTATTAAAACATTTTACATCATATTACGAAATCTTTATTTTTTTAAATAAAAAAATTATCTTTTTTATCTTTTTTTAAGAAAAAAGTTGATTCAAAATTAGTTAAAAAAGAATAAGGATCAAATTAACAAAAGATGTAAACATTAAGGGTTAAATTTGACATAGTTTGCTTTTTGGCACGGGTTTTACGTTTGCTTCTTGGCACAGTTAAGTGGGTTTTTCGCTTGGTTCTTTGTCATTTCTAGGTTTTACTTCAAGGTCTTTCTTGTCGTGATTGCTGTTGGATGGGCAGTGGTAGTGACAGCCTAGTGATGAAAAGGGTTATGGCAGACCTCTCGCTGGACGGAGAGGAAGAGGATGGCTAGTAGATTGATATGGCTAGGTCAGGTGGGGTCGTGAATGATGGCTTGTGTGCGGTGGGTAGTTTTTTAACAGCGAGTGTGATCAAGTTCGAGGCTATGAAGACAACTCTTGCCAATCTATGGCATGTTCATAGGGTGTTCCTATTTCTGACTTGGGAGTCAAACACTTTTATTTCGATTCTATTACGAGATTGATTTAGATAGATTCTTGAAGGGCAGTCTTTGGACTATAATTTTCATTTACTGGTCTTTCACAGGTTACAATAGGGGGGAGGACCTGTTGGGGGTGTCGTTAGTTTCGGTAGAATTTTGGGTGCAGATCCAAGACTTACCCTCTAGTTTAATTTTAGAAGATATGGCCCAACAGTTCGGAAACTTTCTTGGTACATTTCTGGATTTTGATCTGAAAGTGATTGGGAGTGGTTATAGAGTCTTTATGAGGATTCGAGTTTGACTTGATGTTAAAGGTCCTTTGAATTGAAGGAAGAAGATAATTTTGGCGACTGATCGCATTATCTATGCACGATTCCAATATGAGCGACTACCTGTGTTCTGCTTCTTTTGTGGCCGATTGGGGAATTCAAAAATATTTTGTCCAATTTGGATAATTTATAGGAAGAAAGAAATGCCTCTTGAGTGGGATCTGACACTTCGGGCTACTCCTAAACAGGCTATGGTGGGTACAAGTTGTTGGTTTAAGGAGGAAGGCGCAATTTCCAAGTTGGATGATATCCACCGTTCTTTTTGCAATGGACCACAGGTTAGCGAGGAGGACATTTAAGGTTTTTATCGATACAATACTCTATTTGATCATAATGATGTTACTTTAGGACTGAATTTGGTAGGGCGACAAGTTGGGGTTCATTGAGTAGAGAGAATGTTAATCTGAATATATTCTCGAGTGCAGAAGAATCATTGATGGAGGTCAAGGAAGGGAAGAAACGATCTCACCACACTAGGTTTTCTTCGGTTTCTGTGAGAATAGATTCTAAGGGAACTACTGCGGATCATGTTATTTTTTAGAATTTTTGAATATCGGCTAGCTTTGCGAGATAGAGTAGCCGGAAACCATGAAACTTCTAAGTTAGAATATCTGGTGGTCGGGGAACCGTTGGGCTGTATCGCACCTTCGACATTTGTTGAAGAAGTTGAACCCATGTGTGGTTTTTTTCCTGGAAACGAAGTTGTAGAATAGTAGGATGAAGAGGATTTGTAGAAGTCTAGGCCTTTTCTATGGTACTGAGGTTAGCAGAATTGGTTCGAGGGGAGGATTAGCCTTGTGTTGGAAGGAGACTTTCATATTAGATTATGCAGTTTTTTATCAAGTTATATTGATGTCATAGTGGAGGATGATTTTGAAGGCAATAATTGGTGCTTTAAGGGGTTTTACGGGTCACTGATCGAATGTAGACTCTCTCAATCATGGGATCTCTTGTGACTGCTTACACTAATATAGATTATCCTTGGGTAGTGATGGGAGACTTTAACAAAATTTTGTTCTACAATGAGAAATAGTGGGGATGGCTTCGGGATGAACGACTTACAGATGACTTTCAAACTGTGCTTGAAGATATTAAGCTTTATGATTTAAAATATGTTGGCCATTATTTTACTTGGGAACACAGAAAGCTCCCCCACACTATTATTCGCGAGAGACTCAACAGGGGGTGGATCAAATGGCGTAGAGGGATTTATTTCCAAATTATAGAATAAATCGTTGTCTCCATTCTATTTCTGATCATTGTCCACTACTACTTGAGAATAATGTCTCATCTTGGGATCAGGGAAGACTACGAAGCTTTCGATTTGAGGCGTCATGGTTGTTGAAAAACTCTTATGAGGCGGAGGTACAACGTCTTTGGGAATCATCGTTGGGTTTGGTTCCAGATTGCATTCGGGTGGTGGGAGAGGGCTTGATGGTTTGCACTAAGTAGATCCGGAGTTTAATTTAGCCGGGTGTTCGTTGACTTCAGGAGCGACTTGGTTTTCTGATGACTAAGGACCCAGCAGATGAATCTCTTGAAGAAATGGTTCTGGCTAAAATGCATCTTAATCTTGAAATCAATAAGATTGTACAGTTTTGGGGAACAACAATCTCGAGCTAGCTGGCTACGGCATGAAAATCGTAACACATTGTTCTTCCACAAGCTGGAAATACACCGTTATCATGTGAATACTGTTGATAGTATTGTAAACACCAATAGAGTCTGAGTTGAGGGGGATGGGGAGATTGAAAGAGTGGCTTGTCAGTACTTCTCTAATCTATTTGTGACTCAAGGTCTAAAGGGCATCCGCAGGTTGTTATCGAGTATTTTGGCTTCTATCACTGAAGGCAAGAACATTTCCTTGTGCTCCAACTTTACTGAAGAAGAAGTTCGATTAGCGGTTCAAGGCATGGCAGCCACTAAGGCTACTGGTAACGATGGTATGCTCATTCTGTTTTATCAGAAATTTTGGCATATAGTGGGAGGGAATGTTAGTTATTTTTGCTTACACATTCTGAATAATGGTGGCTCGCTTCCTGCCATTAATGATACTAACATTGTGCTTATGCAATGTGCTTTTTAACATTATTTCTAAAGTCCTTGTGAATAGGCTACAGACGATTATGCCTCATTGTATTGATGAGGGGTAGAGTGCCTTCGTTTCGGGCAAATTAATCATTGACAACGCCATTGTTGCTTTTGAATTATTGCACTCTTTTAAGAGGAAGAGATGGGGTAGTAGGGGATATTTTTCTTTTAAGTTAGATATAAGCAAGGCATATGATTGAGTTGAGTGACATCTGGTACAGACGATCATGCCTAAAATGGAGATTTCTATGAATTGGATTGATTTGATTATGCGATGTTTTTGCTCAGTTTGTTACTCAATGGTCGTGAATGGAGAAGCTCGGGCAGTATTATACCATCTCATGGTTTACTTCAAAGGGATCATTTAAGCCCTCTATTATTTATGTTTTGCAATGAGGGGTTTAGTTCTTTATGAATTTGGCATGCATGGGGGCCTCTTAAATGGGCTAAAACGAGCTGTGTGGGGCTTCAAATATCCCATTTATTCTTTGTCGATAGCAGCTTGATCTTTGGTGAGGCTATGATTGACAAAGCTAATAATGTTCTGCTGGTCCTGCATGACTATGTGCAATGTTTTGGACAACAAATTAACTTTGACAAGTCTTTTATTTTCTTTAACCCTAATATCGAGTTGAGGACTCGTATTGCTCTCAAGAATGTTCTGAATGTCCGGAGCACTGATAACCCTGGGAATTATTTGGGGCTATCTATTGTGGTAGGTAGTAAAAAATAAAGGGCTTTTAGGGCTATCAAAGATCGGTTTCTTGGAGCATAAGGCAGTGGTCTACTAGGTGTCTATCGTAGAGTAGCTAGGTTGTTTTTATCAAGTTGATTTTGCAGGCTATCTTGTTATATTCGATGTCTTATTTTTTATTCCTTAGTTCTTTTTTTAAAAAGTTAGAGGCTTTGATGTGTCGATTCCAGTGGGGTAAGTTAGCCACGATGAGAGGGATCCATTAGTGCTCCTGAGAGGGTTTATGTAATTTGAAGGAAACTGGTGGGTTGGGATTTCGTAACTTGTCAAAGGTGAATATTGTTTTACTTTCCAAACAAGGTTGGCGTTTATTGACTAATCTAAATTCTTTAATGGCCAGAGTACTCAAAGTATTTTTTGAATAACATTTTTATGGAGGTTGGGTTAAGGAATCAACTTTCCTTTGTTGTGGTTGGCAGGTTGGTTATGGACATTCAATTTCGATATGGGATGATACTTGGCTCCCTAGTGACCAGCCCTGCAAAATACAGATGGATTGAGTTAGTAGGATTGACAGCGTACAGATTTGATTAACATTGGTAGAGGCAAATGAAATGTAGAGCTTTTACGGACTATTTTTCATGACCCGATTGTTAATCTTATTCGACATATCTCGTTAGCTTATTATGATTGGTCGAATCGTTGGCGATGGTTCCTAGATAGCATATACGTATATTCTATCCGTAGTGGATATAGATTGTTATTACGTACTTTTCTCGGGGGTAGATGATCATTACAGTGGAGTTTCACAGCATACAACAAATCTTTTCAAACAACTTTGGGGGGCTCAAGTGCCTGAAATTGAAAGTTACATGTTGGAGATACATAAATAATTTTCTCCCTACAAAAGATAAATTGTTTCGTCGGAGAATCAGGGCTGACCGCTTGTGCCCACGCTATGGTAGTGCGCTAGAGTCTATTTTGCACGTCTGTCCGGACTGTTCTATGGTTAGGAAAGTTTGGCACGGCTTGGGTTGCTCTTGGCACACAGTTCTGGAGATGACACAACCATTCAATGGGTTAGTTAATTATTTGCTACTTCTGCGAGACATATACAACTCTCTATTATCACTATTTGGACTGTCTGGACTTCTAGAAACAGACTAATTCATGAGGGGATTTATCAACCTACTTGATCGATACTTATCCCTGTTCTGGGTTTTTTGTGGGAGTTAGAATCCCTCTCACTTCCTCGTGGGAATGCTATGACTGCTAACTCATTGCTCTGGATGTCCCCTGTAGAGCCATGGGTTTGTGTGAACTTTTAAGTAGGATTTTTAGCTGATCTACAGGTTGCCAGCACATGGATAGTTAGAAATTCTGAAAGGTTGTTACTAGGCTCGGCTTGTTTCTAGGTCGAACACATACCGTGTCCTTTATCAACAACAGCTCTCGTGTGTGTGTGGGCCATTCATTTTTCCCGAGATCTTAGCTTTTGTTGGGTTGAGATTGATTGAGAGAGATCCAACGGTGCTTATATCTAGGCTTCAGAGTGTGACCACTGATTGGTCAACGGTGGGAGCTTATGTTTGGGATGCGAAGAGACTAGTTTTGGGCTTCGAACGTTTCAAGTTCCAACACATAAAACGAGAAGGGAATATGGTTTCCCATCTGCTGGCCCATGAGGGCTTCCTTCGCCAACAAGATGTTATTTGGATGGAGGATGGGCCGAAGTTTGTGCTAGGGTGGGTGGAAAGAGATCATCGGGGAGGTGTCTGGTATTATTTATGGGCATTCTTCAAGTTGTGTTTTGGCCAAATCTGTTATTTTACTGGTGGGCTTTGTTCTAGCTTTACCGTGGGACGTGTATTGTGAACTATTTCTGGCGGTGGTTTGGCCTTACCGAACATGCGTTCGCAATTATGGTTGTTGTAGGGTTTCAACTGCTTGTTTTCTGCTTTTGTTTAATTCTTTTTCTTCTATTGGGTTGTTTCGCTTTGTGTGATGTGCACCCACATTTAATGGCAGAAGACACTACATTTGTTTGCTTGTTTCCAAGTCATTTCAATAATAGCATGACCGGTTCATATTAAAAAAAATCAAGAAATTATATCTTTTCATAATTCAAATCACATAAATATATTTCCACAAAAAAATCACATAAATATATATTTCTAATTTTATAAAATTTAAACTTAACCATAATCTGTGAAAAAAACATCTTAATAGTTGCTAGAATTCTAATTAATCATAAGAACATTTCAAGATATATTTCATGTATTCCACTAATATACAAGCTACATGTATTTAAATACTCATGCATATTTAACAGATACTCTAACAGATTTGGTAACTGATAATGAAATCAGTTGTATTCTAACTGTTTTTAGTTGCTTCTCCTGATATTCCTTCTACAGATTCCTGTTGCAAAATGCTTAGTGCAGCAATATTCAACTTGTCACGACATCGCGAGAAGGATCTCTCAGACAATGGTTTAGTAAGAACATTTGCAACTTGATCCTGAGCATGGACATAATTCACCTGCAACTGACCACCAAGAACCTTGTCACGAACAAAATAAAGGTCCAAATCCACATGCTTGACACGAGCATGAAGCATGGGGTTCGCGGCTAAAGACACAAAACTGGTATTATCACGCCAAAACTCCGGAATACCATGAAGAGACACTCATATCTCATCTAGTAAAGATCAAAACCATGTAAGTTCAGAAGTTGCATTTGCTAAGCTTCGATATTCTGCCTTTGAGGTAGAGCGAGAGACCACAGTCTACTTTTTAGAAGACCAACCAACAAGATTGTTGCCGAGATAAACACAAAACCTTGAAGTATACTTTCGATCTTTTAAAGAGCTAGCCCAATCAGCATCAGAAAGCCTTGTTAGAGTAATTTGATAAGGCTGAAAAACCAACCCATGATCAATCGTACCGCGAATATACCGCAAAATTTGCTTCACAGCAATCTAGTGAACATCATGCAGCTTATGCATATACTGGATTACTTTATTGACTGCAAAAGCGATATCGAGCCTAGTTAAAACAAGTATTGAAGACCACCAACCACCTGTCTATACTTGGTGCCATTATCAAGTGGTACACTAACCAGAGAAGTAAGTGTGGGTGAACTAACCATTGGCGTATTGGCAGGTTTTGCATCCGCTATATTAGCACATTCTAATAGATCTCGAACATGCTTTCGTTGAGAAACATGAATAGAATCTCCATTGCATGTGATTCTAAACCCAGAAAGTAACCAAGCTCCCCCAAATCTTTTAAGAAGTGTTGATTGAGACAATGAACTACCTCATCAAGTGCAGAACAAGTGCAATAACCCTAACCTGTATCCGTTGTCAAAACAGAGTTTAGGAGCATTACCAGAATTTACAGATCATACTCAGATATTTCATGTTATTTTACAATTGTATCGAAAATTAATTATAATTTAACCATATCATCCCTTTTATGGGCCCTCAAGGCTTAAATCCTACATTAGAAACGAGTCGGGACTAAAGCGAGAACTCAGAGAATTTTTCACAAAATTTCAATTTTTTTTTCCTAGGTTCAGGGGTCACACAGTGAAGTCACACGCCCATGTGCCAGGCCATGTGATCAATTTCAAGTACTCTATTTTTAAAATGCAGGGACACACGACTAGAACACATGCCCAAGTGCTAGGCCGTGTGTCACACAGGGCTGAGACACACACCCGCGTGGACAAAATAAGGTCATTTCTAAGCCTTATTTCTCATCCATTTGATCACTCACCTACACAAACATTTTAACACATCCAAAATCCAATCCAAAACATGCAAAACTCAAGTCTCATACTTACAATATCACTTCACAATCCATGTTTATGAATTTATCTATTTGACCACATTTACTTAATATCATACTAATGTTCATAAACCAAATTAAGCACTTATACCAAACATGAAATTAACTCATATGTTAATATGCCAATACACATTCATCGCAAGACATTCCAATGACTATTTACAACCAAAATATTTGTATGCCAACTTTGGCTAACCAAACCTATACATGCCATTATATCCAAAAATAATGTCATAAATATACCGAAGTGAGCCAATGGATAGTGTGAGTGATCTCCGCCAAGCTTCCAACCCAACAAGCTTTCGAGTACTATAGAACAGAAAAAATGAAACAGAGTAAGCATTTAGTGCTTAGTAAGTACGTATAACGGGAAGTAAACTTACCATTCATATGTACACTAAGTAAACATACTCATGCATTCCAAACAACTTGGTCATAGCCTAAGCACATAATCTCATCAAATATGTTAGTTAATCATTTCATGTAAATATCAATACCAAAGATGAGCTCATCAAATACCTAGTTCCATGCATTTCATGTATTTTTTAGATATTTATTTCATTTTGATTTTCACTTGTCTTCATGTCAGAATTTCACCTGTTGAATCATTTGAAATCTCGATGGATACAAGGGTAGTACACATAAAGTGTACAAATCAGAAATCCGTCAATTCATGTCCGGGAGTACTCATTAGAGCACTTAAACAAAAAGCTCTCTCTCAAGCACTATAATGGGAAGCTCATTGAGCCATGTAACGGGAAGCTCACAAAGAGCCTATATCAGGTAGCTCTTAAGAGCACTTTAATAGAGAGCATCGAATAACCATATAACAAAAAGTTCAAGCGAGCATTAACGGAAAGCTCCGAAGAGCACTTTAACAAGAGGTTCACAAAGAACCTATAAACAGAACGCCCATAAGAGTGTGGGTGTGTCTACAACATATGCAGAACACAATCAGTCGGGATGCTTAGAAGAGCATTTAATGGGAAGCTCGCAAGAATACTATAACGGGAAGCTTGAGAGGGCTTGTAACAGGATGCTCTTTTGAACTATGGTACGTTCGCAACATATGAAGGAACATTACCATTTCGGGAAACAGAACCCTGTATCTAATCAAGTTTCATTCATTTTATCGGGACTTATTCATTTATCAAGAATTATCGAATATGAGGTAAATTATATAAACATACATGACATTTATACAATTTACATATTCAACATTCAAATTTAAGCATATAAATATATACAATTTAGTTACACGAACTTACCTCGACAAGTGTTCATGAATTGATGTCTATTAATTCGTCACTTTTTCTTTACCTCGATCTAGCTCCGTATTTGATCTATCCAGATCTATATTAGTAAATTTAACATCAATTTAATACAATTTATATTCAATTCTATCCAAGTCACATCTTAGGCAAAATTACTATTTTGAGCCTATACTTTTACCAAATGACGATTTCATCCCTAGGCTCGGAAAATGAAATTCATGTAATTTATTTCTTATTTCAAGCCTAAATACTTTCACATATATCAATAGCAGCCCATAAATTCCATGAAATTTTAGAATTTCACATATATTCAACAACTTTACAAATTAATCCCTTAAACAGGATTTCATCCAAAATTCCTTAATAAAATACCTTTAAATACCCATCAACATCTCAATTTCATCATATAATAATTAAAATCATATGAAATTTTCAATGGTATCTTCCAAAACTTTCAACAAAATCAAAAACTAATGAAATAGTAAGTTGGACCCAGTTGTAAAAGTCCAAAACCATAAAAATTTCAAGGAAAAAGCAAGAATTAAACTTACATGAAGCTAAAATATGAAAAAACAGCTTAAACCCTCTTCAATGGTTGTTTTCGAGCTGAAAATGATGATGAATTTGTCTAGAATTTTCAATTTCCCATTTATTTCTCTTTAATTTGGCAAAATTTACAATTTTGCCCTTATTTCACATAAAACCTTGATTTTTTTTCATGCTATGCCGCCTCAGCCATTCATATGGGTCTATTTTCCCTTTTAGTCCTCCTTTATTTACTATGTAGACTATTTAATCACTTTAGCAAGTTTTGCACCTTTTTCAATTTAGTCCTTTTTAATTAATTGCCTACCAAAATGTTAAAATTTCCTAACGAAACTTTGATACTACCTTATTGACACTCTGTAAATATTTATAAAAATATTTACAGCTCGATTTATAACACCGAGGTCTCGATACCTCTTTTTCTAAATTAATTAATCTAGTAAATCCTTATAACCACAAACTTACTAATTCAAAAATCTTTTAAAAACCTCATTTGGCTCATAAATATTAAATAATAAAATTTATGAGCTCATTTGTAGGATTTGGTGGTCTCGAACCACTATTTTCGACATCACTGAAAATCAGGCTATTACAACAAGAGTCATCAGTTATTATAATGCCATCAATGTAGACCAGCAAAAAAACACTCCCAACAGATGACCTTTTAAAAACCAAAGATGGGTCAGCATGAGATGATCGAAATTGAAGCTGCTGGAGAAGAGAGTCTCTCAACTTCTCAAACCAAGCTCTTGGAGCCTGCTTTAGTCTATAGAAAGCTTTCTTCAATTTGCAAGCCAACAAATTTCCATTGATATCACGGATTTCAAATCCAGGTGGTTGTTTCATATAAACATCCTCAGCTAAATCGCCATCCAAAAAAGCATTATTAATATCTACCTGTCTTAATTTCCATTTCTGTGATACAACCAAGGCAAGTATTGTTTTGACTGTATTAGCTTTAATTACAGGACTAAGGCTTAGTTTGGATGGGCGGTGTGTTTACCTCCGGTGAGGTTAAAAACAGTGGTGGCGGTGATATTAGTTACTGTAGCGGTGAGATTGGATATTGTAGCGGTGAGATTAGAAACAATGGTGGAGTGTGTGTTTGGATTCAAACACAGCTGTAGCGGTGAGATAAGAATAAAAAATGACTATTAAGGACATTAGATTAGAATTGATATATAATAGAAGTTTTTTAAATTATTTTACTTTTTTAAAATTATTAAAATATGTGAATTTATAAATTAATTTAATAAAATATAAAAATGTATCTTCCAATATTTTAATGAATTATATAATTAATTTAAATTATTTATTAGATAAAATGATAATTATTTTTAATTGTTTATAGTTAAATATTTTTATAACAATGATAAATATTATTTTCAGAAATAGTAACATTATATTTGGATCAAATTTTAAAGTATCTAAACGGATGATTTTTAATTAAAAAAATATAATAACATAAGACATAACAAGTTTCATTATTACTAGAAATTAGGTTTTTAATTATATATTTATTCATATAAAATTATTTATTTTATTGTCAAATTTTAAAAAAGAAAATGATAATCTAATCCTATAAAAAAATAGGAAAGAGCGTTGATTAAAAGAAAAGAAAAGTAAAAGGCAAGAATGAAAATTAAGGACATCAGATTAGAAATGATATACAATAAATAATAAATAAAAATATTGAAAACCTTTACATCAAGATATGAAAAGTTAATAATAAATAATTTAAAATTTTTAATTATTAAAAATACATATTAAATTTAATATGAAGATTGTATATATTAAATATATATTAAATCAATAATATTATTTGAAAATCTTAAATAAAAAATTAGATGTAAAAGGATAAAAGAAAAAGTAAAAAGCATGGATGAAAAGGTACTTTCCATCTTTCAAATGGAGTTGCAAATTCTCACTGCATGTAGAACCTCCAGTGGCGCCACTGATACTACAACATGATGAGAAGACTCCAGTGCGGCAATGGGTAAAATCCAAACACCAATATCAGCGCGATTGATTTCAAAAAATGATCTAAAGGCACTGAAACGGGAGATCATTTGTATCCAAAAGAAGCTTAAATATCTCATGGTAGTCCATTCCAGCAGACTGAGAAAACCCCTAAGGCTTAGGGTGGGTTTGGATTGGCGGTACGTTGACCTGCGGTTAGTGTAAAAACAGCAGTGGAGGTGAGATTAGATACTGTAGCGATACTGTAGCGTGAGAGAAAAAGTAAGCTAAACGCACCGCACCGCACCGCACCCAATCGCCCATCCAAACTCACCCTTAGTTTGGATGAGCGGTGTGTTTAGCTCAAGTGAGGTTAAAAATAGCGGTGGCGGTGAGATTAGTTACTGTAGCGGTGAGATTAGATACTGTAGCAGTGAGATTAGAAACAGCAGTGGAGTGTGTGTTTGGATTCAAACGCAGCTGTAGCGGTGAGGTGAAAATAGAAAATGACTTTTAAGGACATTAGATTAAAAATTATATATAATAGAAGTTTTTAAAATTATTTAACAATTACAAAATTAATAAATGATTAAAAATTATTACAATTATATTTATTTTCAATAATAAATAATTAAAAATGAATTAAAACTAGAGAAAAATTCAAAAATTTATTTTATTTAATATTTCAAAATTAATAATATATTTACTTTTCTGGAAAATGATTTACTGAAAATATTTTCTGGTGTTGGGATGAATCTGTATAAAATATTTTCTGTTGTTTGGCAGATTTCTTGAAAATATTTTCGGAAAAAGTTGTTTTTACATATATTAATAAATTTATATACATATTAATAAATTTTTATATTTTAAATTTTTTTTCATATATTGCAATGATTTATTTATAAATAAATATATGGCATCAGACTGTTATACTGCTGAACTTTGGTACGAAAGCATCTAATAAAAGACTCTGAGGAAGTGCAGCTACTAGCTAATAGTAACATATGCACATTTCTAAGGGCATTGCTTCACATATTTCTGAGAAAGCACCAATTTATGAATTCTGACAAATAGATCTATAATGCCAAATACATGAAGAGAAAAAAAGCATGTATAAATAAGTTTGACATAAGTACAGAACTATTCATTCTTCATTCAAATCTTTTTAATGAAATATTTACAATACCCCTTTTCTCAATGTCTGTACGTCTTAATGCATGTTATTTCAAATGTTTGACATCAGTAACTCAATGCAAGACATTGCTAGCACCAAATAACTTTAAAACTAAAACCAACCGTTGGCTACTAACTGAAATAGCCTATGGCCACCATGTAGAACGTGCAATGTCGAGCCTTGAGCTGGTCATCAATGCTAAAGGGAAGAGTTGAAAATCACATCTGTTGGGGTTTTGACAGCAGAGGAAGAAAACAAAAGAAAGTAACCCAGATGATGTAAAGATTAACTTCATTACTTGAATAAGCAATATCCCATATACATAAGTAGTCCGGATTACATGTGTTGGTTTTTTAAGCAGAAAACTAAGGAGAAAAAGAAAAACAAATGCAAAGAAGTTTGAACAAGAAGAAAACTGAATTTGATTTCCAAAAATTAGATCTTTTTCATTGACTTGAGCAGCTTTATGTTATAATGAAATATGACAGTTAACTAATGTATAACTGCTCCCACTAATACATGACTAAAGCCTATATAGAATTACAAACAAAATGTAGCTGACATACCAGCTATAACATCAAACATAAATCAACAACTACTCCTACTAACTTTAAGTATAAATTACATTGCAACTGAATCAAGTTACAAATGAACAAAATAAACAAAATGCTGCTGCTTATCTGGTTCAGCTTGGATGCTGGTTTGCTGCTGGTTTCCTGTTGCATTGCAGGCCAAAGTTCAACAACATCCTGTACTTTGCTTACTAACAAAGTAGTGCATATTCCTTTTAGTGCATTAAGGGGAATTATGATTATGGTATGTTAGACATCAGAAGAACCTATATATTCTTAAAAGTAAAGATATGAAAAAGCAGGGTGTTGAAATAACTATTCAATGACATTGAAAATAATATATGGGTGTCCAAAATTTAGATTCAATGGCATAAGCAAAGCAAATAACAAAGACAATGTCACCACAGAAACTGTAAACTAAATGAAATATCGTGCAAGGCTGATCCAAAGATAAGAAATAAAATCTTTATTTGAAGTTCAAGGTCTTTGAAATGAACATACCCAAGCAAGCAACAAGGTATCTTCCAAAGCAATACATTGCAAATGATTCATAGCAATCATGTAGTATCGAACAATCAACACTAACTGATGGATGCACCAATGATACAAACTGTTAAAACAATCCAGGTTAGTAAGACTGAAAATAACATATAATTACACCAGATGCATGGTGCAAAATTAACATGTTGCATGCTGTGCCAAAACTATACTCAAAACTTAAATAGTAACCTAAGTTGAATATAGGTCAATTTATTTGTAACATAAATATGCTACTACTGGTTTTTACTAATTCCTAGCACATAAGTTGCTGAACACCTCAGTTTAACAAGAAGGTTTAACAGTGTTACTCAATTGGACTAATTTTTTAGTTTTCATAAAATATGAGGACCATTCTGACAAATCAGAGGGACTAACTTCTCAGATGCTGTAAAATAAAGGGACAAATTTCATAATTAGACCTAAAAAATACATACTTGAAAGATGAAATTTCAGCTTGTGAGTTCTCCAATTGCCTCTCCAATTTTAGCTCATTTGACCTTAATCGAAGTGCCTACAGAAAGAAAAATTAATTTCATTTTAATCTAGCAGAAGACAAAAGTAATTTCACTCCAGTGTCAACTGCTTTATACAGAAATATATTCAATGGAATAAAGTAAAAATCTGAATGCTAATAATATCATATAAAACAAGCAAATAACAGGATCAAATCAAATATAAAAAAGGACTAGAGAGCCATTTAAGTTAAATTGGCACTTAAAAATGTTGCAGCTCTACTATACGTCCAAGAAACACCCTTCACGTGGTATATATTACAACCATGCATTTACGAACATGGCAGCTTACTGATCTTTCAGCATTATTATCAAGAGTGATATATGTTTTGTAATGAATAGAATAAAATTGGAGAAGGAAGAAAACCTTTACCCATTAAAACTTTGTTACCTTCTCTTCCAAACCAATGACTTCAGAAGCCAATATATGCTCGTTCATCAGCTGCATTACATTCCAGTCATGCATTTGCATATTACATTTTAAAAGACTCGAGCTCTGCCTGCAATACCAAACACCAGACATAGCAAGAATAAAAAAAAAGGTATACGCTGAAATAGAATGTTGTTGACATTTTAAAAAGTATTTGTAACAAGCTCCCTAACAATTTGAACATCACCAGACAAAGAACACAAGAGAATAAAATGCAGATCAACATACATACAACATAGCATTTTAAAATGCAGTATAAAACTTTGTCCTAAAACCAAGATTTTCAAACAAACTCAAGAAAGCCTCTTTTTTTTTTTTAAGAAACTCAAGAAAGCTAATTCGATGTACTTATTCATGCAACAGGAATAACCATTAGAAACCTTACCCTCTTTTCAGCACATTGTCTATATAATGCCAGCTCATCTTGACAAAAAGGCTCGATATCATTAATCTACAAACCTACAGCATATAGCAATCATAAAGAATGTATGGCTGTACACGAAATGTATGAGAAAGTATTTGGTCTATCATTTGGCAAAATTAAGCAAATAATCAATCATGTCACCAAAAAGAATGAAGATAAATATCAGTCAATCAATGCTATACATACTCCGTCTTTTACATAAAGATTGTTAAGTTAAAAACACAAAACTTACACAAAAATAAACTCCGTAAGATCCCATCACATAACTCGACACCTTCAAGCACATGAGATGCGATTTCTTGTGGGATGACAGGAGATGGTGGCCCCATCATTAGGTTATCACCAACCAATATGGTTTCCTCCAGAGTTGGTTGTGAATCAACTGAAACCATACAGCAAGTAACAAAGAAAATCAGTCAATGAGTATTGGTCATTCATAATTTTAAACAATAACTAGAATTGATAGAAAGCAAAATTCATATATCTTTGCAGAAACATGAACACAAAATTTATGTTAAACATTTAACAATTTCTAGGTACTAATTTCAATTTCAAAACAATAACTATGTTCAGCCATAGTCCAGAATATAACAAAAATGAAAAATCTTTCACATTTAAAGTAAAATCACAAGCAAAAGCTATCGCCTTAAAAATTTAGAAACCATAAACAAGAAATCCTTTACTTAAAACTGCAATAATAGACATCTAAACCAAAAAAAGAAAAACCTTCACATACCATCCATGGCTGCTTTCTATAGCTTTCCACCTAGTAAGATCAACTTGGTATTCAATTATTGCCTGAGACCCAGCGAAGAATTCATGGTAGATTTGCCTGAGAAAGAGAGAAAGAGAGGAAACAAAATAGAATATGCTGAGAAGAAAAGATGAAGAACAGAAGAAGAAAAAGGAATGAAGAACGGAAGAAGGAGAAGAAGCCATACCTGGATGAAGGAGGAACCGGAAAAGGTCCTTGACCAAACTGATTTGTAACCCAAGGGGAAGGGGAAAGGGGAGAAGAAGGGTAACCAAACATCAGAAAAGCCGTAAGCTTTTACAAGTTATCAAACAGAAGAAACAAAAGAAATAATATATGGGTAAAAGAGGAAAAGAAAAAGCAACTGAAGTTGCTAAATTTTTACTGGACCAAAAATCTCCAGTTAATTTGAGGCTGACCAGCGTGGTAGAGATGGCTTCTCACCAGACTGGCATGCTGAACCAAACAGCTGACCAGTGAGGCTGCTACCATTTTTCCCCCCAACTGCACCTTACTGGTATGCAATGACAAACCAAAGGAAGCCTGAGCTACCAAGCGAACTTTATGGCGAGCAACCGACCCATTAGGATTCTTCTTAACCTTGAATATCTATTTGCAGCCCACAAGTGAACGATCCAGAGGTGGTGTGACCAATTCCCAGGCGTTGTTATTGACTAAAGCTGTCAACTCATCATAGACAGCATCTCTCCATGCAGGAATATTCATGGCTTCATGAATGTTGTTCAGTAGTACTTATCTTTATTTTTTAAAATCACATAAATTACTTTTTTAATGGTCAAACTTGCCATTTATATTATGCGTTTAAGAATGAAGTTGGATGAAGACCAAAAACGTATATCAGTGTGATATTTATTATCTTAACCAAATACAAAAAGCCATGTTTATTATCTTTTCTTATTTTAAATCTGATACAAAGATCACCAAATACAACATTGATCTTCATGGTTCCAACCATTTAATTTCAATTATTTAAACTAAAATTGGAACAATTTAAATTGCATTTTCCAAATGTTTAATCTCCGAAACGCATTTTTAAAATTCTTTGCAATGTTTACTTCATATTTAAAACTTTTCAGATCAGGTAATGGTTGAACAATCAATATTCAAAGGTTGCAAGCCACCACTACATGTTATTTTATTCATAAAAATTACCCCCAAAAAAGTAAACACATTTTGTTAATCCCCAAGTTTCCTTTAATATTAGATTTCGGGAAGTAGAGTCAAAGTATGAGGATTTATTTCATTAATTTTTAATTTTCTTGATTTAGTGTTATTATGGAAGCAAATGAGGTATCTGCAGGCGTAATTAACGTAATTAAAGCTTTTATCCGTATGCGCTTCTCCAACAACTTTATATTTTTCCCTTGTTTAGTTTTTACTCGTTCCAAATTCATAATCATTTTCAGCATTTCTTTTATAAGATTTATTAAATTATTAAAAATAACGTATATATTTCAGAGTTTTATTATATATAAGCGCCATTTAAATGTATGGCAAACATATGAAGAAATTTTTAAAGACATGATATTAGTAGTAATTTGTTTTCAGCAATAAGAATTTTATTAGAAAAGATAAAACCAAGTATCAAAAGGTGATACAATTGTTGCAGTCGAATAGAAAAACAAAATCAGGTCAAAGTTGCTATCACCAAGCGTTAAATATAGAACATCTTTCAACACCTGCTTTAGCAAGAGAGTCCGCCATGGAGTTTTGATCACGATTTACATGCTGAAAACGAATCCAACCAATCTTCAAACCAATATCATCCGCAAAATTGAAGTTGAAGGCTTAACATGAATAGCTAAAATTTTGGTTAAAAGTTAAAAAGGATAAAAAAAAAAAAGTTATTATACTTAAAATCTATTCGGCTTAGAGAAAAAAAAAGGATTTTTGGTTAAAAGTTTGCGTCGGTACAAAGTTTATTACAAATAGAGGTTGAAAAGGGTTGGTTAATCCAATTAAATTAATTTGGTTTAGTGGGTTTGAAATTTGGGAGGCAAGAAGTCTAGCGGATCACACAAGAGCAACTATTAGGAGCTAAAACCCATACTCTCAAAGCCTAGTTTGAGTCGAGAGAGAAGTAGGTGCTAATTTAAATTCACTTTCTTCACCTTAGTTATTATTCCTTTAAAAATTATAGTTATTGTTAGTTTATAATTGAAATTTTAAAATTTATAAAATATTAAATTAAAAGGTAACCAAATACACATAATTTCATAATTTAACTTTTTTAAAATGCTATCAACTATGCAAAATTAGCCATATCTTTGTTGAATTTTTCCACATCATTTACTTGTAACTGATCTCAGCATAGGACACTATTGGTGAAAAGTCCCGTTTATGAACTTCCAGAATAAACAACTTAAACAATGTCTATTGCATCAAGAAAAAAAAAACACCATCTAGTAAAATTTATTATATATATTTTTTTGTTTTTAAACTAATTTTTAATTTTAGCATAAAATATTAGGATATATATATCCAAAAGCCTTACCTTAGTATATGACTTCACAAACAAAATTGCTAACAACAATTTTTGTTTATGCAATGGAAGTCCATACTCCAACCTAACTCTAAACTTAGAGCTCCAAATGTTCGTAAAACTCTAAAAATTACCTACATTCATGGATATTGATACTGTCATTTTTATAGATCACTTTCCGATATTGACTTTATTGTTTTAGAAATAAATTTAATGTCATTCTTTTTTTTCCCAATATTTAAGACAAGAAACAATTAAAATAATTGAAATTCCCTAATAATGATAGTGAATTCAAAGCATTATCCTCTTTGCTATGAAGTAGATACATCCTAAAGTTTTTTTATATTGGTGTGCCACGAACACGCCATTGATAATCAGGAATCCATATCGTTTGAACAAGAATCAGGTTGGTCAATCAGTTCAATTGGACAAAGAATCGAATAATATATCGGTCCAAACAAAGAGTTGAACCAACATTGAAATCAACTTTTGAACAAATCATTTAGAACCAATTGAACTATTTTTTTTCTATTTTTTTTTAAAAAATTATGAAGTTTTTAATAATTTGTTTAATTAAAATCAAACCGACCGATCAAATCAAAAACCATTGATCTAATAAGTTCAAGTTTTCAACCATCAGTTGGATTTTAAAAACTTAACTGGAATATATACAAGATGGTAAGAAATAGGGTTAAATATCAAAACTATACATTAACTTTTATCCAATGTGTAATGTCATACATGAATTTTGATTTTGTGAGATTTTATATATGAAATTTTGATTTGATTCAATTTTCACAAATCACTGACAACATTGTCGAATTAATACAATTTTTTGTTGATATATTGCATGCACAAACAATTATATTAATCTTAAATGAAAATAAATGTATGTTTGTATTTCTTTAAATGTCTATAACCGAATCAAAATAAAAGTTTCATACATACATATGAATCATAATTCAAGTTTTATGTGTATAATTGCACCAAACCAAAATTCATATATCAAATTGCATATTAAACCAAAGTTGATATATAAATTTAATATTTATAAAAAAATAAAGATAGTCAGACACGGTCAAGATACGTATGAACGTAGAAACTTTGGTGGCCGTAAACATGGCATTTAAATTGATTTGAGTGGCACCGATTATTATAAAGTGAGGATTTCATTATTCCTAATTATAACTTCAACAGGAAATATTTTGCAAGAATCTACCATGGATACTGCATAGTCCAAGTATAATTATCACTGCTGAAATAAATCCCATCATATCTCACAGACCAGATGCAGGAAAAATGATAATCTAGGCACCGATCTTCATCTCTGGTGGCCCTGAAAGCCTCAAAATACCGTTGCTTCTTATTCCGCCACCGTGCATTGCAGAAGAAAAGGGTGGTTCTGAAAAGGTTTATTTTTGAATCCCATGCGTAATCCTGGTGCTGAAACATTGCTCTCTCACCAAGATCTTTGTCTTTAGACTTGCAATGCAGATTCAATGAAGGCACATTGGTTGGAGGTTCCAAGGGCAGATCATTGATTATGTGGATATGGTAGTTGATTAACAGAACATCTTCACTAATTGAGAGGGCCAATGGGTACATGATGCAAAGTGCAAGCGTTAATGGCAACAGCATTTCTTTGAGGTTAAACATGGTGTGAGAAGAAGAAGATAAGTAATGACAGTGGGGATTTTGATTTTTATAGGATGATTTTGAAGCAGACTTTAATTGCTGAATTTAAAATTCTGAGAAAATGTCTTTAAAGCACACTACTGTCTTATACGTTTATATTATAATTAAGCTAACATTTACTAAGATGATAATTACTAGTGAGAAATGTTAAACTGCAATTCTAATGAATAATGACATCGGTTAAGTTGATAAATATTAAAAAGAAGTTCCGAACTTTACAGCATTATTTAAATAAGTGCTTATTTGTTACAAACTTAACGAAAAAAAATGAATTTCTGTGTGAAAGATGAATACACTTTTTAATTTACATTGGGTTACATAATCTATTTATAATAGAAATTAGAAACACAAATAAGAAAATATATTATATGATTTGATATTGTGCTAATAAATTAGATACAAATAAAGAAAATTATTATATAATATAAATTAATTATGCAAGATATCACATTAACATCCATCAAACTCAAAATGGTGTTGTGGACTATAACTTGAGTTTGGAAACTAAGTCTTTAAATTTGGTTGGAAGATGGATTTTTGTGAAAATGTCTGCGATCTGAACTGATGAGGAGATAAAAGCATGGTGTAAAGTGTGCTGAGTAACATGATGTCATACAAAATGACAGAGAAAACCATCATCATCAGAGAAAATCTCAAGACCCAAAAGAGGAGGAATCATCACCGGTCACATAGGTGTCATCCACTAATGAAAACATTAGTGCGTATGATTTCTGTTAACAAGCGCCTCTACTTCCACTTAAGACCTTGCTTACAAAGAGGGAATGAAACAATTAAGCACGAAATAGAGCCGAGCGTCCTTGATCACCCACCGGAAGACATTGTAAGAGAATTGAGGCTCGGAGCCACCCTAGACCGAACGAAATTAGCCATCGACGACATCTAACCCAAAACAACACCCAAACAATAACTAAATCGACGGAGGTCTTGGATTTGGCAAAAGAACAAAAAAAATCAAGAAAAGTAACATTTGAAGGCTTTAGGCACTACCACTCATCCACCATCCGGGAGTTGTAATAAAACTCTCACAAAAAAATGGAACACTGGCATCGAAACACTACATCGCCCCCTCCTCAACAAAGGTTTGCTTGTTAGAAGGGAAAATATAACAAAAAATAAAAGAGCCATAAAAGTTCAAATAGGGCCCCAAAAAGAGGTTATTAAACCGAAAGGAGGACATTAAAAAATAGAGTAAAACAAAGAGACATGGCCCCTAAAAGGGGTAATTAAACCGAGAGGAGGACATCAAAAAATATAGCAAAACAAGGAGGATGACGACCAACCACCGACGGCAGGTGTTTAGCCGTCTAAACTGGAAAAAAATATGGACTGGAGTAATAGACAACCAAAGCACGGGAAACAAAGGACAAAGCTAGAAACAGGACCAAAAAAGTTTGGCCAACAAAGTAGTCAACGACTAAAATGGATTGAGTATGATGACTCAGCTTGGACAAAGAAAGGCAAAGCACGAAAAATAAGGGACAAAGTTAGAATAGGACAAAAAGGGGGAAAATAGAGTTCTAGCGACAAAGCCACCATCCACAAAATAGATTTGCAAATTAAAAAGAGAGAAGACATGTGATGTGAATGAGAAGAATAAAGAAAGAAAAGGTTGGTGGGCGGTAGCCAACCCGAAGGCTGACACCGCCGTACTGCTGGCAAAACAAAAGATAAGAAGAAAACAACTTGGAGAAGAAAAGAAAAATAAATAAATAAATAAAAAGGGAACCTAAGCTCTGATACCATGTTACAAACTTAAGAAAAAGAAAGAAGAATGAATTTTTGTGTGAAAGATAAATATTAATTCTTAATTTAAATTAAGTGTAATGCCTCATATCCGACCCAATCACCAGGTCCGGATACAAGGTGCTACACTTCACTCATTAAATATACATGTCCACAATAAAACCAATTCTAGATATCAATTACATGTCATGCCATTCAAAATAATTATACAAGATATAGTACAATAATTTACGGTCTGATAAATGACTTACGGACATGAGTACACATGTAATCCAACCGAAACATGCCAAACGCTTATAAGAGTTAATCCAACCGATAAATCGCCAAGTGCTCTGAAGAGCTAATATAACTGGTAACATGCCAAATGCTTCGAAGAGCTAATTCAACCGATAACATGCCAAGTGCTCTGAAGAACTATATATCCTCCCCATAACACGCTAAAACAAGATAGTATAACACGAGAGTTCGCAACAAATGTTGAGCCTCGGTATACTCGGGAAAATATATAAAGCACACCTCATCAATCTCCATTCCAATCCCCGCATATCACGCCGTCATTAAATTGTACTCTATCTCGCTTTTGAACAACCCAAATATTGAAATTCAATAACATTTTCTCAAACAACTTTACATCATTAATAAAACTATTAATATCCACTATATTATATTATATCATCATACATTTCATATAGATATTAAAATATAAACCGTGCGAACTTACCTGGACTGAATTGTAATAGTTGCAGAAGTTCAGGAACTATTCCGTAATTTTTTCTCTTCCACGTAAATCAACAAGGTCTTGATTCATGCAAGGGAATGAACTATCCGAACCTCCAACCTTAACCTTTCATGGTGTTTTCGGCAAAAACTAAGAAAAATGAAGAAGATGACGACACTTTCTTCAATTATGTTTTATTTTAATTTCCACTTATTTACAAAATTGTCATTTCAACCTATTTTACTCAATTTTAATTCTAATTAACATCCATTACCAACTAGTAAGGGTATATTTTCTTTATAAACCCTTACTCTTTTATTAATTAATCTAATAAATCAGTTAATTACAATAATTGCTAAGTTTTACACATTTTATAATTTATTCCTTTTTATTTAATTAGCTATCTAAAGATTAAAATTTGCTAACCAAATTTTAATACGAGTCTAATGACTCTGTAAATATTTTATAAATTTATGAGTCGACAGGATGGAAGTTTGTGGTCCCGAAACTACTGTTTCGTTACCATTGAAAAACGGGTTGTTACAAGTTGGTATAGATTACCCATTCGTAAACCATAGGCTTGACAACCCTAGGAAGTAATCATAGGTTAGAAGAGATCGGGAAATAAGTTTGGCTGAGTAAATCGTAGGTTATCCTAGTTGAGAAAGTAAGGTTATGACAGCCCAATTTGGACCTTAATCAGACATAGTAGTTTTGGGACCACTAATCCGAGTCAGAAAAATATTTTAATATTAATTTTAGTGTCTATTGCATGTTAGGTTATATGTGTGAAAATTTCGTGTGAAAATTTAATCGTTTGAGGGTTCAATTCGATAAAAAGGGTTTAATCGCGTAAAATAAAAATTTAGAGGTTAAATTTTAAAAGAACCTATTTGTTGTTTTCTTTTTAAGTGGGAGGTCTAAAGATGTAATTAGACCAAAATATAGTTAGTGGGTGACATATGATAACATTTTCCTTTATATACATGTTTTATATATTTATTATATAAGGTTAATTTAGTAATTTATTAAATTATGTCATATAATTAAAATAAGTAAAGAAAGCATAAAAAAAACATTCTTACCTTGGCCGAATGTTAAGCTTGGGAGAATTCATCAATGGCTTTTAGGGTTTCGGCAATTCCTACTGAAAATTATGGTGTGTTTTGGTTTCGATTTTTTATAATTTTTATGTTTTTGAGATTGTTGCTTTGTATACTACAAGACCCATGCTTGAATTTTTGAAATTGTTGAATATTTTGTGTTTTACCATTGATGACAACCTGTGATATGTGATGTTAGTTGATGAAATATGAAATATAGGTGTTAGATTAAAATGTTTTGTCTTTGAATTTTTAGTGAAATTGAGTAAATAGGGCTAAATTGTGAAATTAAATTTTTGGGGGACTAAAATGTGAAATAAATGAAATCTGTGGATTTGTATGAGAACCATGAATATTCGCCCTTGTGTGGTATGGGAAAATTTTTGTGTAATTTGTGTTTTATGCAATAGGGACTAAATTGTAAAAAGTGTAAATATCAAGGGTAAAATGGTAATTTCCCAATTATGTGTTTTTGGACTAAATTCAATGCATTAATAATTAAATTAGCTCCTTTTGAATATATTTAGACTGAGAACCAAAGAAATCGGAGTTAGATCAGAGAAAAGCCAAAGTAGTCGAATAATCGTCCGACTTCGATTTTTCATCGTCCGAGGTAAGTATATTAGCAATTAAGAGTTGTTAAGTTAATATTTATACATGTATACTAATTGTATTTGGTATTGAGATATAAATAAAAGTATGTTAATTGAATAAATTTTAAGTTATGAATAATTTATATAATTATAATGTTCGAAAATACAAGTTTAATCTTGTATAAAATTATGGTTTGAAATAAAAATATAAAATGTATAAAAGTATGGATTATATTCGAATAAGTAAGTATATATGTATATGTATTCGTATGTTTAAAACACTTGAATCTATATATATAAGTTTTTGAATTTAGTTAAAGTATGAATATTGAATATGTATAAATTCTTGGTTTAGTTTCAAAGGTATTTATAACTTGTTATTTATATAAGGTTCGAATATACATATATATGTATATACATGTATAAACCTTTGGAATTGATTTAAGACATGTAATTCATAAGTATATATGTAGTATTGAATAGGTATGTTTATGTGTGAGTTGAAAATATACGTATATGCTATATTTGATTGGATATGTTTACATACGTCAATAGGTGCTTAATCCGAATTTAGGTAGGATATATGTGTAAGACATTATGAAATTCGATGAAGCAAGTATATGCGTATATGTTCTTGAAATGAATTTAGGTATGGAACTTATATATGTTTAAGAAAGTTTCAATTATGTGAAATTATTCATGCGAAAGTTCTTGAATGGAAATGAATATATGAGGTTGTTAGTTTGAACGACTAATATAAAGTGATCGAATGTAATTCAAACTTATTGTCTAGCAGGCTTGATACCGGTGATATAATTCAGACTCACTGTCTAGCAGGCTTAATGTCAGTGAAATTATTCGGACTATAAGTCTAGCAGGCTAAAAGTCAGTGTATGAAATCAGGTTTTAAAACCTAGCAGGCTAAATGCCGGTGAATCTGTTTATATTACTGGTTTGAATATATTGAATATGTACGTGATATGTAAATATTATATATATATTTGAAGATCAAGTATATATATTTGATTAATAAGTTTGATGAGCAGATAAATACTTGTTATTATATATTTGGAGAGTATATATATTTATATATATACATGGTTTATTGCACTTGTTATATATGAAATTATATATATATTTGGTTATATGCATATAGTAAATTTATATATGTATTTGATATATGTTTTTAAAGAATATGTTTGTACTCGGTGTTATATATTTTTTTTGGTAAATGTGATTATATCTGAATATATTTATTTGATGTATATGTATACTCATTTGGTTATGATAATTTGTTAGGTGCAAATACATAAGTATTCGGTTATTCATAATTGAAATGTATATACATTAAGTTTTAAATTATGAAAATTTCGTATGCATATGATTATATGCAAATAATATGTAATACATTCGTAAGTAGGACTTTTGACGAATGCATATATATATAAATTGGTTGTGTACATATGGTTTATATTTTATATATGAGTTTAGTGATTTGTATTTTGTGAATTCATATGTTTGATTATAAATAAGAGGATTATGAATAGCAAATATTCAAAAGACAATATATATGTGGTTTTTGCAAATTCAATAGATATACCAAGAACTTATTTAATTGTTTTTTTTTCTTCTTTATATAATTTGTTAAGCTTTAGATTTACTAAGCTATAATAGCTTACCTTGTTTGTATTCGTTTCTTTGTTTTATAGTTTTAAAGATCAAGCTTTAAGCTCAGGGATCATCAACAAGATCATCACTCTATCTACTGTCTTGGTATTAAAATGTTTAAATTTTAACTTATGGCATGTACAGACTAGATAAAGTTTAAAGGTTGAAATATTGTATAGAGTAAACAAATACAATTGTTTATTATTGATTTATTAGTATGTAGTTGTTTAAAATTATTAAACTTTAATGTATGTCTGTTCTGAGTTTTGTTATGCTTAGTAATGCCTCCTAATCTTAATTTGGCGACGGATATGGGTTAGGGGTGTTACAAAGGTCAAGGGATAAAAGAGTATCAACCAATTGATTAATTAGTTAGAGGCCGAAAGGTAATAATTAGTTAATTGATAGATAATCCACCTTAAAATCCTAAGCTAAAGTTAATTACAAACCCTAAAATGAGTTAATCTTCTTGATTGGTTTTATCAATTTAGTCATTTGTCTATTTTCTTGTTTATTTATTTTAGTTTTTTTATTTCCATTATTAATCTATTTTATGATATGTCGTAATATAGGATTTAATTATTACTATTTAGACTTATTATTGTAAATAGATTGCCTGTAGATTTATTTCATCCTCCCTTGGGTACAATCCTCGGAAAACTTCTGGTGTTCTGTTGTACACATGTACTATATTACAATTTAACCTGTATACTTGCAGACACCACTTATATATTTTTGGTGTGATATTTTTTCTCTAAACGATAACATGTTTATAGGCGGTTAGTTAACAGAGATATAAAATGTAAATTGGATAAATGATATTTGAATTGAATTGATATATGATTTAATGATTTATATACACATTGTGATATCTAGATATCGATAGCACGTGAAACATCATACGAATCGGTTATACGAGCCCGGAGGGCTGATATTGAAATGTGACAACCAATGAATTCAATTCGGCATTCGAATAATGAAACAAAATAGTGGATACCATTATATTGAAATTGGATGTATTATTGATAATAGATAGGTAATTATATGAAATTGATATTGAACTGAATAAATGTTGGTTATAAGTGATTGAGAATGTTATATGTTTGAGTTATTATACGATGCGATATATGTTGATACTCACATTGTTGATATGTGATTACCATGTTTCGGCAAACCCGTAAAGTTAGGATTTTACCGAATTAAGATGTAATTTGAGATAAGTTATTGTTTAGATTCCTATGAACTTGCTAAGAATTTGATATGTTTACCCTGTTGTTTCCCTTTTCCCTGTAGATCTCCAACTTGTGGAACGTGTCTAGCAAATCGTTGAGGAGCTCACACTATCCTGTTAATTAGTCGGTAGTCTTTCTATTGTTTAAAGCTTGATTTTGTGGCATGTACATAGGTGTTATGAAAATGTTGAGTTTGAATGTTTGTATAGTTGAAACTTACCTAATGTTTGATTAATTGGTTGTTTCATAGATTGATATGCCAAGACAAAAAGGTATTGTTGATGTCTAATGGCTTGATTGAACTTGGGAATGGTTAATTGTATGTTTGGTAAATAGATGAAATTGGTATATATTGAAATTTTATATAGTCCTCTTGGTATGAATTGTGCAGGTGGAAGTTGCATGTTTGAGTATTGTTTGAGATATGTTAGTATGGTTGATTGGATTTGATTGAATTTTGGTATCTAGCATGTTTTGAATTGATTATATGCAAGTTGATGGGTGCCTATAAGAACCATTGTGTTTGATGTTGGTTTGAACATGAAAAAGTACCCAAAAAGTGAAATTTTTTACCTTATCACAAAATGTATCAATACCACATATAAAGGTATCAGTACTTTAACAAATTACCATGATTTAAAAATGATAGAATGTCAATTTGGTATCGATACCTATAAGAAAGTGTCGATACATTGATCCAAGTATCAATACCTTATGATTTTAATTGGGTTTTCTAAAACATCGAAGCTTAAAATGGTATCGGCACCTAGGATAGGTATCAATACCTTTATTGAGATTTTTAAAAAAACTTTGCAATTTAGCCCTTGTTCATGCTCAAGCCTACAAAAGAGCTTTCATAAGCTCAATTAAAGCTCAGATTTAATTGTGTATGTTAATATCTAGGTATTTATGATATAATTTAATAATTGAATGATTTGTTTATGGTATACTTGATCAAAAATTTTAAAAATGTTACAAAAAGGTCTCTATTTGATCTCGGGTTGACTCTAAATCATTCGTATGCTTGTATAAGACCCGAGAAAGAATGTTTGTGTTATTAAATGTTGTATTATTGATTGATTGCATTATTAATGAAGTGAAATGATGTTTTTACTGTGTATTTGTCACTAGTTGCTCGTATAATGAATGTGGCTCTTTGTTGCTCGGACCTAGCGATTGGGTCGGGTAATGGGTGTTACATAATTACTATTTGATAGTAATTGATTTTTCATGAAAGAAGATGTAATGATTTCCATGAGATAAAATAAGATCATATTGGGAGAGCGGATTTATCCAATAGAGATTATGGATATCCTATGAGGGTAACACACTTATGACAAGGTCATTGACGAGCACTGATCGAGTTGATTTCGTAATGGTATGTCATTAGGGAGAGCTTAGTCAAAATACTATTGTTGAATGACTTCGTGATTAAATGAGTTTATAATTAACAGGCGAAAAACTGAAACTTAATTATAAATCATTTGATCCCTAATTACATATGTCCAATTGGTCCCTCCACTAGCTTGATGTAATCGAAAATGAATTACATGTTGAATCAAATAAACATAAATGGATAGAAATTGTAAATTTGGAGAAATGAAAAACATTGGGAAATGAATGTGGTTTTTTCACTAAATGGAAATGACCTGGAAAAATCATTTATGGTTCTCTTAATTATTAATTAATTGAAGTTCAAAAACAAAATTAATTTAATTGGTCATTTTGAATCCGTTGAATGTAGAAATATTAAATATGTTTTCTAATAGGATTTTTTATGGTAAAGTTGCCATGATTTTAATGGAATTAGAATCGGGATAAAATTTATTTAATCGGGAATTAATTAATTAATGGTGTTTATTTTGGAAAATAGAAAAATATGTATTGGGTTGGGCCGAATTATAAAATGTTGGGTTAAAAGTCCAAGAAGCACTTATAATTAGATCCAATAAAGGAGAGGCCCAAAAGCCCCTCATGTTAATACATAGGACAACAAACCCTAGTATATTTAAGTAGGGTTATTGCCCTTCTCTCTCCTAGCTGAACTAGGTTTTTTTTCTATTAAAATAAACTTTTACAAATAAAATAAGGGTTTTATTTCTTCTCTTTATAAATAGATGACACAAGTAGGGCTAAAAACACAATAAGTTTTACATAACCTTAAGATATTGTTATTCTACCCAAAAAAAAAGTGAGAATTTATTTCTAAGTATAAATTATATTTTTCGAAATAATAATTCTATCGGTTTCTATTAAAGAGCAAATGTTGTTTTCTCATTGAAAGTAAAGTAAATAATTTCTGGTTCTGTGCTTGATTCGAATTCATTCGAGCCCACATATAAGCAGTTCGTGGTACAAGAATAAAAGAGAAGGTCAGTGGTTGAAAGCCAAGAACGACAAGGATTCGTCTAACCGAAAATAGAGGTGCGATTTTGGAAAAAGATTATTGCTATAAATATTACAAACCGACTCAGTTTTCAAAATTTTAATTTTCTAATGTGCAAGAAAACCATTTTTGAACCGAATTTTTTCCAATACCCATTCCTTCTGCATTAAAAAATCGCTTAGTCATCTTAACTTCTAAGCAAGATTCACATTGTGGAAGATCAACTTCCTTAAGTGAACATAAGATGCAATATTTCTCAAATATAGTGATTTTTCTTGGTTAATATGACTAAGCGTCAAATGCCAAATGTATGCCTTATTAAAGTGAGAAGTCTTAAGTTTCTTATTTGTCAACTCAAAGTAATGTGTACATATTTGGTTTGATAAAATAGAGATTATTTGACATTCATCTATTACAAATAAGAGTGCAATTTTTAAATATTTCAATATTATTATTAAAAGTCGTAGTCATGTCGCCTTTAAATAAACATGCAACATAAATTTTCTTTTGAAACTCTATACATAAAATGTCTTTCAAAATAATCTTCTTAAAATTACTAAAATAAATATGTACATCCCACTACTTTAGTTGTCACACTTTTACCATCGTTGATCTATAACGATAGAATCTTATCTCTAAGATCTTTCATTTCCTTGAACCCTTGTAAAGAAAAACACACATGGTTAGTAACTTCAAAATCAATGACTCAGTGGTCTATCGAATCTTCCACTAAGTAAATTTCTACCAAAAAGAGTTTCATTCATTAGTCTTTAATGGCTAGGTAAATCTTCCACTCTTATAGTTAGCCTTGAAGCAGTGTCCTTTCTTGTTGCAAAAGAAGCACTTAGACTTAGATAAGTCTTTAGGCTTCTTGGTCCTCTTCCTTTCCACTATAGTAGGCCTAAAGGACTTAGCATTGTTTCTCTTAGCATCCTTTCCCTTCCCTTTAGAAAAAAAAGAAACTGCTAAGTTTGCTTCTTCTTTTCAAACCGGTTGATCGTCATTCAGCACCAACTCATAGGATTGAAATTCCTTCATAAGTTGTGCAAGTGTCGAATTCTTGTTTCCAGTGTTAAATTTGGCCCTAAAGCCTACAAAATCCTTACACAAGCTTTTGAACACCATTTCAATTTGTATGTTTTGGTCCATATTCGCCTCATTGTCTACGGTCTCGATAAAGTAACATATAAGAGTAATCATATGATCTTTGATCGAAGTACCAAGTTTCTGTTGGGTATTCATTAAACCAGTTGTAGGCGACTGTCAAGCCAAGGCAGCTTGGTCTCCGAACATATCCTCTAGTTTGTCTCGAATCACTTTGACAGTCTTATAGCTTTCCAATTACTTATAAATGGTGTTGGTTATTGAATAGTTAATTTTAAAAATTGTCAAAAAGTGAAAGGAAAAAAGAAAAATCTTAAAACAAATATTATTCGACACTTCAAGTTTTTTTTTCTTTTAAGAAACGCACTTAACGTTAAAGAAAGAAAGAAAAATACTCTGTAAAATGAATGCAATCAACAAAGTTGATTAATAATTTAATTTAACAAAAATAAAAGTAAATATTGATAAATATTTAGTTTAAAAATTCATTAAAGCTATAACTACTATTGGAATAACTAATTTAAAAAATTATTGAAAATATATATGTCATTTATTAAAATTAATTATTATTTGAATATTTAATTTTAAAAAGCAATACAATTTCAATAGTAGAATTTAAAAATTATCAAGGTATGTGGTTCATTATTTGCAATTTTAGATTTGGTACTTTTATATATATTAAGTATGACTCCTATTTTCAGTCAAATTTGAGAAATAATCTTTTAGTTAAACCCTGTTTATTTGTTTCAGTCAAACACTGATTAGTTTAGATTATTTTATTATTATTTGACATATGAATTTAGCCTATAAATAGGCTCTTTTACAACCTTAGTAAACACACCCATTAGATTAGAACTCATAACACATTCAGAGAATTTTGTGTTTACGTTTTGAGGGTTCTTTGTTTTTTCAGGTTTTCGGGGTTTAGTTTTATCTCCATCTTTTGTACTCTTCGTTTTTTTTCCATTATAGTAAAATTATCTTTGCCCGTGGTTTTTTATCCTCTTTGGAGGGGTTTTTCCACGTTAAATTTGTGTGTTCATCTTCTCAATTTCTTCTGCTATTTTTACTTATTTGTTGCTTAATCGGGTCGATCCCTAACAAGTGGTATCAGAGCTAGTTCAATTTTTATAGATCAGCCTATTCAGATATAGCAACAACAAGATTTGAAATTGAGAAGTTCGATGGTGAGACAAATTTTAATCTGTGGCAAGTTCGGATGATGGCAATTCTAGTTCAATCCAGTTTGAAAAAGGTTGTTACCGGGAAAAAGCCTGAGAATCTAGATAAAACAGAATGGGAAGAGCTTGATGAAAAGGTCTTGTCTGTAATCCAGTTGTGCCTCGCGAATATGGTATTGCAGGAGATATTGATGGAGAAGACCTCATCCGCCTTGTGAAAAAGGTTAGAAACTCTTTATGCGACTAAGTCTTTGGCTAACCGTTTAGTGTTGAAACAACGTCTATTTACGTTTCGCATGAACAAAGGTGAGCTTCTTAGAGATCACATCAGTCAATTCATTACTCTTTTAAATGATTTAAAGAACGTTGAGGTTCATATTGATGATGAAGATCAAGCTATGATATTATTGTGCTCTTTACCCCCTTCATGCAAGTCTTTCAGGGAGACCCTGATTTATGGCAGAGATAAAATCTCATTCGAAGATGTGAAGGGTCATTTGTTGAGTAGAGACAAACTCGACAATGAGCTTCATTTGGATAGCAAGGCAGATAGGCAAGCTTCCGTTTTGGTAGCATCAAAGAAACGAGACAAAAGGTGTCGCTATTGTAAAAAGTTAGGTCACATCAAAGCAAATTGTTATAAACTGCGAAATAAAAGAGCTGCTGAGAGTAACGAGGAAGATGTAGCTGATGCTAATTTGGCCGATGAAAGCGGTGATGATTTCTTGTTAGTGTCAACGAGCGATAACTTCAAGCTCACGTCCGAGTGAATCCTAAATTCGGGATGTTCTTTCCACATGTATCCCAATAGAGAATGGTTCTCTACATATAGTTCGGTTGAAGGTGGAGTTGTGCGCATAGGAAACGATTCATCTAGTAAGGTAATTGGTATTGATACTGTTAAAATTAGGATACACGATGGGACGATTAGGACACTCTCAGATGTCAGATATGTACCTAATTTACGAAAGAATCTCATCTCCTTGAGTATTTTAGACTTGAAAGGATGCAGAATCAACATCAAGTCAAGCGGCATTAAAGTATCTTATGGAGCTCTCGTTTTGTTAAAAGGTAAAAGAACTGGCAGTCTTTATATTCTGGAAGGTTCTACAGTGACCAGTGAAATCGGATGTCCCTCATTCGTAACAGAGTCAAAGTCAACTCGTTTGGAGCGGAGGCAACTTGGTCATAGGAGGAAAAAATGTATGACCGTTTCGTTGAAGAGAAGTTCTCTTTTGGATGCAGGTTTTGAAAAGTTAGGGCACTGTGTTCGTGAAAATCAGACCCGGGTTAGTTTTGATTTGGCAGTGTACAAGTCGAAGGCTAGAAGTCTTCCAGTTTCTAAGCACAAATTCGACTCAGTTAATTCCCTGCATAGTTCAAGATAGCCTCTGGCAGGCTTTGGCAAAGATGGCATTGTAGAAATATGAGTCAATGTGGAGATTTGTTAAGTATGACTCCTATTTTCAGTCAAATTTGAGAAATAATCTTTTAGTTAAACTCTGCCTATTTGTTTCAGTCAAACACTGATTAGTTTAGATTATTTTATTATTTGACATATGAATTTAGCCTATAAATAGACTCTTTTACAACCTTAGTAAACACACCCATTAGATTAGAACTCATAACACATTCAGAGAATTTTGTGTTTATGTTTTGAGGGTTCTTTGTTTTTTCGGGTTTTCGGGGTTTAGTTTTATCTCCATCTTTTGTACTCTTCGTTTTTTTTGCCATTATAGTAAAATTATCTTTGCCCGTGGTTTTTTATCCTCTTTGGAGGGGTTTTTCCACGTTAAATTTGTGTGTTCATCTTCTCAATTTATTCTGCTATATTTACTTGTTTGTTGCTTAATCGGGTCAATCCCTAACAATATATAATAGAATGTAATATTTTAATAATTCAATCATTGAAAAACAATATGTTTTTATTTTTATGTATGTAAATTTTTTAATCGATCTGGTATCTTTATCATAACCATCTAAAATATTTTGTATACTAATATTTATTTAAGGATTGATTTCTTTTACATAAAACAAATAGTTAGAAATTCTTAGTTTATACTAAATTTGACATGAATGATCTATATGAATAGAACATGAGATACGAGGGTTTGATTGATATGAAAAAAATATAAAAACACACTTAAATTTTATATGGATATAAATAAATAATAAACTAGAGAGTAAGGACATATGACGCTTGGAAGTGGACAAAAAAATCAAAGTAAACTTCTAACAAAATCTTTATTTCTTACGTAGGTAAAGTATGAATCAAACAAACTATGTATTCCAATTGAAGCACACAGTTTTATTAATGTCTACATCGAGCCTACATGGACCAGTAGGTACAATACTCCATTTACAAAGATGACAATATGGGTTATCTCTCTCCGCGTTAAAGATGTCGAACCATTTGGTCTCTCCTTCCCACACCATTTTGCAAAAATACAGCGTTGTTCCCCAAAAATTAGGTCGAAAATGGAACTGCCATGTGTTTGAAAATGGGATTACGTGGGCTCCAAGATCATCGTTTTTCGATTTACAATGGACCATAAGATCAGTGGCTTGGCTTATGTTGTTGGAGATTTGAATAACAACCGTGCGTTCTTCATAAACACAGTCGCTCCATGTTAGAAGCACCATGAAAAAGATGAGTGATAATGACAAGTTTTTGATAGAAAAGAACATGATAGACTCAGTGAAACTTCTCTTCTTCTTGTTTTGTTGGGTGGTTTTATTCTACTTGTTTTCTTTTTATATAGAGGGTTCGGGACTGTTTAAAGTGAATAAAGTGATCCTTCTTGCATTGAATTAATTACATTGTATTCATCCTTGAGAAAAAATATTAAGGGTAAATTATATTAGTACAAAATTACTACAAAATTATATGGAATCTTTCTAGGTGATTCTTGAAAGGAATTACTACAAAATTTCACCATGGATAATTTTTTTATCCAATTAATTAATAAAAATATCTATTATTATGATGTTAGTGAATATTCTTCAATGTAAGTCTTGATAATTATATTCTTTTTCCTTTTTGTGTTAATAAGTTTTTATTGTTACACTTGAATGTAACTGAAGCACCCATAAACACATAAAGGAATCGCAAAAGATAAATAATAAATGACTTTTAACTTTGATAACTGTAGCATTGAATTGTGAGTTTCAACTCCATTAACACCATGTCCAAATCAAATCCACTCCCCCAATGTAAAATTTGAGCCTACCCTAACCTTTCCTTGGCAATTCAAATCCGAGCCGACATTACAAACCTCGAAATATTATTTTTATTACTTATGACTACTTGAATTGAGGTATCATTTAATGAAAAGGGTATGATCTTAATAAAAGCACATTGAAAATTTTGCAAGCAAGGAAGAAAAGCAACTTTTTGGGGGGCATTGGTATCTAGACCTCTAAGGAAAAGAAAAGAGAAAAAATGAATAAAAGATGAATTCATGGCGAAAACTTGAATTGGTTAATGTATTTCTTTTGGTTATCAAATATTATAAAGATTACAAATTAAGGCTTAACAATAAGTTGTTTAAATCTTCATAATTAGCATGCTTTTGCTAAAATATATAAATCTTATATTTATTTTCACACTTTTTAATTATGTTGCAAATTATTAAAAGAATACTAATAAAAATAAAAGTTGAAAAAATATGTTAAATACAGGACCCACAGTTGAATTAAAAAAAGGCAAAAGTACCCATTCCATAAATTGGTTTAGTTAAAGGACTATACTTGAAAATACACCATTAACATATAATATTAATTGTCGAAACCATTTTTTTTTTTGAAATCAATCTTTTATTTAAAAAAACGAAAATGGAGTCGCCACCAATCACTTTTAAGAGGCATGATCGGGTCACCTCGTAATTTGATCATTTTAATAAGAGGTTTGATTTATTAAAATAATATTTTTTGGTCTACAAAAATTCAGAAAACGGGTTAGGAAGTCGGTTACGCACAAGGAAATATTAGCACCCTCGTTACGCTCAAAATTGGTACCTAATTGATTACTTGATGTCTTTAGTGTTGAAACTTATAATTTTGAAGAGATTTTAAAATACGATCCTTTATTAAGACATTACTTAACTAAATTAGTTTTCACGGAAAGGGGCTTATTTCAAGTTGATCGAGAAAAAAGGAACATGTCCCGTAAGTTAGGACACAATGCCTTAAATTCTCGTAAACGAGAACAAATGCTAAAATCTTTTTTTATATTTATTTTAAAATAGATATTTGATTATCTCGGTTTTAGAAGGAACCCATATTCTGTAAGTTAGGAACATGACTTTTCTAATTCCAAAATAATGAACATTTGCCTCGGTTTAAAAATTTTCCTTTTTTATGCATCGTGCGAAAAATAAACGTAATACTTAAAACAATATGCAATTTACTTATTCGGGCATAAGGCAAAAATGAATGAATATATAACGGCATAGTATTTAATAAAATAAAACAAAGCAGTGATGAGTAAAATGAAATGATATCAGAATAATAAATAAATAAATAAATAAAAACAACTAAAAAGTAAGATAAAAATGCCATGATAATGCGATATCAATTTGTAGTAATAGTAGCATAATATGCATAATAAAATATAAAAGTATAATAATAATAAATCAAGATACTAATATGTATAATAAGATAATGATAATAATAAAATCTGCAAATAAAAAAATAAAAATAATCTAACTTTTTGAAAGTATAAAAAAGTAATAAATAAATAAATAATAAAGGAAATAAAAGTAAAATAATAAATAAAATAAATAAAAATGCACAATAAAAAGAAAATACAAAAACAAGCTAATTTTAAGCATAAAAAATAAAGGAATAATAAGTAAATAAATAAGTTAATAATAAAAAATTTGATTAAAAGTTGAAATTAAATAAATAAATCAATACAGTAAAGTAATAAAAATAGTTTGTAAAAAGAATTTGAAGTTAAATAAGCCAATGACCAAATTGAAATCAGAATAAAATTAAGGAGTATAAATTGTAAATGATAAAAAATAACTAATAAAACAGAAATAAGGATCAAAATAAAATGCGCTAAAAGAAATAGGGACTAAACGGGGAAATTATCTCAAACTCCTTAAATGCGTCGTTTCACGAGGGACTAAAATGAAACAAAACCAAAATTAAATGGTAAAATTAAAAAAAGAAACGAAATAGGACTGGATTGAAATGTCATTAAAAAGCGAAAGGACCGAAAGCATAAATAGACCATTTAAAAAATCACATGGATCTACTGGGTCAGATCGGGTCAGGTTACAAAACGACGTCATTTTGGAACTTATGAATGCCAACCAAAACAGCGTCGTTTAGCATGTTTATATAAGTAAAAAATTTAAGAAAAAAATTAGTTTTAGCCCTTTTAAAAAAAATTCAGACTCTCCTATTCTTGTATAGCTTTGACTTTGTCCGAGTCAATCTCAATCTCGTTTTTACTGACCATGAATCTTAGCAACTTTCCTGACCTAGCCCCAAAAGTGCATTTTGCTGGGTTAAGCTTTAGTTGGAACTTTCTTAACCTTAGGAATAATTTTCTCAAAACTTGCACATGCTCTTCTTCAGTTATAGACTTCGCAATCATGTCGTTGACGTAGACTTCGATCTCCTTGTGCATCATGTCATGGAATAAGGTTACCATGGCTCTTTGATATGTTGCCCCGGCGTTTTTTAATCCAAATGGCATCACCTTGTAACAAAACGTTCCCCACATAGTTACAAACGTAGTCTTTTACATGTCTTCCGGATGTATTTTTATCTAGTTGTATCCTGAGAAGCCGTCCATGAAGGAAAAAAGTGAGTATCCAGCCATGTTGTCTACTAAAGTATCGATATGAGGCAGTGGGAAATTGTCTTTTGGACTGGCTTTGTTCAAATCTGTGTAGTCCACACACATTCGCACCTTTCCATCTTTCTTTGGCACAGGGACGATATTGGCTACCCACTCTGAGTACTTGACCACCTGTAAGAAACCAACATCGAACTGTTTCTTGACCTCTTCTTTTGTTTTTAGCAAAACATCAGGCCTCATCCTTCGAAGTTTCTGTTGAATTGGTTTACATTCTTCCTTTATGGGTAGTCGATGTAACACAATATCAGTACTTAACCCAGGCATATCTTGATAAGACCATGCGAAGATATCTTTGAATTCTTTAAGTAAATCAATAATGTCTTGTTTTGTCTCTGCTGCCATACAAGAACTGATTTTCACCTCTTTTCCCTCCTCCAGGCTTACAACTTCTACCGACTCTTTATAGGGAAAAATCTGCTATTCTTCTTGCTCTACCATTCTTAACAAATCGGGAGAGAAGTTACAACTTTGGTCATCTTCAAAATCCTGAGGATCTTCTATATCCATGTCTTGCTCGAAAGAGAACTCTGAGTTAGAAACAGAATAATTCACATCATTAATATCTGGAGACCTGTTTGTTGTGAAGAAGAAAAATTCAAAGAGAAAGAATCTAAGAATAATTATATGTATAATATAATTATGAATGAAATGAAAAGAATAAAAGAATGTTTGCTCAAAGTGAGACTGAACGATGCATCTTTATTGAAATAAAATTTAGGACATATGTCTTTTACAAAAGATTCTTATTGCCCGTAGACTTAAGGCAACAAGTGTGTTCTGAGCATTACTCTGAATTGGCTCTAAAAGTTACAGGGATCTCTTCTTCAGTCCAGTTGTTCAGAACACTTCTAGGTTCATAAGGGCGGATGCCCGATAGATTTCTTTCCACCATTTCCTCTTCAGATATGGCATTGATGTCCAAACCTCCTGTCCTTCCTTTGGCAACTTATTTTCTCCCTTCGGGGTAGACGATTCCCCCTGAAATGAATGTTTTAGATATGTGAGGAAAGGTCATCGGCTCCCATTTGGCTTCTACCCCACTCAGACGTGCTCTTCTTTTCTCTCGCTTTTTTCTCTAATTCCTTCTTCTTTTCCCTTGTATCAAGCTTATACCCCAAACCACAATGATCCTGTTTGTTTTCCAATATCGTTACTTCGACCCGTCCCTAGAGGTTTTTCCAAAGTCCTCTTCCAGGCGATGCTCCATTTCCCACTGTCAGCTGCAAACTCATTGTCGTAACTTTCGATATTTTAGGCGCTAGAATTTTGCTCCTCTCAATAACAAATGTTGCGTTAACGAATTCCAATGATCGGAATGAACATTCTATCGCTTCACTATCGGCCTCTACATATGGTGTGTCAATGGTAACTAATGCAATAATGTCTTCTTCTGCACTTATAGTTACCAATCGGCCCTCTGTTACCAATTTCAACTTTTGGTGAAGTGACGACAGTACAGCTCCTACAGAATGGATCCAAGGCCTCCCCAATAGGCAATTGTAAGATGGTTTGATGTCCATTACCAAAAAATCAACCTCGTATGTATTTGGACCAATCAAGAAAGGTATCTCAATTCTTCCCATCACTTTCCTCTCGGTGCCATCAAATGCTCTCACTATATTTTGGCATGATTTCATGTGAGAACTATCCACAGGCAACCTGTTTAACGTGGACAGGGGTAAAACGTTCAGTGTCGATCCATTGTCAATGATTACTCTCGGTAATGTGTACCCCTTACAATGGGTAGTGATGTGCAGGGCTTTGGTGGATCCCATGCCACTTGGCGGCATCTCATCATCGTTGAAAAATATGAAATTGTCAGCACTGATGTTGCTGATTAAGCGATCTTATTTGTTCACTGAAATGTTATTAGTGACGTATGTCTCGTTTAACACCTTCATAAGTGCATTACGGTGTGTTTCTGAACTTAAGAGTAGTGTCGGTATTGATATGCGAGCCAGTTGCTTGTGCAGTTGTTCCACGACACTGTACTCACTGTGTTTTAGGAACTTCAACAATTCCTTGGCTTCTTTCTCCGTTATTGGTTCATTAATCGGTAGTTCTCGCTTCTCCTTTCTTTGCTCGACCGCTAAGGGTTCATTTCTTGAATTTGGGGTATCATAACGCTTCCCACTACATGTATAGAATCCCATATCTTTATTTCCTTCTGATGTGGATATCGAGCCTTCTTCTCTTGGGAATGTCACATTGCAGTCATAATTCCAAGGTACCCTTTTGCTATCTTGATAAGGAAAAGCTACAGGTTTTTAGATTATGACCTTTGGTGGGGCCTGTGTCCCGATTTTGCAAGCCTTTGGTCGTGAACTAATTACTATCGGGCGATTAGCCCCGTAGACCCTTCCCGATGACCCTTCTTTTGAGGCGTAAACATCATTTTCTTCAACGTACTCGAAGAACTCTAATTCCTTGTTGTCCATTAAACCTTGTACAAAGGCCTTGAATTCGCCGCATTCTTGAATTACATGCCCTTCTTTGTTATGGAATGCATAATGGTTCATTACTTCCTGGGACTTATTCTCCAAATCTGTCACGATTAATCCCTTTTCTACCATCTTTTTCCAAACCTCTTTCAACGGGATTTTCACCTCAGCAATATTCCCCTTAATTCTCCTCCCCTCATTCTCAACTATTGCATTTACCCTCTTATCAACATTGTTAGGCAAAGGACTTTTTGCTCTAGCCGGATCGCCAAATTTGACAACACCCATATCGATAAGCCTCTCAACCAACTTTTTAAAAGCGGTGCAGTTTTCTATTGAATGCCCCACAATTTCTGCATGGTATTCACATTTGGCGTTTGCGTCATACCATTTAGGGTACGGGGGTTGTAACGATTTCAGGTAGTAAGGGGAGACAACATGCGCATCAAATAAACTCTGGTATAACTCTTTGTACGTCATTGGAATAGGTGTAAACTGGGGCTTCTCCATTCTTGCTTAGACTCTTGTCTTGGTGGGCTCTGGTGACTAATGGCTACCGTTCTTAGAGGGACAATAGTGATCGGTTTCGAGTAACTCTTACTATATGTGCTTATGTTATTCACCTCGCTTTCCTTTTTCTTTGGGCTGGTCTTTTGGAGCTTTCCCCCATGTCTATTTTACCTCCTCTTATTGCATTTTCAATTATTTCATCGGACATTACCATATTTGAGAAGCTCTTGGTGGCACTCCCCAACATGTGGTTGATGAACGGGGCCTTCAAAGTATTGATAAAAAGCATAGTGACCTCTTTTTCCTAAAGGGGTGGTTGGACCTGTGTTGCCACCTCCCTCCATCATTGGGCGTACTGCCTGAAACTCTCGTTTTGTTTCTTCTCCATGTTCTGTAGCGTAATTCTATCGGGTATCATATCTATCACATGACTGTATTGCTTCATAAAAGCTTGCACCAAGTCTCTCCATGAACTAACTTTAGCACGGCTCAACTGGTTGTACCACTTGGCTGCAGACCCGATCAAACTGTCCTGGAAGCAGTGGATTAATAGTTGATCATTATTGACGTATCCTGTCATCCTTCGACAGAACATAGTGATATGAGTCTCAAGACAACTAGTCCCGTTGTACTTTTCAAACTCTGGCGTTTTGAACTTAGGCGGGAGCACTAAATCAGGGACTAAACTCAGATCCTTGGCGCCGACTCCACAATGGTAGTCAGTGTTTTCCAAGGCTCAAAATTTTTCCTCTAGCCATCTACACCGGTCTTTTAATTGTTTTGGCAGGTCCATTCTTGCTTTTTCTATTTCTGTCATGTTATCGAGATCAAGGACCACAGGATTGGCAGGGTTGTCCCTAGGATTAGAACCTGAGCTCGTTTGAAAGTGCTTTGGTACCGAGGCGCCAGCCTGATATTGAGGTCTAATATTGATAGGTATCCTTTTCGAGCACACAACTGGTTGTGCCTGGATGCTAACTGGGGTGAAACCCGAAGGATAAACAGGGTCCCCGTGATCAACCCCAGAATCAACTACGGGCTTTTTCCTTTATCATTCCCTCCAGCTAATAACTGCTTCAATTGGTTCATCATAGTGTTCTGGGATTCCAGCATGTCTTGCTAGATTTTATCCAGTCGTTCCTACATCTGATCTTGTATCTTTATTTGTAATTGTTCCAATCTTTCTAACCTCTGACCCATTGCTTTTGTTTGGCGACGAGTACCGTAGTGATATTTGGTTGGTGGATTTTTGTTGGTTTCTACGGTAACTCCCTGTCATAATTTTAATTTATTAGGGTTACTTCATGAAACTTAATGCATATGATGTAATCAAAATGTATGGGATGAATGCAAAAAGAGGCATTGATTCTAATTCAATTTCATTAGGAACTCGACTGGAAAATGAATTTCTTTACATAAAATAGACTCCATATACGGCTTCGCCTTTATACCCAAGGCCTTAACCTTCCTAAGGAGCCAAGCTAAATCTCGACCTCAGCTTGATTCTGACTCAAATTTTAAACTTAATACATCAGCCTGAACTGCTAGGGTTTGTAAATGATTCGCTACTTAATGTACTTGAGTCACGACTTCGACCATAATATCATCTCTATCTCTAATCTGACTTTGAGAATGATGGAATTGTTCTTGCCACTGCTAATTGCTCCTCTCAAGAAGCTCCATTCGCAATTCAAAATTTTGTAATGCGTCCTCAAGCTCTTCTATCTTTCCTTTCAATTCTTCGATCTTACTTAAGCTTGCTCTTAGTTCGATCGTGAAGTTGCGACTTCGGTACAAGTGAAGTGATTTTTCTAGCTCTGCCACCCTAGCCTTTAGTCCCGCTTTCTCATTTCGGCATTCTAACAAACTTCTTTCCAAAGCGTTCTCTCGAGCCCGAGCATCCTGAAATTTCTTTTCCCACTGATCGGCCCTAGTCTTTTCCTCCTTGACCTCTTGTCGCCACTACTCTGACGTCTTAGCCAAACCGACAGTTCTTATCGATAATCGCAGCTTCTTATAATCCATTTTTAGACTATCCAAATCCTCTTCAGTCTTGTTTTTCCCTTTCCTTAACTTCTCGACCTCCAGTTTGTGGATATCGACGTCTAGTCCTAAACGCATCTTTTCCTCTTCTAGCTGCTCTATCTTCTTTCCCCACTCTGAACTCCTTTTTCCAAAGTCATGTTTGATGATCTCTAATTTTGACGGAACTACTTGTAGATGCTCCTCTATAGATTGAATGCCATCTTTTCCCGGCCTGGGGATGTTGTCATTGACCCTTTTACTCCACCACCCGTAATATTCGAGAGTTGTCATTACTCCTACGGTAAATCTTTTCATCCGGTGAACTTGTTTCCAAGCATTAGAGATCTCTCGAATTTTCCTTTTGTAGTTATCATCCTTATAAGAAAACTCAAACTGATCCAACCCTTGTATAGCTGGTATGAACTGTCTCGATCTATATTGTCTTAATACAAGCAATGGGGTATATCCGACTGCTCCCCAAATTCCAAGTAAAGAGACCCAGTTGAAGTCCCCACATCGATATAAGATCTCTTCAGGCACCATCCAAGGAGCTTTCCATTCGACGTCATCTTCTTGAAGACTTTGGAGAATCGCCAACCACTTCTCTTCTGTGATGTCGTCTCATCTTCATGTAGCCACCAGCTCTTTTAATGGGGAGTAATTTTTTGAGAAGACCCGATATGAGACCTTTTCCACCTTCCAAAAGTGACTATGAAACCACACCAATAGCAACTGCGCGCATCTGATGAACCTTCCTTTACCCACCCTTCTACAGGTATTTAGGGACTTGAAGGTTTCAACCAAAATTGCTGCGATCGGTGTGACTCCCTTGTCAAGCCTATCAAATAAATCTGAAACTGTCTCATCCACATGGCCTAATGCCCTAAGGAAGACAACCAAACCATAAATGTTCAATGCAAAGATATCAACCCTCTTCTTTATATCTGGATGTGCCAAGATCAGATCTCGCAAGTTTTTCCAAGGTATGCATTTGCTGTCCCCCTTTTGCTTAATCCGAGCTGCAACCCATTGCTCGCTCATTCCGGTGATGCACATTAATTTCTTTAAGAATGTTGGGACATTAGCTGCTCTTGAGTAGAATTTGTCAACTTGGATCCTCGGACATCGTAGCAAGGTCGTATATTCTTCTACTGTAGGTACCAAATCTACTTTCCCAAACGTGAAACAACTATAGGTCGGATTCCAATACTGCGCAAGGGCTCGAAATAGGCGCTTGTCTACTCTTACATCAAGCAAATAAAACAGATCACCATAGTTACTGTAAAAGAGTTGCTTGATCTCGTTATCCCACTAGTTCTATATCACTTTTAATTCTTGCACACCACCCTGAGTCACACTAATGCGAGTGAAGTCTCATAATTCTTATGCGTATCCTTCCACGAGGCTATCACCCTTTTCTTGCTAAACTTTTTAGGACCAAACTCGGACGGCCGCATTGTCTTCCACTTTACCAAGAAACTCTCTTTCCCTGTTGAGCTTCTCTATTTAGATATCGAATGTTAACCAACACCTCTTTAGAAATGAAAATGTCATGCAATCAAAATTAAAGCAAACCAAAATTAGTATTGCACATCAAGCTAAATTCCAAAGAATAATAATAAGTAAATCGCCTATTCAGGTAGCTACTAGGGTTTGGGATGGCTCTACCTAGGGTAAGCTCTTAAGGCTCATTATATGAGGTTCGGTTCTAAAATAAGGGTACCCGAACTTGCAGATTCCTCAATCCTCACCCATTATAGGCTCATATGGACCGAGTTCAGTTCAAGGGGACACATTTCCTTATGGCTACACAGAGATGAAAATCTCACGAAGACATAAGTACGACGTATCCCGGAAGCAATCTACTATCCTACACGGAGGTGAAAACCTCACGAAGGAGTAGTTTCTCACTCCTACTTAGCAGGATGTGACCCAATGTCATTTAATGCAATGCAGCAATATACCAAGCTTAACTACCACAGTAATCAAATCATAATGATAAAAACCAAAATAAAGACGAATGAAATGCAATGAAAGGATCGTAAATTTAAACCAAATCTTCAATTTTCGACAAAGACAAAAAGTAATCAACTCGTGGCTTGACTCTCATATTAGTCCCCACTGGAGTCGCCAAGCTGTTGACACCATTTTTTTTAGTAAAACGGGGGCGACTTGGGTTTTGAAAAAAATGAAAACAAAAGTGGGAGTCGCCACCAATCTTTTTTTATAAGGTGTGATCGGATCACCTTGAAAAGTGGTTATTTTTAATAAACGATTTGATTTTATTAAAACAATGATTTTGGTCCACGAAATTAAAAAAAAAACGGGTTCGGGAGTCGGTTATGTACGAGGAAGGTTTGGCACCCTCGTAACGCCCAAAAATTAGTACCTAGTTGATTAGTTAATGTCTTAGTGTCGAAGATTGAAAACTTTAAAGAGATTTAGAGTACATTCCTTAAAAAAAACTCGAATGACATGGATTGAAATTTAAGCGGATATTTGGCAATTTGGTTCAACGAGAAATCGAAACCCAGCACGTTAAGGCATGTTTTCTCGAATTTCCAAACGCAAAATATTGCCTTATTTTGAAATTTTAAAAGGATATATTAGCTATTTGGTCAAACGAAAATATCGAAACCCAGCACGTTAGGGCACGCTTTCTCAAACTTTCAAACATAAAATATTGCCTTATTTTGAAATTTTAAAAGGATATTTTTAGCTATTTGGTCGAACGAAAAACCGAAACTCAGCACGTTACGGCACGTTTTCTCGAACTTCCAAACGTAAAATATTGCCTTATTTTGAAATTTTAAAAGGATATTTTTAGCTATTTGGTCAAACGAAAAACCGAAACCCAGCACGTTAGGGCACGTTTTCTCGAACTTCCAAACGCAAAATATTGCCTTATTTTGAAATTTTTATTTGGATAAAAAGTAATTGAAATGCATAAAAACGTACGTTTAATGTATTAGGTTTATTAGTGACATTGTTTAATACGCAAAAGGAGTTGTACATGGCTAAATACAACAGTGCGACATACGCTTTAAAATAGTCGTGATATAGCATGCATAATAAAATATACATATAGCATCGATGCTAATAAATCTTAATATATACACGCATGAATAAGATTAATGATATAAATAGCAATATAATAACAACAATAATAATAATCAACGATAACTATGATAACTATAAATCTAAGTCTTGAAAGTACTTGAAAAATAACAAATAAATAAATGATAAAAACGAAATTGCAATAATGATGGCAAAAATAAAATGAACAAAATCAATATTAAAATAATAAGAAAATAAATAAAATAAAATGAAATGAAATAAATAAAAAAATGTAAGCTTGATCAAAAATCACAAATAAGTAAATAAACAAATATTAAATAAAACCTTCTTTTTAAAACAAATAAGTAAATAAACAAAAACAATTAAACCAACTAGGGACTAAATGGAAAACAAATCCAAAATTTAGGACTCAAATTGAAAATAAATAAAAGTGGGTGGTTCGGGACCAAGATGGAACGCGTATAAAGCGCGACGGACCGACTGGGCAATATCCTCGTCCCTCATGCGCGTCGTTTCAGCACGGACCAAAATGAAATAGGCCGAAAATTCGCGGGGCAAGAATATAAAAGAAACGAGGGCCAGATTGCATTAATGCATAAAAGCGGAGGGACTTAACATGCAAACTGCCCCTCCAAGCAAAAACACGCGGATCACTTGGCGGGTCGGGTCACGCGTGCGGGTCAGGGGGCTAAACGGCGTCGTTTCGCGCCTGGGGAGGTCACCTGAAATGGCGTCGTTTTATATCTAATATAAATATCAAAAAAGAAAGAAAAAAAGTTTGCTTCATTTTTTCACAAAAAAACAGAGCGCTCAACCTCTCTCTCTCGCAGGCTCCAAGCCCTACCGATAGGGGCGACGCTGGCGCCACCGTGACCCCACCGTCATCGGTGACCAGGGCAACGCAAAGGTCACGCTTTTGGTCCATTTTTAAGGCGCTCGAAGGCCTAAACCTCTAGGCTTCAAGGCCGAAAGGAGAAGACCCCATGTTTTCCCCCTTTCACGTCCCGACTTCGATGACAGAAATGGCCGACAAAGGGCTTTTCAGGCGACCCTTAGGTATTATCCCTCCTTCTTTATGCTTGTTTTCTTTTTATTTAACAGATTCGTAAAACAAAAAAAATAAAAAAGTAAATAACGACAAGTAAATAAATTGAAAAAAAGAAATATCAACCTCTGTTGTTCTTATTTTTGATCTAATATCTATCCGAACCTATACAAAGAAAAAGCTTGTGGCTTTTATAGCCAAATTACAAACTCTTTGATGATTGCTTTTGTCGTTTTGTTATTGTTTTTTTATTTGTTGTTTCGACTTTCTTTTTTTGTTTTTTCTTTTTGTTGTTATTTTTTTGCGTGTAGCTCTCTCTTGCAGGTAGTCTGACGTGCATGAAGGGCCAACGACAGGCGAGCAGTGGTGGCGGTGGTGCTGACTCGCGGCGCTGGAGGCTAAAGACCTAGGTGCGGTGCACCTAAGGTTTTCCCTTAGTTGAAAGTTGGCATAATTTTTGGGCCATTTGGGCTTAGGGTTAAAATTTGGGCTGAGGGTTTAATGTTTGGGTTGGTTTAGTAATTGGGCTAGGATATTTTATTTACTTTTATTTTGGCACTGGGCCCGGGCATAAATGGGTCTGCACAGTAATGATGATGAATGAAAAATGAATGTAAAAAGAGGCGTTGATTCAGATTCAATTCTATCAGAATAACTTTACTAGAAAATGAATCTCTTTACATAAAATGGATACATTGTACAAATATGGCCTTGCCCTAATACTCAAAGCGAATACATCGATCCTTTTCTTCGTATCCGAATGTGCCAAGAGCAAATCCCGTAAACTTTTCCTATAGATACATTTACTATCTCCCTTTTGTTTAATCCGGTCCACGACTTATTCCTCGCTCATTCCAGTGATGCTTATTAGCTTCTTTAGGAAAGTCGAGACATTGGCGGCACAAGAACAAGCTTTGCCGGCTTGGATCCTCGGGCAACGAAGCAAAGTTGTGTACTTCTCTACGGTAGGCACCAAATCTACCTTCCCAAAAGTAAAGCAGCTATAGGCGAGATTCCAATACTGGGTAATAACTCGGAACAAGTGCTTATCCACTTTGACATCAAGTAAATAAGGTAAATTACCATAGTTACAGTGGAATAACTGCTTGGTTTCGTCATCTCATTGGTCCAATATTTCTTTCAACTTTTGAAGATTATTCTGAGTCACACTGATGTGAGTGAAATCTCACAATTCTGACATATACCCTCCGCCAGGTTATCACCATTCTCTTATTGTATCTTCTTGGACCATATCCAGATGGCCGCATTGTCTTCCAATTTATCAAGAAATCCATTTTCCATGACAAGCTCTCTATTTAGCAACTGAACGTGAATCAAAACCCCTTTTCTATGATGAAAATGCAATGCAATCACAATAAAAAAAATGAAACAAGTCAGTATATTTCATACAAAGCTAGAATTTAAAGTAAGCAATAAATAATAAATAGAGCACCTATTCAGGTGACCACTAAGGTTCAGTATGGTTCTATCTAGGGTAGGTTCTTAGAGCTCATTATATGCTGTTCAGTTCTAAAGTAAGGGTACCTGAACCAACAGATTCCTCGATCCTCACTCATTATAGGCTCATACAGACTGAGTTCAGTTTAGGGGAATACATTTCCCTATGGCTATACGGAGATGAAGATCTCACGAAGACATAGGTATGGATGTATCCCGAAAGCGACCCACTATCCTATATTGAGGTGAAGACCTCAGGAAGGAATAGTTTCTCACTCTCCACTTAAAAAAGGAAAAATCGAACAGTTATGCAATGCAATATGCGGCAAACACACAAAAAGAAACTTTCGAACCAATTCAATCGATATACTAGATAGCTATAAAATCCGAGATATCAAAACATGAAGGATGAAATGCAACGAAGGGATTGTAAATTTAAACCAAATTATAAATTTTCGACAAAAAGACCAAAAGTAATCAACTCGTGCCTTAACTCTCTTATTTTGCCCCTAGTGGAGTCGCCAAGCTGTCGAAACCATTTTTTTAAATTGACTTATTATTTTTTAAAAAACAAAAATGGAGTCACCACCAATCACTTTTAAGAGGCGTGATCGGGTCACCTCGTAATTTGATCATTTTAATAAGAGGTTTGATTTATTAAAACAATATTTTCGGTCTACAAAAATTCAGAAAATAGGTTCGAAAGTCGGTTACGCACGAGGAAGGATTAGCACCCTCGTTACGCCCAAAATTGGTACCTAATTGATTACTTGATGTCTTTAGTGTTGAAAATTAAAATTTTGAAGAGATTTTAAAATATGACCCTTTATTAAGACATTACTTAACTAAATTAATTTTCACGAAAATTGGCTTATTTCAAGTTGATCGAGAAGAAATGAACATGCCCCATAAGTTAGGACACAAAGCCTTAAATTCTCGTAAACGAGAAAAATGCTAAAAATTTTTTTATATTTATTTTAAAATGATATTCAATTATCTCAGTTTTAGAAGGAAGTCATATTCCGTAAGTTAGGAACACGACTTTTCTAATTCCAAAATAATGAACATTTGCCTCGGTTTAAAATTTTTTCTTTTTTATGCATCGTGTGAAAAATGCACGTAATACTTAAAACGATATGCATTTTACTTATTCGGGCATAAGGCAAAAATGAATGAATATATAACGGCATAGTATTTAATAAAATAAAACAAAGTAGTGATGAGTAAAATGAAATAATATCAGAATAATAAATAAATATATAAATAAAAACAACTAAAAAGTAAGATAAAAATGCCATGCTTAACGAATAAGGATAATGCGATATCAATTTGTAGTAATACTGGCATAATATGCATAACAAAATATAAAAGTATAATAATAATAAATCATGATACTAATATGTATAATAAGATAATAATAATGGTAATAATAAAATCTGCAAATAAAAAAATTAATAAATAAATAATAAAGGCAATAAAATAAAATAATAAATAAAATGCACAATAAAAAGAAAATACAAAAACAAGCCAATTTTAAGCATAAAAAAATAAAGGAATAATAAGTAAATAAATAAATAAATAAGTGAATAATAAAAAATTTGATTAAAAGTTGAAATTAAATAAATAAATAAATACAGTAAAGTAATAAAAAATAGTTTGTAAAAAGAATTTTAAATTAAATAAGCCAAGGACCGAATTGAGAAGAAATTTGATTAAAATAAATAAAAAATAGTTTGTAAAAAGAATTTGTAAAAATTTTCCTTTTTTATGCATCGTGCAAAAAACGAACGTAATACTTTAAACGATATGCATTTTACTTATTCTAGCATAAGGCAAAAATGAATGAATATATAACGGCTTAGTAATTAATAAAATATACCTTTTTTTGTATTCTATTTTATTTTTTCGTTCGATTTCTATTTCAAAAACAAAAAACCCCTAATACAATCTATTCTCTGGCTTTTATAGCCATTTTACACTTGTGTAAAATACATATATTTTTTTATTTTGTCACTGTTCCTGCATCTACTTCTACTATTCCTATCCTTTCCATTTTTTCCTTGCAGGTAGTAGTTGGTGACGGTGGTAGAGGCTAGGGTGCGGTATTGACATGGGAGGAGCAGGGGCGGTAGGCTAGGGTTAGGGTGCGGCGCTAGGGTTTGTGTTGAACACTATTTAGGTTTTGGGCCATTTGGGCCATTAAGAGTTTTTTTGTTTATTTTGGGCCATTTTGGGCCTGATGGACTTTGGACTTTTGTTATTATTTTTTGGTTTGGTTTGTTTGGACCCAGGCTAAATTGGCCTATTACATTAATAGCGTGATACCTTTCCTCTTTTTTTTTTCTAAATGCTATCATCCTTTCTATGGAAAAACTTTTGATATTTCTAATGTTTTTTTTTCTTTAGTTATAAGTCGCTGGAGATTTGATATTGGGTGGAGAAAACATTTCGGATACTGACATAAAAAACTTGCATAAATACCGAGCAATGTTTTTTTATATTTTTTGTCTATTAAGTGTTTTTGTTGTGTGTCCTCTAGGAGAGTGGAAATGGGTATTTATAAGATACAGTTACTGTTCATCGAAATGATGTCCTAAGTAGGCTCCATTCATGCCAACACATACACTGCTCTAGACTTAACACGTGTTTATCGTATCACATTCTTAACTTTGCCAGATTCGCTTGCAAACCCCTAGTAACATGTAGGCAAACTTAGCTCACGAGCTCTAACGAGGTCATCACGCGATCTCTTGCGAGATCATCACGTGAGCTCATCACATGTGCTCTCCCCACGAGCCCTTAATGTCTATACCTTGTGGGGCCCCAAGGGCCCCAAGTTCCTCTACATCTACTCGAGTTGTGGGTTGATATTTTGAGGTTATGTTAGGGTTTTAGGTCGGTAACAGGAAATGCCATAACAATATAGTCCCCTTTTCGTTTTGAGAAGGGTTATAAAGTGGTGCTTCTTAGAATTGACATTTTGAATTTGAATGGCTTACTGAATACGCATTAGTTATTGACACACAACGTTTATTTTGCCACGTGTGCAAGAAGATTACAACTGCTCAGATTTGACCGTTCTTTTTTCTTGGTTACTCGAATTGCTAAAGCATAGAGATGGAAACCCTTTAAAAAGAGGGTTTTTGAAGCCTTAAAAACCACGATCTGAAAAATAATCCAGCAACTGCAAGAATATTTTTCTTCAAGGTAAATCCCTGCAAACCTCTTTTTATTTTGGATCTTCTTTCTCCCTCCATTATAGTTATGTCCAGAACTAGGGGTGGCAGTCGGGTAATTCTTAGTTATCCACCATGACAGCGCGAGACAAGAGTTCCCATTGAAGCCAATTCTTAAGCCTTCACCACAAAGATTGAGGAAATGATTCGAGCCCTAGCGGTGTGAGGAACCCAAATTCCCAATTTTGCGTACAATTTTTCGATCCCTGTGGGATCGCACTGACTAAGCTACTGAATTTAAACAAGCTGTTGATAACTGTAGCACTGAATTGTGAGTTTCAACTCCATTAACACCATGTCCAAATTCAAACCATTTCAGCAAATCAAATTCACTCCCCCAATGTAAAATTTGATGCTCCTTACAGTATATCAAGGCCCTCCAATTTTACAAAAAAATATATATTTTTTAATCTTTCATTTAAATTTTCGTCATTTTTAGTTCTTAAACTCTCTTTTTTTTGTACAATTGAAGGACCAAATAAATTATTATGCCTTTTTTTTTTTTGATATACTTCAACAAGCATCAATCATCATATTACTAGTTAAAGGTTTATTTGAAATACAATAAAAATAGATGGACTTAATTAGATAAAAGTGAAAGAGTCTTAAGGGCTTTTTAATATTTAACCAAATTTCTTGTATCAATCATCATTTAAGGTATGTATCCCTTTCTTATATTATTAGTTTTCTGCGATGCACGAATTGTTTATATATAATGATTTAAAATATTTGTATTTAAATATTATTACGGGAAATTTGATATATGGAATTTCTAAAATATCATTACAAATAAATTTCGATATTTAAAAACTAAAAATAATGTTTGATAAATAAAACTAATTATTAATAAATTTATAAAATATAAAAATATAGTTGAAAATTTGCGGAGAAAATTTGAACTCAAAAATAAATTTGAAAAAAAAACTATTTAAATTTTTTTAATTAATATAATATTTTTAATAGAATAATTTGTACCACTTTGAATTTCAGTACAAAATAGCTTTGTAAACCGTATTAAGTAGAACTATTTTAATTGTAAAATAAATTGTTTTAGACATGCTTTCTTTGAAATAAATATTAAACATTATTTTAATTTTATTTAAAATTAAATTAGTAAAAGTGTTTTAAATTAATACATGTGGTAATTTTTTTTGGTGAAAATAATAAATACCAAACTAATTACATAATAGTATTTTGAAAAGGAAAAACATTCTTATTCTTGTCCAATTCCATTAAAGTGCGCATCATCGAATGAGGAGCATCGAACACTTGCAAATTATCTGTTCCGATCAAAGCTTGTTTAGCTAGACAATTTGCAACTTGATTTTCATCTCTCGGAATGTACCGCAAAAACCACAACTTTTCTTGAAATAAAATACTTTGGATTCGCCTAATTAATGCTGATTTCGCCTCGGTAGAGGTACTTTCAAGTATAGCTTTAACAACTTCTAAACTATCAAATTGTATGATGACTTCATCGTGACCCCTACGTTGAATATGCTTGAGACCCTCCAAAATGTCCCAAAGTTCAACATTAAAAATAGAACATTTTCTAAGGCGACGATTGTACCCAAAGATCCAATCTCCATTAGCATCACGAACAACTCCTCCGGCAACTGTATTTTCAGATTCTAATTGCACTACCTCATTAGTGTTAAGAAAAATTGGATCTTCAAAAGATTCCTCAAGGGGAGGTTTAAAACTACCCTTAAAATCTGCTCTAAGAGCCGAAAAGAGCTGAAAAATATGTCATCATTTTAAAGTATTTAAAGGATACAGCAGCATTTATCTTAGAGCTTGTAATATATATAGACATACATATATGTGATATAATATGATTTTTTCCTCAAAGTATTGTTCTTCCAACAAAAAGGAAAATTGATGGGAATGATGGATACTCTGGTCAAGGGAAAAGCAATAGTTAGCGATGGAAATTCTACGATGAGACATCTCTTTGTTCAAGACCAACTCCATGAAGGTGAAGAACCCCACTACGACGGAACAAATGTCCTTATGAAATAGCAACCATATACAAGTACCTAAGCTGAGAGTTACTCTAATAAAAAGATGAAATGAAAGGACTCAATGGAAGGAAAGTTGTTGAGACTGAAGAGGCTCATAAATTAATCTGTTGGAAGAGAGGATAAAGACAATAGAGGGCTTGACTCATTTGGATAAGTTGAAGTGGATCAACTATGTTTAATCCGTGGTGTAGGACCGTTTATAAACGTGTTATCGTTTATAGTATAAATAGTACACTAAAAATATAAAAAAAAAATTGAATCGATGGTGTTCGCAAGTATACGGGTAAATTTGTAATATAGTATTTGTGTTACAATAGAACATAGGGAAGTATTCCGAAAGTCGTACTTAAAGGAAGGTGGAATAAATCTATCGAAAATATTTTTACAATAATAAGTCAAAATAGTAATAATTAAATTTCTATTGTTGTGCTTAAAACTCCATCATCCACTAACACATATTCTAAAGTGATTTAATTTCCATTTTGAACCTTTGATTAATTGCAGTTTAAGTCCTTAAATATTTGGTCAATTAAAAATTTGTAGTGATAAAAATTTTACAATTTAATCCCTATATCCTAATTAAGCAATTAATCCAACCATTTACCGAACCAAACTTTAATAAACTATTATACTAGTTTAAAAAATTTTCATATTTAAATATTCATCTTTAATATTTACGAATTTGATTTACAAAAATAGAATTATAAAATCGTCTTTTCTAACACCATTAAAAATCGAGCTGTTAGACGTGACCACCAACAATCCCAAAGTTCGAAAGCTACCTATCAAAGACCACCTCATGAAAAAGCCGTTTTTGGTCCCATCCCAATGTCTTATGCTGAACTCTTCTCTATCTTGATCAAGAAATACTTGCTTGCCCCTAAAGTGGTGGAACCCATGTAGCCTTTATTTCTTCGATGGTGTGACCCATTTCACATTGTGAATATCATTCTATAAATCTTGAGCACTCCATTAAGAATTGCACAGCTTTGAAATATCAAGTGTAGAATTTACTAAAATCGGGCATACTCAACTTCAGAAATGACGAGGGGCCAAATGTCGACAAGGATCCTATGTCAGATCATTCAGGAGTGAAGAGTTGGAATGATGCAAAAGCATTAGGAAATTGTGTAATGAACTTGTTATCATCCTTTAATTAATAATAAAGTGATGTATCTTGTCATTCTATTCTTTATCTTTCACTTATTTTCATTTCTTTCGTACTTTTGAATCCATGTGGTGAATAAAAAGTCGATCTTAGAAAATCATTTAATATTCTATTCTGGAAATTCAAATCATTTTGGTTGGCATCCCAATGAAAGGAATTCATTTGTTTGCACTTTCAGGCTGAAATAAGTCTTAATAGATAGTGAATCAAGCAAGTCATCTATGATTGATGATAGATTTTCAATAAATTGTATTATTTTTCAATAGGTGGTTCTCAATGAAAGTATTTACAATTGACATGATAAATGACATTTTTGTTGGTTTATCCTTCGCTCCTTTGTTACTCATTTTGAGCCAATGTAATTTTGTTTAATTTAACCTTTGTTAAAGGATCACCCTCCAATTTGAGGTTTTAAGCATGAATTAGTGATTATTGAAATATTTTAGGGCTAACATGGAAATTATGAGCAATTTCAGTTGACATAGACACATTTTCGAGAATAATTTCTTGATGAGAGTAACTATATTTGAGATGATAAATGACAATTTTTTTTATTGGGTTTTCCCTTCACTTGAAGAAAATTATATTATTTGTTACCTCATTTAGAGCTTGATATATTTTCTTTCTTGAACTCCGGTTAAAGTCATCCATTAAATATCATGTATTGAGGACAAAGATCATGAGGAATAAAAATGAAAATTCTGAATTTTTGAGCTCGTATAAGAGCAAGTAAAAATGAAAAAGATGGATTAGGAGATAGAATGAGGAATTAAAGATTCAAATAATTCCTCTTATCTTTTCAAAATAAATTTTCAAGCTTGGATATCCTCTTTCTTAGCCTTTAACCCTAGACCATGATGTAACCTTTGAAATTCCATCTTTGATCAAATGGTTGTTCGAATGAGGAAGTTAATTTTTGAGAAATTGTAAATGGAAATGAAATCTAGGGTGAAAATTTAGAAATGGGTAATCTAAAGTAATCCAAAAGAAAAATAAAAATATAGAATGCCCTCGGGAATAATAAAAATCCTCAAAATACATTGACTCTTTGGTTTAAACCCCCATAAATGTATATTTGAGCCTACTCTACCCTTTCTTTGGCAATCCAAATCCGAGCCGGCATTACAAATCTTGAAATACCATTTTGATTAATTCTGAATACTGGAATTGAGGAATCATTTAATGAAAAGGGTATGATCTTGATAAAAGCACATTGAGAAATTTGCAAGCAAGGAAAAAGAGCAATCTTTTTGGGGGGCCATTGGTATTAGGGTCGCTTTGATTCTAGACCTATTGGAATCGTTTTTTGCTAAAAAATAAAAATATGATAAAAATATAAAATATAAAATATAAAATATAAAAAATAACAAAAAAATTTAATAAAAGATGAATTCAAATATTATAAAGATTAAAAATTAAGGCTTAACAAATAAGTTGTTTAAATCTTCATAATTAGCACGTTTTTGCTAATATATATATATTTAACACTTTTTATTATGTTGCAAATTATTAAAAGAATAGTAATAAAAATAAAAGTTGGAAAAATATGTTAAATAAAGGACCCATAGTTGAAGTAAAAAAAAAAAGGCAAAAGTATCATTCCAAGATAATGGAGTAGACAATTAGGATCGAACCACTTTAAATTTTTGTGTTCAATTTTCTATCATTTCTCTTTAGCATCCACAAAAAATTTAAAAGTCAATTCACCTCCTCTTGACAACTTCAATTTGATTATTTAAGCTAACATATTTATAATGATTCTTCAAAATCTATATTTTATAGACATAAAAAGTATGAATGAAATAAAATTTTCCTTCTAATGGATACTAGAGTCGTAAAGTATATCAAACTTCTTTATGTTTTTTGAAAAAATAACTAGGTGATGGCCATTAATAAGAGAAAAGGAATCAAATGTGCATGAATGCCATGTGTCTTAAGTTGTCCCTCACCATTCATCGGTGGGTGGCCCAAGAAAAGAAAAACAGAAATAAAAAGGCTACCTAAAGGACTTCAAACATCCAAAAAACATTTCCTAAGCAAAACCTTTCCTAAACAAAACCCTAAGAACATTCGTGTATTTGACAGAAAACCATCATAGAGTAATCCCATGGCTTCTTCCCAAGTGACTTTTCAGTAGTCAAGCAACTCATCCATCCATCCACCTCCATTGTTGTCCATCATGTTTTAAGTTTGTACTAGTTAGGCCCTCAATAGAACATTTTGTAAAAAGGAAACTGTCGAAAGTTATGATCTTTGATCTTCCAACACATTTCCACTACCGATTAAACGTCTTCTATCTTAATTGGCTGCTATTGTGGCTTTTGGAAGGGCTTCTTCGATCCAAACCCTTGGCTCCGTCCATTGTTTCCCTTCCTCAGCCAGAGCATGCGCCGAGTGGTTCGCCTTCCTTCTGACAAAACAACAGGTAAATCGTTCAAATCTTTGTGCCCTTTTTTTGATTTCTTATACGATCGCCGCAATGCTGGACTTATCCTCATATTTTGATTGGATTTTTTTGTGACAGTAAAGGAGTCCCCCTCTATTGCCAGATCACGAAATCCTAACTCTTCGGCGACTGGCACCGTTTGCAAGCATACAATTGCCTCTGCCGTTGTTGCATCGGCTACAAAATGATTCTGGTAAGTGCATGCTGCAAGAATAAATCCCTCATAATCACGAAAAATAATCTCTGTTACAAAGTCTTGCAATGTTTTATTATACGCTGCATCAAAGTTTCCTTTTACTTCGTTTGGTCTTGGTGGTTGCCAAGTTGCATTTTGTTGGTTCATATTCCTAGACGTGCTTGAATCTAATAGACTGCTTTCTGCTTCGTATGCTTTGATAAAAGAGGTTAGTCTTGCAATGTTTTGTCGTTCCCCTTGATGATAAGTTTTGTTCCTTTGGTTCCATATTGCCCATAGAGTAATTACGAGTCTTGTACATTTCTCTTCATTCATGCAGCTAAATAAATTAGCTAACCAATTTTTCCATTGTTGTCCTTGGGGACTAATTGAGCCATCAATCCCGACCCCTTGCAAGGTATCTCTGGCTGTTGTGCATTCCCAAAAGATGTGGCTAACCGATTCCTTCTCAGATTTGCAAAATGGGCAAATGTCCACCACTGGCAGCTTTATAGATTGGAGATTGCTTAGAGTAGGAATATAACTGTGTATTATTCGCCAAACTGCAATTTTTGTTTTGCTTGCCACCTTCAGGTTCCATAATATGTTGTAAGATTTCTTTTGATTTATCGTTTGTGTTGAGTCCTCCCTTTGATATGTGGGGTCTGAAAGTAACCATTTGTAACTGTTTTTAGCGAAATAAACACATGTATTATCTCTTCTCCATATTCTACTGTCATCAAGACCAGCACCAGCATTCGAGATGGTAAGGATTTGGTTGATCTGTTCATCAATTAAATCTGCTACCATCGTGTATTTAATTTTAATGTCCTGATCCACAATTCTTCCTCGTCCAGGTCCAGGTAGCCAAGCGTCGTTCCATATATTAATTGTACTTCCATCCCCAAGTCTCCATCCCAGCCTTGCTTCAAGAAGCCCTCTCGCACTCCATATGCTTATCCGGGTAAAAGAAGGGTGAGATCCTAATTTAGCGCTCAAAAAATTACAATTGGGGTAATACTTGGCTTTCATAACTCGAGCTAACAATCAATCTGGCTGCATAATTAATTTCCAGCCCTGTTTTGCAAGTAACGCGATATTAAATTTTGATAAATCTCTAAAACCTAATCCTTGTGATTTTGGCTTGCACATTTCTTTCCACTCACACCAGTGGATCCCTTTCCTAGTTTTTGGAGTTTCTCCGCCAGAATTTGCTAATAATATTTTCTCACTCTCGACAAAGAGTGGTCGGTAATAAAAAAGCATTGCATTGTATACACCGGTATGGCTTGGAACACGGATTTAATAGAAACTTATTTCCCCCCGATTGATAATTGTTCAACACTCCAATTTTCAATACGCTTCGAGAATCTATCTTTAAAACTTACAAACGCTTCTTTTTTCCGTCTTCCTACAGGCGTTGGAAGTCCTAAATACCTTTCTGGGTTGCTTGAAATTCTAACACCAAGAGATGTTCCTGTTTGGTCTTTAATGCAATTCCGCACGTTACTGCTAAAAGAGATTAAAGATTTGTCAAAATTAATAAATTGACCTAATACCCTTTCATATTCCTTGATAATTGCCTTTAAAGCGTTCGTCCCTTCCATACTTGCTTCTCCAAATAAAATGTTATCATCTGCGAAGAATAAGTGGGAAATGGATACGTTACTTCTCCCTACTCGTACACCTTTGATACGTCCTTCATTCTTTGCTAATCTCAACAGCGACGCAAAACCTTCTACACAGAATAAAAATAGATAAGGGCTTAGTGGGTCGCCTTGTCTCAATCCCCGTGATGGCTTAAAATTTTCTCCTCGCGTCTCATTCAATAAAACCATGTATTCCACAGTTCGAACACACTGCATAACCAAAGTTAACCATTCTTCGCAAAAACCCATCTTCATCATTACTTGTTTTATAAAGCTCCATTCAACTTTGTTGTACGCTTTGCTCATGTCTAATTTAAGTGCAAAATGCCCACATGTTCTTCCTTTCTTCTAATTTAAGGTATGCAAAATTTCATATGCAATTAAAGCATTATCTGTAATCTGCCTACCAGGCACAAATGTCGTTTGTGCTTCGTCAATGAAAATTTCCAAAACTGATCTAAACTTGTTAACCATTACTTTAGAGATGATTTTGTACAAAACGTTACACAAGCTAATTGGTCTGAATTGAGTCATGCAATTTGGATTATTAACTTTCGGGATGAGGACTATGCTTGGGCTATAAATCTCCCCTAGTTCTGATTTTCTACTTAAAACATTTAAACAATACCTGGAGATCTCCTCTCCCATAATGTGCCAATATTTTTGGTAGAAGAGTGCAGGAAATCCGTCAGGTCTCGATTCTTTTAAGGGAACCATGCTTTTTACTGTTGTCGTAACTTCATCAATACTGAATTCTGTAGTAAACGCTTGGTTCATATCTTCTTGGATGCATTTGTTGATTCCTAATAATACTTTTTCAGGGTTCCAAGTATTTGGTGCTGAAAACAACTCTTTAAAGTAATCTATCGACAAATTTAGTTTAACTTCTTCTTCAACAGCCCATTCTCCATTTGGCCCTTTTAATTTTTTTACCTAGTTTTTTTCTCCGTTGGTTCTCAAAGTTGTGGAAGAAAAATGTGTCACGATCCCCAAATTTAAGCCAATTTGCCCTTACTCTTTGTTCCCAGTACAATTCCTCTTTGTCAGCTTCAAGATTTAGGGTTAATTTAACTTCCTCAATTTCTGCTAATGTATCATCATCTGGATTGCTTATATTTAACTTATCAAGTTTTTTTCGAAAAAAATTGCGTTCCTTCTTTTGCTTGACATTAAACAACCCATATCCTTCTTGAGGCCTTCTCCTAACTTCGAAGCTTCGTTGGGACATCTTCCAAGTTTTCTTTCCTAAAATCCTTGATTTGTTGTTCACATAAATCTTCCAGTATCCAATTTGCATTAAATCTAAAGTCTCCTTTGCTTCGATTTTTAAACAGATAAATAGTGACCCCTAACTCAACCAAAATTTGGTAATGATCTGATATGGTACGAGTTAGATGTTTTAAAGAAAATCCCGAAAAAAACTCCTACCAAGCTTTATTTGCCACCCCTCTATCAAGTCTTTCGCGAACATTGTTCTCTGGTAGTCTTCCTCGTTCCCATGTGTACCATCTTCCTGAAAAGTCTAAATTATTAATATCACAAGTCTTCAACACCTCTCTAAATCGGGCCATGCTTCTATCATTCCTCAAATGCCCCCTCCTTTTTTTCAAAAGAAAATGTGATTTCATTGAAATCTCCTATAACTAACCATGAAAGTCTCTGATCATTCCCTAAATTTTGTAGAAGGGACCAAGCCCCTCTCCGATTATGTTCCTCTAGTGTACCATAAAATCCAGTGAGTCTCCAAGCCAGCATACCTTCTTTTTCAAGAATTTCCATATCAATATGATTTATTGAAAAGCTTCTCAATTGAACTGCATACTCCCCTTTCCATCCAACCGATAGTCCACCTATTGATCTGTTTGCTCCCACCTCTATTCCATTAGTGAACCCACACTTCTCACGAACTTTTTTCATTCCCTTTTCACTCAATTTTGTTTCCATTAGAAACAAAATTTGGGGCTGAACATGCCTCACCTTGTTTCGAAGGTGATTAATCACTCGTGGATGCCCTAGTCCACAAACATTCCAGCTTAATATTTTTATTACGTCAGGTCGACACGCTTACTAGCGGCCACCAGTCTCTCAATTTGTTGAGTTAACACACTCAGGTTTTCTTCAATGCCAACATCTCCCTACCTTGCTCTGTCTTTTTTTCCTTTATGGATTACAACTAGAGCGTTTTCCATCATTGAGTCCCATTGGTCCTTCGTCCCCCTATATTAATTTCTTCTTCATCAATTGAGTTCCCTTGGGTTCTAAGATCTAGCTCCATTTTGGTAGGGTTCCTGCTGCTTTGAAGACCTTGTGATGATTCTTCCCTGAGCCTTTTACTGCTAGTAAACATCTTAGGAGGGTGCTCAAAGTGAAGAGTTCCAGCCAAAAACAACCTCTTTGGTTCCAATGGTTTTCCTAATAAGGCAAAAACCCTCCTCGTGCCCTAATATTCCACACATGAAGCAAAACAATGTAAGCCTTTCATATTGGAAGTATGCATACCCTTCTTACCCTTGCTCCAAAATTAATTTCTTTTTCCTTTTTAGCGCAAATCTCATATCTATTTTTACCCGAAATCGGATGTACCTTCACTCCCCTCTTGAGATTAATGCAGTATCATATTGGATAAATTGCCTTACAAAATCTCCCAATTGTCTTACTAAGTCCTCAGAAATTATACCATGAGGAAAGTTTTGGACTTGAATCTAGAAATATGTGTGGTGGAGAGGAATTTGCTTAGGATATTCTCCCGTCTCTAAGCGATGAAAAATTATAAGACGTCTATTGAAAGACCACGGAATGCCATCAATGACTCTCTTGATATCAACCTCGTAGAAGAATTTAAAAAGATATCGTTTGTCCCCTAGATCTGAGATAATCACTCCTCCTAGTGGATGCCACAAGTCAGCCAATGTTCTTTTGAGGGCTGGGAAGTGGATAATGCAGTCTATTAGAGCTTTTCCCACTAAGCAAACTTGATGCCCATTCTCTATTGTAATCTTGTTCCTTGTACACAGTATTGGTTCCTCCTCTTCATCCTCTAAATTGAGGTTTTCAAGATCTGCCTCTATTAAAATACCTTAGTATCAAAGATCTTTTGAGGAAATTGATAACTCCCAAAATCCTAGGTAGTGTCGCCGTTAATTCCCCCAATACCCTAGTAGAAAAATCATGAGGGAAGAGTTTAATCGTTCTTTACTCAATTCTTGTTATCAAACCCCAATCGATACTATTGTGAAGGTTCAAAAAAAGGAGATCTAAGAAAGAAAATCCATAATAACGAAAGGATAAAAACAACGTGCCAAACCCTAGCAGATGAAAGAACCTTTGAGGTTTTAGGATTTTAATAACTTCTTATTTTAATAGACATCCACTTTATAATAATAAATATTTATAACAATATATATATGAATGATAAAATAAGAAAATCTATGATAATATCACTTTTAAAAAATAAAATTTAATAAATTTAAATTCCAACTTAACCTTTGGAATTTAATTTTTTATATTTTAATATGAAAAATGTGTAATTAAGTTACTTTTATATGACTTCAACTTACATAAAAGTAGTAATTGTACAATAAATACTTTTTATTGGTTCTCCTAACTATGGATGAGAAATTATATTTAATTAGATTATATACCCTTATTATGTTCGGAATTTAAATAATTAATTCAAAATAAAAATTTTAACTATACTGAATAGTTTTCTATTAAAATATTATTTTATATTTTTAATATTTTATCAAAATAAATTTGGAATTAAATTAAAATAATTTAGCAAAATATGAGATAAATTGAGATTAAAAATATAATGTGATAGAATTAAAACATGACATATTGTTCAATGTGTGAATCAATCACTTCATAACATAATTTAAAAATAATGAATTAAATAATGCAATGGATTTATTTGTATACAATTACTATGATAAATTATAGAAATAATTCTTGGAAAGTACCAAATTATCTCAAAAGTTAAATATAGTGACAAAATCTCAAATTTGAGCGTATATAAGAATCAAAATTGAAATTTGACCATTATTATATAATTTAAAAAGAGTAAAAAGATCAAATTTGAAATTGGATCATTATTTTATAATGTAAAAAGAGAGAAGGGACATCAAAACATGTGTCCCTCGAGGTATGAAATTATGTCAAAAATTAAATATAAAGATTAAAACTCAAATTTGAGTATAATATAGAGACCGAAACTGAAATTTAATCATTATTATATAAACTAAGAAAAGCAAAGAAATCATACTTGCAATTGAAATATTATTTTATAATGTAAAAAAGTAGGACTATAGCACCCCACACCCGACCCGATAGACGGGTCCGAGATATGTGATGCCATATTCGTTGTCGGAGAAACTACAATCACAAATTCAATCGATTCAACAACTTATTCCAACTAATAAGATCATTACATCATTATAACATATTATATATTCTTATCCAGGGTTTATACGAGCTTACGAAAGCTCTTTCGATAACCCATGATCATTTTAGGACTGAAATGCAAAGTTTATAAAGTTTATGGGGTTAGCGTCACAGCCATGAAGGGTTAATGTCACGACATCAAGAGCAGTAGCTCTGCGTCGCGACTTCGATAATGCAATGTCGCGACACTAAAAACAGGAGGTTGATGCCGCAACTTCAAACAGGGGATGTTGTGATGTTGGGGGGTTGATGTCGCAACATTAATAAAATTATGTCGCGACTTTGAGGGCAGGCTCTGATACGAGTCACAAAGGCCTTAGATGCGTATACGAAGGAAAAAGAAAATCAAGATTCACTTTCTTGTTTTCAAGAAAACCAAGAAACCGAATCTTGGTCCAATTTTGTTGTTTTGAGCGATTTCAAGAATCAAGAAAATCAAGATTTCAAATCTTAGAAATCTTGGTCCAAGAACCGAATCTTGCAACTAAGGTGCATTGGATCTCAGTTACGAGCATTAACAAGCCAATTTTGGGAGAGAACGAATTACAAGCCCAAGTTCTCGAAGACACGGCCCAATAAGATGTTCCAAGCCCAATCCTAAAATTTAAATCAGACTTAGTTGAAAATCAGGTCAAATTGTCAAAGAAGCCCAATCTGTAAAATTTTAATTCTTTAAATACTTAGTTTTAATTTTTAGACTTTATAAATAAATTTCTATGTAAAAATTTAGCCCAAAGAGGCCCATTAAAGGCCTTGGACGAAATTCCCTTGAAAGTAAAAAAAAATAAGTTTTTTTTTTAATTTTCCTATTAGGACTAGGAAAATAGTTAGAAGGCCTATATGTATGGCTTGGCCAGCCACCCTTATACACATTATACTTCTCAAATATATCAAAAATTTCAGATTTGTTTAAGTGCAGAACTCTTGGAGATTTTCTTTGAGTTTTTCTCCAAGAATTCTCTCTTGGGTTTTCTTTAGAAGCTGTTTTAACAATCTTTTGATTGTGGGAGCCATCTTCAGCCTTCTTCTTGCCATTGATATTCTTTGGAGGGGAGATTAGAGCCGTTTGAAGGGAGTTGTGAGATCTTTCAGGATTTCAAGGCTTCTTAGGACTTATCTTTTAATTTCTTACTGTCAATTCTTTCTTTATTTCTGCTTGTGCTGAATCTTTATCTAATTTATTTGCTGTTCTTATTGTGTTTCCAGCCTTTTTTTCTATCTTAAAGAATCAGCAAAAATCCCCAATTTCTAGGGTTTTTACCGATTCATCCATACTCTTTTTGGGTGAAATTAGATTGCCGAAATTTGGGGAAAACTATTTTGGTGTTCAATTGGGCAGAATTGCAACCTCCTTTGGGGTTTCAAGAACCCTTATTAAAACTTATTTCTATTCTCAATTTGACTCTTTGCTGATTTGGGGATTTTATTTCAGATCTGGAAATTCAAAGTTCTAATCTTTTAATTTTCTGTTTCGTTTCAGATCTGATTGTTTAGAGCTTTCGTAGGAGTTTCCTGTGACTTGACGACTCGATCTTGGTTCACGCGCAACCCCCTATCAAGCTCCCTCAACGGTTACTTCATTTGATTCAACCTACCAAATTATACAGCACCAATGGTCTAGGGACCCAATATGCAATTCAATTCAACATATAAAGATGATCATTTGCACATTTCAATTCCTTAAAAGCTTTAAACTACTTATACACATGTTCTAAAAAATTCATATGTTAACTTCCATCTAACATTCACTAACCGAAATACCTAGTTGACCATTTACAACTTTAAACCAGTTTAGCCCTAGGTACATGCCATCTATTGAAACGTAAAGAACGGTACAAACATTGTTGAGTCAAGAATTTGCAATCCGGATGCTACTTCACCTCTCGAGGCTTTGTGATCTAATATTACTTGTGCATGGAATAAACAAATCATATGTTAAGGGATAAATCTCAATGGTACTTTCATGATTCAAGTCATATATAAATGAAATGATAACACGATATATATACGATCAGTTCATATTAAGTTTTACCCATTCCATTTTCACTTAAACATATCATCTTTATATACCAAATCATATTATGTCACATTCACAATTCAATATAACATGCCATACCATAATTTCCTCTATCAACAATATGTTCATTTCCATCTGATGCATACCATTCATTTATATCATAATCCATTTCCATATTGAATATATTGATTCACTATGTTTTCATATCGGCCCTTCGGGCTAGTATAAATCGGTTCACATGGTCTTTCACATGTTGTCTTTCATCACATTTCTCATGTATGCTTTTATATTACCAATTCATATCATCATTTCAATTAAAATATCATTTATCAAATTCGTACTTTATAGTCCCTATTAACTTGACTCAAACTCAAGACGGATACACGGATTATCCGACCAACCCACCAATCCAACACCCAATGTCTCATCGAAACGTCCAAAGTATATTTGCGTCCATTACTCATTGGTATAACTAAAGCAAAAAGGTGTGTCCAACACTTATCGAAACGTCTGAAGTAAAATGTGCCTAGCGCTTATCTGTATATAATTGAAGTATAACCTGTACACAATCTAATCTATGGCATGCCAACTATATCTGACTCTACCCGAACAGTTAATAGGATATCAATGATCCAATTACATTTTATAACCAATTAACAAGTTATAATATGCTTGTTTCTACTATTTTCAATTTAATCCAAATTCCCGACACTCAATATCACTCAATACAGACCAATTCATATTACAATATAAACTTACCTCAATAGTTAATCATACAATCAACATGCATATATATAATGATCTCGAATCATAAAAGTACAAACCAAAATTATGGTTACTTGTCAACAACTCTCGCCTTTCCCTTCTCCCTCGATGGTTTGGCATCATCTTTAGTTATGTTTAGTAATTCAATAATAAAAATGTTATCATTTTACACCCAATCCACATCCAAATACATAGCCACTCATATTTTATATTTTATATTTTATTCAATTTAGTCCCTATACTTGGGATGTGCATATTTTTCAATATCTAGCATCAAATCAAAATATGATTTCACATTCTTTCATTAAGGATCTTATACTTTTCATCTATAGCATAATTTCATGACATTTTTTAATTTTTTTTCAATTTAGCCCGTAACGTTTCAAAGTATCTAACAAGTTTAATTTACTGTTTAATTTAGTTCTTTTCATGATCTAAGCTTAGAAACTATCAAATTCAAATCTAATTCATCAATTTCTCTAAATGAAAACTTACTAAAACTCAACAATTGATTAAATTGATACATGAGTTACCTAATTCAAGCTCCCATGACCATAAATCTATAAAAATTACAAGAAAAGGGTTTGGTTACCTTATTCCATTGGTGGTCGAATGTATAAAGAAAATTTGAAGCTTTCTTTCTTTTTCAAAAACCGTGGATGGTGCAATTGAGGAAGAAAGATGATTTTCTCATCTTTTTCCACTTAATTTGATATATGTACTATGATTAAGCATTATACTAATTTTACTATTAATTAAACTAAGCAGAACAATCATCATTATCCACTAACTCATATTAAACAATTGTTAAATAATCATTTTGGTCCTTTGGCAATTGCTATATAGATTCCCAAGTCTTTTCTAAATTAAAATACAATAGTAATTAGACTTTTACAATTTAATTCTTCAACTTTAAATAACTATTTTTTCGGTTAAATTACTTAACCAATCTTCAATATATTTTCATAATAACTTTGTTAATCTTTATATTTCGTCTTTACAAACTCAGTTTATGAAAATGGGATTCCAAAATCGTATTTTTCGACACCACTAAAAATCGAGTCATTACAAAAACACATATTAAAAAGATTAAAATTACTATTGAACTATTATATTATAATGTAAAAAAAGAAGCAGAATACGTGTAGCAAATATGAGGTTTAATTAATATATAACTATGACAAGAAAAATATATAAGAATAATTTTGGATTGACCAATAGTAGAGTTTAAAAACTCCATAAGAAACAATGAGTTGATGACAAATGGATGTAAGGTATAATTAAAAAAATTAAAAAGATTAAATATATAAAAGAAATCAACACATTAGAATTTTTTGATTCTATTTGTGAAATATATAAAAGAAATGAACACATTGATTTTTTAACTCTATTTTTGAAATTAAGTTGACTAAGGGTTTGTTTGGACGACACAGAGTAATTACTATAGTAGTAATTATACTCTCTTGTGATTACAAAAAGTTGTATTTGTTAGACGTGTTTAGCTGACAGAGTGTAATTACATCGTAATCTCTTATGTCATATTTGATAGTACAAATTGTGATTACATTGTTATATAATTTATATTTTTAAAAATATTAATTACTATAAAAAATTATTTGTATGATAAAAATAATTTCTAAAAAAAGTAACAAAAATTAAAATCAGATCATCATATGTATTAAATTAGTCTAAAATTTAGTTAATAATACGATTACTAATAAAAATAACAAGAAAAATCAACATCATATGCAATTTTATCTAATTTTTCTTGTGCATGTTGGGCTATTCCCTCTTTAATATTTAACATATGGTCTTTATCATCATATGTTGTTCATTGATCGAGTTCTTCATCATCATCTAATTTTGAATTTGCATAATTATATGATCATGATCTCATTTTTTCCATGGAGCCTTTGAAGTAAGAATCATCTTAACTCCACCTATGATTGAAGTTATGAAATATGCAACATTTAGTACAATCCAACCTTTTTCTATGTTATACTAAGGTGGTGGTGTTAATATGGGAAATAATTTCTTAGAACATTAAATATCTTCTCAACCACATTTCGAAATCTTGAATGTCTCAAATTAAAGAGTTTGCGAGTTGTCTTTGGTGCTTGTGTCTGGCATTATTCTCTCAAATGGTATCATACCCAATAATATAAAATCTATAATATATAACATTTATAAATAAGGTTTTATAAATTGTTCAATAACTTTCATAGTATTTTTTAAAAACAAGTATATTATTTTTTTAATATATAACATGGACACAAATAAGTTATGTCCATATTTATTAGTCATATTCTTTTATAAATATATATATTATAATATCTAAATTGTTTTTCATAATAAACATTTTAGTCATAATTTTAGAATTTTTTTAAGATTTATAATTATTTGTTATAACTTTATAAAATACACAAATTATTTTTATAATATAATTCTTTAGAATTTATAATATAAGAATTTTTTACATCTCAAATATTCATTCGTGTTCATAGTTATAATATAATTTTTATAACTTGTATAGGAATAATTTTTTAAAATTAGATTTGCATATAATTAATATCTAATTACTCCAATTCTCACCCTCCCTTGACAATTTTAAAGTGTAATTTGATGCTCCAATTACACTCAACTCAAAAAAACCCACCAATTACAATAGTTACTTATATATGCCACCCTTGTGTAATTATAATCAATTACACCCAAATTCAAGTACTAAGTGATTTTTTCTAAACATTACCTAATAGTATAACAAATACTAACCCAAATATATAACCATTAAAACATATACACCAATTACCAAGTTTAGATCTGATAAAAAAAATGCCCATGTTTAGAGGAGATTTGAGTTACACGGTTAAAACCACCTAATCATTATTGAATTTTAGAAATCAGTACTACATCTTACGGAAAATTGGCAAAATACACACGCACACAACTCAAACACCAAGTATTAACTGCAAACAGACTGCAGGACTTATCATGAAGTAATATATTATAATTTGACCACAAATCCATTGTTATTAACATGATTACGATTTTGGTTAAAGAACAAGCTTTGTCGTTTGTACTTACATATCCTATAAAACCTAAGAAACCGAACCATATCCTTTTGCATAAACATGACTTAACCAAAGATTAAGTTGCAGTTTTCGGTTAAGTTGTGTTTGTTATGGTGATGGGCGAACGTTACAGTGATTAATCATGGTAAGCGGCGGAGAAGGCCCAAACTGGAAAATAGCAGATGTAATATCACGTTATGACCGCTAACCACTGCCACTGAGAACTTGCAAGTGAGAAATCACATTTTCAAGCATTGAAAAGTGAGTCATGAACCTCTCACGAAGTTCAGCAGAGTCTGTGTGATTAGGTTGCCACTGTGTAAGACTGTCATTAATAACTTTCAAGCCATCTTGCAACAGCTCCACTCCCTTGTTAATTCCATCAGGAAGTTTCCTTCTCTTGTTTGATTGGTTTTCATCATCAATCTCAATTTTATCACATCTTGCAGCATCTGAATTGATATTCAAGATCTTCCGAACCATTTGTTTTAGAACCAAACCTTCCTCGAGAAGAAGCCGCTGCTGCTCAATACTGGTGGTTATTACTGCAGGAAGAGCCCTTTCTTTCTCGAGAAAAGCCTTGAATTCGGACATAAATCTATCTTCGCTAGCATCAGTTCCAGATACTAGATCGTATGAAAGTGCTGCATCTTGGGGCATAAACCTCCATAGTTGATTGCAACTAGTACGAGCAGCGAAATATCCAAACGCTGCAATGCTTAGATGAACAAATGCCCAGTGCCTTTCTCTCAAAACCATGTGATACAACTCCCACACAGCAGTGCTTTTAGGACAAGTATCACTTTCCGACATCAACGTGTTACTAAGTCCAGCCAAGAAAAGTGTCAGTCCAGGTTTGCATTGATTCAAAAGAGTATCGGAAGCCGCTGGCCACGAGACAAACAGATTGTGAAGCTCCAAGATGACTTCCTCCATTTCTGCAGATTCATATAGGTGTCTCAGACTGGAGATTATCCCTAAAGTTTGACTCAATAGCTTACAACAAACGTTCTTCTTTAATTTGTCCACAGAATTCCGATAACCACAAATAACAGTAACTAGGAACTTCAAGGTCTTCATGTCCATGTCAGATATGGTCACCTGGCTGCATGAAATAGTAATTCCATTCAGTATTGTAACTCACAAATCAATATGATGTCAAAAATACAATCAAAATCTTGTTAGATGAAACATATTTCGGCAGATCTTTATGGGAGAAATGAAAGAAGGTTAAATAAACATTTATGAAACTCGGACTTCGGTGTGTCAAACACGGGCATGTTCAATATTTTCTAAGTATGTTCCCCATACGTATGTCTAAATATAAGTCACACACAAGAGTGGAGATGGGTACTACAAGAGAAATGCAGAACCGAACATAGAGTAGCATGTAAGCGAAGCATATCAAATGAGTGGACGCAGAATCCTTTACTAAAAACTTAGAGTTTATGCGTTTCTTATTTGGTTTGCTGGAAAAGAAATTCGGAACTTCTACAAAAACATTACTACTTCTATATTTTATTTGAATAAAACTATTAGCAAATCATGACTGAATAAACGAGTGGCAGAACTTACAGTGACCGCAATGAAGCAGATAATGCAAAAACAGGAAGCCCAAATTCAGAACTGGAGACAGTCAATAATTTGTCATCAAAACTATCAATGAAACCAAAATAGTCAGAAATGATTTTCTCTTTAGCAATACTTCTCATGTTTTTCGATAGCAAGTTTAGTGGAAAGCCTTCCAAAAGCAAGGCTGAATATAGAAATGATGATAACTGAGATCTATCATCACCAATCACAGAACCATAAACACATTCCACCACTGATGTGCTGCAGAATGAAAGAAGTAGGCAGACTGATTTCGCCATTTTCCGGAGACTAGAATCCGGAACAAAAACCGATTCTGGAGATGATACTAATTTCATAAGTGCACATAGCTCAACAATGATGCCATTCACCAACTCTAGCTCAGCATGCCGAACCAAAAAGCACCAAAGTTCCATTATGATTTCTGAGCAAAGGAAATGAGGATGCAGGAAATTCTTAACCAGGAAAGATCCAAACTCCTCCCAAGCTGAAGTTGAAGATACCACTATCATGAAGGTTTTTAAGGCTTGCAAAAGAGCTGAAAACATGGGCTCCCAAGTTAACTCCACAGTTTTACCAGAAACATACAATAGTGGAATCTGTGATACAAGAATGGAAGAGTAAACCTCTTCATCAATTATTGAGTTCAAAAACCAATCAAGTTTCCTGGCAATCATAAGTTTTACATCATCCTCAAGATCACTGGGGTATCTCAGGAAACTGGAAAAAGTTGCCACTTGACCAAGCACCAATACGCTTGATTTAGGCAGAGTTTCACAACTCACTGAAAAGATCTCATCCAATGAAGTCAGCCTACATTTACTAACCTGATTTTCTTTAACAGCATCTGACCAGCAATCATCAAAGAATAACCAATTAACAAGTTCATATTTTTGTTCCTGCTTCACATCAGTTGAATTTAGCAAAGAACTAAGCAAATCCAAGGATGTTTTCTCCAAAAGTTCAGCCATAACTTCACTGACATTTTTCATAAGTTTTTCATTGCTCACTGATAATTTAAAGGTTGAGATCATCAAAACACAGAGTGCCAAATGTCTATAAACTGTATATGCCTGACATGGATATAGGGAAGATATCTTTACTGCATTAATCAGGTAAAACTTTATTGGAACAAATATCCTTCTAGCTTCAATGACGGAAATGGTCTCCTTGGGATACAACCAACTCTCAGCTGCACATTTCAGAGAACCATTGACGAGTGAAATTAAAGTCACAACAATGTCTGCTACCTTCACTTTTAACGGCAATTTTCCCTTGGATAGGTGAAGCAAGTTGACCAAACCTTTCCATGACACATTAAGAATGGTTACAAGACTTCCACCGTCATTTGCAGCAAGAATGCCCAATTCAAACAGCTTTTCTACTGTAACTGTTGTTATGTTCATGACATGATTCATAATGCATGCCTGTTCACATTCCATGACGTTCTCATTTTTTTCAAGTTCTGTACCAGAAAACTCCCAATTAATTACTTGGTAATACTCCTTGCAGAGTCTTATGACAGCATCAATGACTGCCTGCGCAGCCTTTAAAACCTCACTACCAACCGAGTCAATACTCTGAAAATAAATAAATAAAATCAAAACTTCAACAGGAGATGATGCCAACTAGATCCTTCAGGTAACAGAAAGCAGAGCAGAAAGCAAATATAATTTCTTCATAAAAAATGCTTTCAGACATAAAATAGCTCCACTCTACATGTTTTGATATTTAATTAAATTGTACAGGCACTATTGCCACAAAGTTAAAAAAAAACAGATATGATCCATATTGAGAGATAAGAAATCAAGTAAGAGAAATCAATGTTGAAATTTGTCATCCCAAAGTGAATCAGCATAACAGGAAAGTGAGAAAGTGCCAAAGCATAACCAATTGACTAGTAAAGAGATAAAAGTTCAGGTTAACTTACAAAATTGAAAGACGCCTTAAACAAAATACCACCTCACCTTGAGCTTTATTTTTTAAAAGTATGTTTAGAAACTTTATTAGGGCATGTTTTAGGACTTTATTAAGGTATGTTTTTAAACTTTATATTAAGGAAAAGGGCAGAAAAGAGATCTAACGTTGGATTAGTTTTTGTGGGATTTATAACTGAAGTAGAAAGAAAAGGGAGGCAGTAAATATCACACTTTTCTCAATTCTATAAGTTCCTCAATATTTACTAAGTGAACATCATTAACGACATTTAGACTGCACTTTTTAAATTATTGAGACCACTGGTAAAGTTGAATCTCAATGCTGGCAAATCTGATCATTAACTCTTATTCTTTTCAGCAAGCCAGGCAGTTTGCCTTCAATAATGAATTTTTTTATCTAAAGTCTAATTGAAGGTTGTGCAGTGGACACCTAGCTAATTTCCATTTATGCAGCAAATTATAGTAGACTAATGCATGCTTCAGCCCTAACAAACTTTTAAGAAGACATTTATATAATGCATTAAACAGGTTTTTAAGAAGGCATGGCCTTTATTTTCAGATAAGGTAAATATCCCACACAGGTATGCTAAACTTTTTTAAGGATTTTCATATATTTGGAGGATCATGTTCATGTATCCATGTCCAAATATGCATCAAACACAAGTGTCAAACATGAGCACTTCAGAAAAAATGATGAGTTAGAGTAACATAGATATAGTAGCAAAGATCCCCCATGTCAACACTCAATGATGATTAATGGCTAAGAAGGGAAAAAAAGAATTAGGTACCTTAATTTCAGATATTGTGCCTTTTGTCAGATTCAACTGTTCTAGAATGAATTCTTCAACAACCTCCATTGATTCCTTATCAGTCACAACTGAGTATCTGACCATAGATGAAAAGCTAGAAGCAGAGAAGCTCAAAAAATCCAGTAGCAGCTGCAAAATTAAGTTTACCAAGATAAACAGAACTTGTAAGATAATAAGAGATATTAAAGCAGTTTCAGAATTGAAGAAAATATAAGCATTTCATATTAGAAGACCAGCTAAAGTTTCTCAACATTCTACACTGAAGGCAAAACTCTTACATTTTTCCTCTGAAAGTTAATGATATTTGTCATGGAAAGAATTAGTTAACTCTCATGCATCAGAGAAATAGACTCAAGAAGTGTAAGTCAAGTAGCTTAGCATGAAATGCATGTCAAATAGGAGTAACCCTAGGTGCCTCAATGCACTTTCCAATGCATCATTATGATATTAACACTCTAGCCTTCTATCAAGGAAACAAATAGAAGAGTCACCTTGATTGGGGCTTGAAACTATTAGGCCATTAAATTCAGGCATTTGATAACTAGCTAATTAAATGCCTAACTTCATTGTATAATTACAAAGCAGAACCTATGACTAACTTCATGCCGGGCAGTGTTTACCTCAAATCATAAATTACAAAGCCTGCCTTCAACATGAAATAAGAAAAATATAGCATGATGGATATGAGTTCAGGGAGTCGGCAACAATCATAAGAATCTAAGACACTGCCATACAAGGATCATTTCAAGACTAACAAAATTTGACAATAGATAGTTATTTATCCAAAGAAAGGAAAGGAAAACAAATGACAGCATTCATACTAGCAAATTTTGCAAAGACAAACCCTTCTTTATTTGATGAAGGAAAGTTTTCCAGACAACTAACAACTTCTCCTCACAAGCGATTGATGCCTGAAACTATCAACTATCATGTACCTGGTAAAAGAGGCTGCAATGTTCTTCTTCTGGAGATTCCTCAGTTGACATAACAGTCATTTTAAGATGCTTTCCACACCATATGCTTGCCTAGAGGGCTCATACGTTAAATTGCTTAAGAAACTGCCATTGAATTTGAGTTGCATTCAAGCAAGCACGGGGAGAATTTTATCTTATAAAGCAAATTGAAATACACATACCTTTGATCCAAGTAAAAGAAACTGTAATAAACATCCGGAAATATCTGAATCAAGATATTTTGCGGCCACATGCACAACAGTCTTGTTCAATAGACACTGCGACACATCCAAGCAAGTATAATCTTCCCAGAATGTCTATTCTCTTGTCAAGGAAATAACAATAACATGACAACAGAAGGAGACAACCAAATCTAATTCAAAAGAGAACTCCACATAAACCGACTTAATCTTTCAATCCTTCCCAGAATTCCTCATCTTTAGAGTAAATATTTCGGGAAAAGTTCACATACTTGAGAAATAGAAAAACAAAATTATGTACCCAAAAAATTGAAAAAAACATTATAAGAAAACAGCGATAATGTGGATACAAGTAGGGATTCAGCAAGAGATTTCACATCAGATTGCTTAGATAAATGTAAATCTGCTAATTTGGCAATCAGTTCCGTCCGGCCTTCTACCACCTGCAATGTACAATAATTTTCTTTTCCATTTCAAATTTCTCAGGAACCAAAAAAACCATTACCATTTCCATAACTGCAAACCCTCAACTATTACCATAGATAATTTCTTGAATAGCTAAAGAATATCCAAAAAAGATGGAAATGTAATGAAATGGAAAGTAAATTTTCAACAATAATAATAATAAAAGCTTACCTCTGAATTTTTTATGGCTTCTATGAGCTTCTGCAACTCGCTGCTCGAACTTGAGTTCTCCATCGCTAGTCTTTTCTTTTCTTTTCTTTTTCAAATTGCAGGTTTTGAGGACTGTCTATTTGTATTATCGAATTTTCCCTCTTTTTATTTTTGCGTGTTGCCATGCCTATTTCCAGTTTTCCCGCCCTTGGTGAGGAAAATGGAAATTTAGATTTCAACCCTAAAAAATGTTTGAATTTCCATTAGTCGTCCATAGTTTATGTATCTTTTAGATTTTTTTCATTTGAAAATTGAAATGAACGAATTAAAGTGACATAATAAAGATACACCTAACAATGTTAGACACAATAAGTAATGTTTAAATAAACAAGTTAAGACAACAAATTATTAAAATATATCAATACCAATACTTGTAAACCAGAACAAAACTTGTATAGTTGCATAGACAATCATTAGCAAAACGAAAATATGTCTAAAAGCTAGTGTATTTGGCAGGAATGTTAGTAATTGATCTGGGTCGAAATTAAAGTTACATTTGATTGGCGGAATTGATTTTTCGGAAAATCATTTCCAACTTTTCCAGCATTTTATTGGCGGAAAACATTTTCCATTCATTTTCTTGGGTTAGCCTCTCATTTCCTTCTCATTTCATTTCCTCCATCGATTCTCATCCAAAACCACTTCCCAAAATCAACCGGGCATTGTTGCTGTCTATCCTCTCTTCGCTCATCACCGTCAACGCCGCGGCGACCGCCGGATGGTTGCTCTTCCAAAACCCATACCACGCTTCTTGTTGAGACTTACCATCAACATCGGAGGCTCAGGGATTTAATTGAAAAGCCGGAGAAGGAGGGCTCTTACCCTATGCAAATACTTGGAGATGATGGAGATTGGACCAAAAATGATTTCTGGGCTGCAGCTAAATTTCTCAGGCATGCCTTCAGATCCAATGAAATCCTCCAGGTTCCTTTCTTTTTGCTCTTTCTCTGTGTTTTAATAATTTTGTGATCTTAAAGTTCAGATTTTTACTAAATTTGGAAGTTGGGTTTTAAGGATGTAATGATGTATTATGATGCTTAATGAAAATGGGACCTTGTTTGGTCTCTGAGAAATGATGGAAAAAGGAAAAGTTTGGTTAGAAAATGGATGGGAAAATACAGTGAATTTAGTCTTTACAGTTCAGATTTTTACTACATACGAAAGTTGGGTTATAAGTATATAATGATTTATTATTATGCTTTATCTGAACTGAATGAAAAGGAAAGTTTGTTTGGTCAATGAGAAAGGAATGGAAAATGAGAATTTTGGGTTAAAAAATGGATGGGAAAATATAGGAAATACAGATAGTCCTTAAAGTTCAGATTTTTATTGAGTTTTGAAGTTGGGTTCTATGGTTGTAATGATTATTTTGATGCTTTATTTGAACCGAATGGAAATGGCACTCTGTTTTGTCACTGAGAAAGGGATAGAAAATGGATGGGAAAATACAAAATATTGCAAAACATGGGATGTTTTCTAGTTTTTCTATTCGATTATTCTTTGATTTTTTAATGGTTATGCATTTGTGAACAGGTTTTTCATATGTGGAAGAACATAGATAAATCAAGAATCAATGAATTGAACCATGAAAAGATCATAGGATTGTTATGTGTTGCTGTTACGAGCATTTGTGCTGTTGTTACGAGCATTTTTTGTTTATACATTTTGAATTGGCTCAAGTTTTCTTATACTTCTTTCTTATGCTTATTGATTTGTAATTTCAATGATTGTTTTCTGACCTTGTTTGATTGATTCTGGTGTGAATCCCAACCAGCTTCAGTCTCAGGTTGCTTCTTGTACTATCGCATATTGATAGGGAATTATTGTCTATAACAGGTTGCTTCTTCAACTTCAGCTTCAGTCTCAGGTTGCTTCTTCAATTTAATGGTTAAGAATAAGGATGCATAGGCTTTAACAGGTTGGTTTGTGCTGCCATTGTGTGCCCAAAGAAAAAGGATAACCCAGATACCTGCTTGAAGTGTTGCATTGTTTTGGAGAGTGATTATTGATTCAAGAGAGAGAACCATTACATGATAAGGTTTTTCTCGAAAGGGTTTGATGATAAAAGACTCCAGGCCATAATGGCCATTGATTTTTCAGGTTAAACCCGTCTGTAATAGACACTGAAGCATTTTAGAGGTGAAAATATTTTTATATAGTATGCCAGGAAAATTGCATGTCCCTTTCAGCTCATCCTTGACATGTAATTGTACTCTTTAGTATAGGTCGGAAAAATGTTTGAAGTGGTTCAAGCAGATAAAGACGAGAAGACCTGCACTGAATGTGTTGATCTAAAATGCAACTCACCAAAAGATTCAGGGTAATGACTGACACCTATTCTGTACTTTGAAGCTGAAATGTAATGGTAGCAAACTATATACTTGTGCATGCCACCTCACTGGTGCATCGCGGTGTAGTAAAACTGACTGCATCATTTTTAGGATATTTCTGTTGTTTTATCATTTGCTTTTGGACTATTTTTGATATTCTTACTCATCTAACCATAAATAACTAGTGTTTTTGAGAACTTGAAACATCAAACTGGTATTATTGACTTGGAATCATCCTCTTGCAGGTGTTTTGAGGCTTCAACTATGACATTCTCCAACGAAGATCAAGTTTTGCTCGTGGTCAAGGAAACTCCAGTTGTCAATGCTAGTATCTGTGTAGCTAGTCCAGGTTCCGTAACCAAGGATGCTAACTCTGGTTCAACTATAATTCAGGCCTCAACCAACACTCCGGATCAATTTCTGTTTCATCCAATGTCTTCAACTCTGTACTACTAATTATTAATTTTGATAATATTATTAATTTCTAGTGTTTAATTGTAGTTTGGAAGCTAATTTATAATTATTCAATCCTTGTTTTTTTATTTTTTTATAACACAATTACAAATAATTTATTTGACTTTGGTTGTTTTTAATTTATGACGGTTAATATTGTAGCTTAATAATTGAGTATTATTATATATTTAATTGATTTATTTAATTATAAATAAATCATTGCAATATATGTAAAAACAATTTAAAATATAAAAATTTATTAATATATATTAATATATGTAAAAATAATTTTTTTGGAAAATATTTTCAGGAAATCTGCTAAACAGCAGAAAATATTTTACATAGATTTAATCAAACACCAGAAAATATTTTTCAGTAAATCATTTTACAGAAAAGTAAAACATTTTCTAAAAATCATTTTACGGAAAACATTTTACTGACAATCAAACGGACCCTAAATTTTAATTTTTAATAGCCTATATATTTATAATTTTTAAAGAATTTTTCTCCTTTTTAGAGGGGACAAAATACAATTTTACTTTTATTAATTTAAAATTTTAAAATTTCTAAAAATCCTAAATGAATAATTTTCCATTTTAAGGGGAGCCGAGACCCTACCAGCCCCGTAGATACGCTACTGTACTTATTATATAGGTATTGAATATTTGAATAGATATAGGAAAAAAAATCAAAGTTATGTTTAATAGCAGGTGGAAAAAAATTAGATATTTTAGCATATTCAAATATTTTCGTAATGATGTTATGTAATTTTTATAAGGATTCAAAAGATATTATTGAAATTTTAAATTTTTATTGCGTGAAGCTAATATATTTTCTAAATGATTTTTCAATATTTTAGGCAATGATAGGAATGGTGGTTGTTTTGCGTAAATATTACGCTGTGTTTGGTTCGCCGTATTACCCAATCCATTACGCCCCGATTACGTGCGTATTACATTATGCCCCTATTCCGGCGTTTGGTTCGCTGTAATAGGTATTACGCGCGTAATCGGTTACGCCCCTAATCCCCAAATTCCCGTGTTTTCCAATCCCTTCCCAAATCGCTGTATTAGCTATTACTTCCGGCCTCCCTCCCCATCTCTCTGTTTTACCCTCCCTCCCTACCCGACCCTCTCCTCTTCCGTCCTAATCATTTTCTCCTCCCATTTCCCACTGCTTCCGTTGATTATTCTGTCGTCATCGTTTCTTCTCGTTTCTTCTCGTCTCGGCGTCTAGTTTCCAGAGTCAGGCTCACTTCTTTGGACCTTTCTTCTATGCAAAAATGGCATATCTCATGCACGAACTCCTCAAAAACAAATCAACTCAAAGATTCATCCTATCTCTCAAAACCCCACAACACCAACATCGACTCTCAAAAGTTAGCCCTTCACTAATCCCTCAACAAACTCACCATTTTTCATTAATCCAACCTGAAAATTCCCTTGAAAATGACAAATCTACTGAACCCTCGAAGTTGTACCCAAGTTTCCCGTTTGGGTATTTATTGAACCCCATTAGCTCAATTGGGTTTGACACAATGGCTATCATGGAGGTCGAGGAGGAGGAAGTAGAGACTGAGGATGATAATGCCGGAAAAGCATGGGCAGATAGTGTGAAGAAGAAGAGGAAGAAGAAGATGAACAAGCATAAATACAAGAAACTCAGGAAGCGTCTCAGGAGAAAAACATAGGCTTTCTCTCTGGTGAGAATTTCACGGAGAAGTTTTATTTCCTGTCTTTTTTTTAATAATTTATTCAAATATTTTGGAACTAGATGATATGGGACTAAATTTTCCCTTCGTATTTTTTTGAACAAAACTTGATTTGAGTTGAGGATAGGAATGGAATGTTTGAAAATTCTTATCACAGTTGAGTATGAATTAAGATGTCAAATGTCATAGGATAAACAATGAACAATTGACATGAAGTGATTTATGCATATGATATGATTGATTTCTTCTTTATTGGATATGGGACTAGGATTGACTGGAGATGAAAAAGTGTATATCAGGCAAAATCATTCTCAAATATTGTTGTTTTTCCGATATTTTTCTTATTTTAATGGTGTGAAGTTTATGTCCTTCCTTTAGATGGATCTCATCCACTTTGGTTTCCCTTTATTCTTTTATGAAACTGATACTTTTGTTGTCAACTAAACTTTTTGACAAAGATTGTGTTGCTAAGTTAAGGCTATTTAGAAGGTAGCTAGGAAAGAGCTAACTCTTAGGACTGATGCCTGTTGGTCTTCGAGTAGAATGAATATGGTTTTTGTTAGATTCTATGTTGCTCAGATTCTTCATTTTGTTAGAAGCATTTTTATCCGACAAATATCGGTATATGGGTATGGGGATGTAATCCTTCAATGACTATTCAAATACATGGAAAAACTTAGGGGGAAAATGGGCATACTCCTGTCGGAATATACCCAATCTGACTCTCACACACGAATCCGAATAACATAGGTTGAATGAGTTAATAAATTGGTAGAGAATGTAGGTTGAGGTTTCAGGTAATGTAGAATTTCAATTCAGCTATGATTGTCTGTTTTCCAAATAAGGGAAAATGACACACTTGAAGTTTAGCTGATTACACCGGTTGGGTTAATATAGTTTATTGTCCTTCTACTCATGCAAGTTTCGAGTGTTGCTGTCTTACCAAAGGAAGCTAAGCCAAATAAGATAGAATCACCATTGCGAATTCAGTCCTCATTAACCCCGAGTGTCGCTGCCTTATCAATGGAAGCTAAGCCAATTAAGTTAGAATCACAATTGCAAATTCACTCCTTGTTAACCCCTTGACTAATAAAAAAAGATCAGATTTCTTTGTTTTTGTGTCCTGGATTAATCAATTCATTCAGTATTTATATACTTGGCATTTGGTGTTTTCTTCATGATTATTTGATTGGTTCTCTCTACTTTCTAAGGTCTTTAAATGTAGAACATTTGGGTTTTGCCCAAAGCAGATCGAGATTAACATTTGGGTTTTGCCCAAAGCAGATCGAGATTGAATTTCAGAATTTACATGCTCGTCTGTTCTTTGTATTGTGTGACTTGTAAATGACTAGTTTTTTTACTGGTATCTTATAATATACGAAATGATAGTTTATATTTGCCTCTTATTTTGGGCATAAAGCAGACATATTAACATCCAAGTCCATGCCGGGTGGTTTAGACTTTGAGAGGTTTCCTTGTAGAATTTACGAAAAGATTGAAGTCTCTGTTTTTAGCATCCATGGGAATCATTTACCTGCAATTAGTTGGTGATTTGAGCTGAATCACATATAATAAAGCATTTATATGTGACTTGTTTATTTGTGTGTACAAGTTATTTGGATTGATGAAGAGGTTGGGCATGGGGAATTCCATGATGCTCAGACATGATCTTCAGTGATAGTATCAAAACTTACCCTTAATTTCTGTCATCACTTGTATTTCCAGCACAGGCATGCTAAATTTTTTCCTAAGTTTTTCCTATATATTTGGAAGATCCTACCTCCATATGGCTGTTCACGTGTAAGTTAGGGATGAAAAACCACTTTGGTTCTTGTTAACAACCTCTTGAAGATGAGCTTGAATTCTATTAGCATGAATCATGGTTATACACATAAAATACAAAATGGTATGATATTGGTCGAAACTCTTTTATAGAGATTGGGTTAAGGCATTTAAGCACCAAAGTGACATTAAAAGCAGGCAACATTGAACCAATTTTGAAGAAGTAGTCATATATATCCATTAGTGCCGGGGCTCTTATCACTATTCAATGAAAACGTAGCAGCTCTGATTTCTTTGTTGGTTACTAGTTTGTCTATATCCGGTGGTGCTTCACTGGATAAAATCTCTTGCGAACAACCACTAACCTTTGCGTCTGCAGTTCCAAGGATGAAGCATAACCAGCTTCTACCATTTGGATCATGCCATTTTTACTCTCCTTTCCAGTATACATGCAATATCCATCTTTATAAAGCTTAAAAAGTTGATTTGCAAATTACTATGTTTCAAAACGCAATTTAACCCTCTTACATTCCAAGACAGAATAATGATGATTGAGAGTTTGGAGGTGAAGTCCCTAAGGTATAATCATTTGTTAAAATGCTCTTATATATTACAAGCTGTGTTTCCATTATCAAGTGTAGGGGCTTTTTCTAACAAACTGTAATTCCAGAAGTTAATGATCTCCCATTATATTTATATATGCACCACCCACCTTCAAATAAAGAAGCAATTAAGCATCGCTTTGTTGATATGTCTAAAACTCGTGAAGTTGGAGAAGAAACCTGTGAAAACAATATGTATAATTCATTTGTCATGTGATCTCTTTTAAGTAAAATTCCCGACCATCCAACTCAAATGATCGTTTTCTTTAGTTTACCTTCAGTTGCCCGATTGGAATGGGTTAGGAGATTTCTTTCTTACCATTAAATATCAATGTTCAAACTTTTTGATGTTGTAAAACTATATAACATATGGATTTTAATGTACAATTTCATTTTCATCTAACCTTTTCTTAATATAAGTTAATTATGTTTATGCATAATATAATTCTCAAGTTATATATTGATTTTAGTAAATTCATATAAGAACATTTTATTATTAAGAATTTTATGAAATTATATATCACTATATAATTATATTTAATATTAATTATTTTAAATTGTATAAATTCATATAAGAAAATTTTTATTATCAAGAATTTTATGAAATTATATATTATTATTAAATTATATGTAATAATTATTATTTTAAATTATACAAATTCATAAACTATAATCATATTAGTTATAATAATTTTAAATTTTATTAAATCATATATTTAATTAAATCATATTTGATATTAATTATTTGAAATTTTCTTTTATAGTATCATATATTATGATTTGAGTAAATTCATAGAAGAATTTTATTTATTAAGAATTTTATTAAATTATATATTTTAATTATAATATATTTAATAATAATTATGTTAATTTATATTTTACAGTATCATATATTATGATTTGAGTAAATTCATATTAAATTATATATTTTAATTATAATATATTTAATAATAATTATGTTTAAATATGATTAAATTATTTATTATTGATATTAATCTTATTAAAATTTAAATAACAATAACAATAATAATTTACCAAAACAAATTTATGCTAATTATTAAGAATTTTATTAAATTATATATTTTAATTAAAATATATTTAATAATAATTATGTTTAAATATGATTAAATTATTTATTATTGATAATAATAATCTTATTAAAATTTAAATAACAATAACAATAATCATTTACCAAAACAAATTTCTGCTAAGGGTATTCTAGTCATTTTAGTTTTTTCATTATGCTATTACACCTCTATTACACTCAACCAAACACAGGATTACTATTACGCCTCTATTCCATTACATTCAACCAAACAGTTGATTTGCTATTACACAGCTTTTCCATTACACCTCTATTCCATTACACCTCTAATCCAATACACCTCTAATCCAATACAGCGAACCAAACGTGCTGTTATAGTATTTAGGATGTTGTAGTTGATACCGAAAGTAATTCTTATTGAGTCATTGTATGAGTTATAGGGAGTATGTCCGGTTGAGGATTGTTGCTCGAACCAGTTTGGAAGGCCTATGTAGAAGAATTAGTAGTGATATTGAGAATTTTAGGGATATTTCTTCAAGATGAGTCATGCTTTCCACCATCGTCGTGCCAAATTAGAGAAGAGGGAAAAAAAAAGAGGGTGAATGGCGATTCACACCATCGGATGATTATGGAAAGAGTTGTTTGGTTGGGAGGTTGGATTAAGTTTTGAAGGAGGTAGTTGGTTTGAAGTCTTTGTTAAAGTTGGCGTACAGCTTTTCTCTTTCCAATATTTCAACTTTAATTTTAATGTTTCAAACCTTTTTATGAAAGTTAATAAAACTCTCTCTTTTCAGTTTAGTCGGATAAAAGAAAAAAAAAAACCTTAATTGCAAGCTTCACTTTTTGCTAGTGAAGTTGCAAGCTTGTTAACAGAAGCTTGTTTTGAGTGAAGTGTTTTAGGCCTGTTTTTTATTATGCTTTTAAAGTTATTTTTCACCGCAAAAGTAATAAAAATAAATAATTTTTTATGTTAAAATTGTGGTGGAACTAAAGCAAAAGTCGAGATTTAGGTGTTTTTTATTTTTACGTTGGAAGTAAAAATTATCAAGATATCCTTATTTATATTAACTATTTAAAATATATTAAAAAATAGATTAATTTATAATTTACATATCATTATATTAAATCATTTAAATATTTCATGTATCATTATATTAAATTATTTAAAATATCATATAATTTACTCATTTTTAACTTTCTATTATCATGTCCAAAGAAAAGTATTTTAACCTTCGAACACAATTTTTGGCAACAATGGAGAATTCTAAAACTTAACAAACCACATTTATTTCACGACACTTTTTTTTTCACATTTTTTAAAAACACTTTTAAAAAGTACTTTTCAATCACAACAACAATAAAAAATTAGCTTTGCACAAATGAACCAGCATCGAGTGCCCTCTTTATATGGAAATGAAGATTTCATGCAAGGTATAGTGAACAAAGAAAGTAGCATTTTATCTTCCATCATATTAGCTCATTTAGATTAGTCTTCTTTCTCCTTCATGATCAAAGCTAAGAAAACTTTTTTTTTGTTTACTTTTTTCCCGTTTATAGAGTTATAATTGGTTTTTTTACTTATTTTTTTTCATTTTCCGATTTCTAGTTCATGTTGATTTTTAAGGGATTTGAACCATCTTGTAGAATTGGACTTTTTTTGGGCCAGAAAAGTTTTGCCAAAATATAGAAATCGGATCAACCGATTTTGTTACCGATTTATTTAGTTCGTGGCTCAATTGATTCTACCCCTTTCTTCAAATCAGTATACCAATCAATTCTCAATTTGACTGATCAAACCAGTCGATTCCTTTCGATTTCAACAACCTTGATCTCAACACGTGTTATTGTGGGTGTTAATACAAATCTCTGATGAGAAAAATCTCGAACACACTAATAGAACTCGAACAGAAAAAAAAGAAATACGACAAGGCTCCAAGGCATATACCAAGCCACTATCTTTAAGGTTATATTCGCCCCCACCTATCTTCGGTGTGCAAATAAGTTTCAAACAAATTAACCTCGAGAATAGAATAAAGCCAATGACTATTTGCGTTTTGCACTGACGAGAATAGTCCACTAAGCACTAAGTAATGTATAACAAGAAACTCAATTTCTACAAGGAATTTCTACAGTAACTCTTTATAGAACAATCTAATAATATTAGAACATGAGGAATGATAGAAAGAACTTTTAGAACTTGTTGGTGTGATTTCCAAATGAAACCTCATTCCTATTTATAAGAATTTTCATGTCTCTTCATGAAGACTCCTATTGAAAGATGTCTCTATGAATAAATAATTAATTATTATTCATTTAATTTTATAACAATTCAAGAAATATTGTTTGAATAGTTATAATTCTTTTTCAAAAATCAAATGATGTAACTTTTGACCAATGACCAAAATATTTATCTTTTGATTAATTACACCCATTCATTTATAGTCATTGGAATACTATAAATATTTTAAAATGTTCCAACAATCTCCCCCCATTTTCAAAATATTTTAGATTTTGATATTCTTGGAAATCAATTTGCATAAATGAAGGTTTCTTACATGAAGGTGCCTTACGATTGAACCTTCACTTAGTGAAAATATGTTACAGTTAATCAAAATTGCATGGTAGACTAAGGTTTGAACCAACTATTCCATTTAATTAACCGAACACATCTCACACAATGATTTCAACATCGGTCAATACATAGTATCTAGGGACACTATTATGGCCATGTGTTTGTGTCCTCTTTTAATGAGTGCTGTCAGAGCCAAGCCCTTAAGCTCCTAGAAGCAGCCACACTTCCACTCATATAGGTAGATCCCATCAAGAGTGTTCCCGTAATTATAACACTCTAACATATTTATGTTATAGGTCCATTAAAAGTACATTGCTCATCATTCCCTTATCATTACGGGTACCTAGCACTTTAATCTTAGGATGGATTTATTTATACTTTTAGGATGGATTTATTTATAGTGCTAACAGTTATATACTAATGATGTACTTTGTCTCATTGAACTCAAGACTTGACCTTATACTAAGCGCTAAGTCAAGTTCCCATTATGGGTGATTCTAATTAATGGGCTTGAGTCTCATCCCTTTTGAGGTCCTTTTAACTACATCTCTAGCAAGACTTTTTGTCAAAGGATCCGCCAAATTTTCACTTGACATCACATAATTAATAGTGATCACTTCATCAGAGATTAATTGTCGGATATAGTTATGTCTTAATCCAATGTGTCTAGACTTTCCATTATATACTTGGCTATATGCCTTTGCTAGAGTAGCCTCACTATCACAACGGATAGAAATAGGTGAAATTGGCTTAGGCCATAAAGGTACATCATAAAGCAAATTTCTTAACCATTCTGCTTCTTTAGATGCAGCGGCTAATGCAATAAATTCTGCTACCATGGTGGAATCAGTAATACATATTTGTTTCTTAGAACCCCAAAAAATTACTCCTCCACCAAGAATAAAGATCCATCCACTAGTAGATGTATGATCTTCCAAACTTGTAATCCAACTAGCATCCGAGTACCCTTCTAAAACATGAGGATATCCATTATATAACAATCCATAGTTAATATTTTTCTTTAAGTACCTAAGTACTCTATTCAAAGCTTGCCAATGCAAACTACTTGGATTACTTGTGTACCTACTCAATTTCCCAATGCCATATGCAATATCCAGTCTTGTACAAGTCATTATGTACATAAGACAACCAACTAGACTTACATATTTCAATTGATCAATTTTCCTACCAGTATTAAATACTAATTTTATTTGAGGATCCATTGGTGTAGATGCTGGTATACAATTTAAAAGATCAAACTTTTTAAGCACATTTTCAATGTAACGTGATTGTGATAAAGCTATAGTGCTTTCATCTCGGGTTATTTTAATCCCAAGAATAACATCTGCTACACCCATATCCTTTATAACAAAGTTGTTTGACAAGAATTTCTTTGTGTTTTCTATATGTTCCAAATCCGTGCAAAAAATGAGCATGTCATCTACATATAAGCAAATTATGACACCTTTTCCATTTTTAAATTTGCTATATATGCACTTATCGGATTCATTTATTTTATAGCCATTAGCTAAAACAACCTTGTCAAACTTTTGGTGCCATTGTTTTGGTGGTTATTTAAGTTCATATAAAGATTTAACAAGCTTACATACCTTATGCTTCTGTCCTGGAACAACAAATCCTTCCGGTTGTTCCATGTACATTTCATCTTCCAATTCACCATTTAAAAATGCAATTATAACATCTATATGGTGAACAACCAAATTATATATAGAGGTAAGTGATATTAAGAGTCTAATTGTAGCAATTCTTGCTACTGGAGCATAGGTATCAAAGTAATCAATACATTGTTTTTGTGTAAAACATTTGGCTACCAACATCGCTTTAAATTTATCAATGGTTCCATCGACTTTCATTTTCTTTTTGAAGATCCATTTACAACTTATTGGTTTGGAACCCGGTGGAAGATCAACTAAGATCCAAGTTTGATTTCCCATTATTGAATCCATTTCATCATTTATTGCTTCTTTCCAAAAAGCAGAGTCTTGAGATTTCATTGCCTCTTCAAATGTATAAGATTAGATTCTGTATTATAACAATAAGGTATCTTGTTGCATATACTTTCACATTTTCCTTCTACAAGAAACATAATAAAATCTGGTCCAAAATCTTTGACCTTTTTAATTCTTTTACTTCTTCTTAATTCTTGACAAGATTCATCATTATTATCAATTTGTTCTAATGGAATCTCATTCTCATTTGAAGAATGAATCAATTGTTGTGGTTGTAATTGTCTTGAAATTGAATTAAATCTATTTTCATAAAAAAATAACATCTCTTGATTCAATAATGGTATTAATTGGAATTGAATCATTTGGTTCAATTACCATGAACCTATATGCCTTGCTATTATGTGCATATCCTATAAATTTGCATTCAATTCCTCTTTCACCTAACTTTTTACGTTTAGGTGTTGTAACTTTGATAATAGCTCTACAACCCCAAACTTTCAAATAGTTAAGGTTTGGTTTCCTTTTCTTCCATTATTCATAGGGGGTTATTTTAGCTTCCTTATTAGAAACTCTATTCAATATATGGCAAGTTGTTAGAACAGTTTTTCCCCAAAAACCTTGTCCAAGACCTGAATATGATAACATTGAATTTACCATTTCAATCAAGACTCTAGTTTTCCTTTCAGCTACACCGTTTTGTTGTGATGTGTAAGGGACTGAAACTTGATGGACAATTCCAGTAGATTCTAAATAACTTGGATTATAGTATTCTCCACCTCTATCCGATCTTAAGCACTTGATAAATGATTCACACTGAAGATCAGATTTATAAACTTTAAATTTATCAAGCGTTTCATCTTTTGAATACAATAAATATACATAGCAATATTTTAAAAAATTATTAATAAAAGTAACAAAATATTTTTTTCCACCTAATATAGGAGTATTATGCATATCACATAAATCACTATGTATCAAATCAAGCAATCTTATTTTCCTTTTAACCTTAGGGAAAGAGTTTCTTGTAATTTTAGTCAACATACATGTATTGCATTTTTCAATATTATTATTAAAAATAGGAATTAAATCTAACTTATGCATGTCATTCAATTTTCTATAATTCAAATGACCTAATCTATAATGTCATAAACAAAAAGATTCAACCATATAAGCAGAATGATATTGAGTTTGAACATGCTCTCATACATATATACTTTCCCTTCAAAAATTCCTCCCTTAGACAAAATAAACTTATCTGCCTCAAAAACAAGTTTGAAACCAAACTTATTCAACAGACTTCCAGACACTAAATTCTTCCTAACTTCTGGTACATAAAGTACATCATTCAAGGTTAAAACTTTTCCAGAACTGAATTGTAGTTCAACAGATCCTTTGCATTTGACTGTTGCAGTGGAAGAATTTCTCAAGTACAAGACATTGTCATTTTCACATTGTGTGAACTTTGTGAACATGCTTTTGTCTTTGCATACATGTTTGATTGCTCCGGTTTCAATCCATCATGCATTATCATCTTGTGCCATATTAATTTTGTAATGGCCCAAATTTAAGGTTATCGGAACAGTGGTTTCGGGACCACAAATCCGATGAGAAAAATTTTATTTTTCTTATATTTTTATGGTCTATGATTTCACAAAATGATTTCATGAAAATTTCGTTCGAAAATTTTGACGTTTGGGCACTCAATTTAGTCAAAAGGACTAAATTGTAAAAAGTGAAAAAGTTGAGTTCTACATGTTAGAGGTGTCCAATTGTTATGAAACTTTAAATTTGAGGTCCTTATATGGTAATTAGTCCATAGGTAACTTGGTAGACAAAAATGGACATGAGATAAGTGAAATAGAAAATTTTTAAGTTAGGGGCAATTTGGTAATCTAGTAATAAAAATAATTAAAAGGGAAAAAGATGGAAAAATCATCATCTTCTTCATTAGGACGAAATCAGCAAGGGGGGAAGCCATAGATAGGGTTTTAAAGCTTCCAAGCTCCATAGTAAGTGATCCCAAGCCCCGTTTTTAATGTTCTTTACGTTTTGAGATCCCGGTAACTTAATTTAGCTTATTCTAGCAATAATTTAACCTAGGGTTTATATTTGGAAAAATACGCATAGGTGAAAAGTGTTTATTTTGATGTTTTATGATAGAATATGAAGCTATAAATTATGTTAAACAACTTTTGCTAGCCGATTTTAAGCGAAAACGAGTAAGTTGACATAATCGGTAAAAATACCTAATGTTCTTAAGTGCATGTTAGAGTGGGAATTTGATGTTGCTATAGAAGGGAAAAATGTTCAGCATGTCATAAAACATAATAATAAGGGATGAAGTTTAATTTCCGAGCCTTGGGGCAAAAATGTAATTATGCAAAAGTTTAGGGGTAAAATTATAATTTTGAAAAAGTTAGAGTCGAGGGCTGTTTTGATGAATGTGAGTATTAAATTAATTAAATTTGCTATTTTAGATCAAGAAGAACGAAACTCGAGGTTAGACAAAGGAAAGAGTAAAGTTGAAGACTAAGTTGGTGAATTTGACTATAGTTGGTACCGAGATAAGTTTACGGTAAATAAATGCAATATTTCAATAATTATTATTAATGCTGCTATTTTTCAGCAATTATGAATTTATTTTATGAATTTATTTGATGATGATCCAAGCATGAGATGATAGAGAATTAAAGTTAAAAAGCCCCGTTGATACATAAGGATGGTACTGGATATGAATGTCATGACATTTGGGTAAAGAGATCCCATGTAAGACCATGTCTGGGACATGGCATTGGCATCCTTGAGATCATGAGAGGTCCCATGTAAGACCATGTCTGGGACATGCCGTTGGCACCGAGATGAGAGGTCCCATATAAGACCATGTTTGGGACATGGCGTTGGCACCAAGATGAGAGGTCCCCTGTAAGACCATGTCTGGGACATGGCATGGGCACCGACATGAGAACATCCCATGTAAGACCATGTCTGGGACATGGCTTTGGCATGTTATGATCAGAAGATACCCGAGTATCCTTATTATTCCAATGTGGTTCAACGGGCTAGTAAACGAATCAGGTACATGAAAGTTCAGTTAAAGATAAGAAATGGCAAGCTCAGGTGAGTTATAGGAGTTAAGAATTTATTATATTAACATTTGATATTCAATGATGCAGCAAGAGAAGAGTAAGTTATGAACACAAGTATATTAAGTAATCAAGCAAGAGAACTAGTATGAGATTAACTAAAGAGTAAAATAGAGATATAGACACTTGAGTTTAATTATTTGTGTTAAATATTGTTATTTATTTGCTAGTAAACTTACTAAGCTTTATGCTTACGTCTTTTATTTCTCTTTCTCTTATAGTATTGTAAGGTTACTTCAAGGATCCTAAAGAAGTCGGAGATCGTCCACACTATCAAGAACAACTACTCGGTATTTTATGATGAAACATGTTTGGGTTATGGCATGTATAGGGATTTAGTTATTTTGTATGTTTGTAGTTATGATTTTGCTAAAGAATGGTGTGTAAGTATTTGATGATGTATGGTTATTAAAATGGTTAAGTATGAAGGTATTTGTTGTTATAAGAGTTTAGGTGATAAATTATGTATGGAAATCATGAAAAGCTAAAATTGTGCAAAGAAACAGAATTCAGGCAGCAACAGTGACGTGAATTTGAAAAATCACCTAGGATAGTATAAAATGAATTAGAGGGTGAATAATATATGGAATGAAAGCTTATTGAGTCTATTTTCATGTAAAAATAACTATGTAGCAAAAAGAGATTTATATTTTAAGATATGTGAATTTTAGTGAGACAAGGTCAGAACTATTTTTGGAGTCCCCTGTTCTGAGTTTAGAAAATCATTAAAAATTGTATAAAAATGTTTATGAGTTATAGTTTATATGTCTAGATTCCTTATTGAGTATATTTTCTGTAGAAACAAGTAAGAACTTCATATGAAAATTCTACAGTGAGAAAACTTATTTTTAGTAATAAGAGGTCAGGACTGTCAGGTGGTGAAACAGGGGAGACGTTAACTAATAAACTGTACAAATTGGCTGAAGAAAAAATTAAAAAAATTTTATGATAAGTAGAAATATGAGTCTAGTTTTAGGAAAAATTTACGGAATTAAATTTCGAGTTCCGTAGCTCAAGTTATACTTAATTTAGTAACTGCTGCGCGATTGGACAGCTTTGCTGTAAATAATGAAATTAATTTGCAAAGTAAATTTTTATGCTCCGAATTAGTAAAATAAGTTAAGTAATGCCTCGTGCTCGACTCTGGAAACGGTTTCGGGTACGGGGTGTTACAAATTTCAGATATCATTGCAACGAACTTTTTGTTATTATCAGCCTTAGAAGATGATTTCTTCTTTAAAAATCGACATTCATTCTTGAAATGTCCTAGCTTACCACAATGATAGCATGAGCCCTTTTGTTTCTTTTTGAACTTAGGTGCTCTATCAATTTGTTTGAACTTTCTCTTAAATGGTTTAGTAGTCTATACTTCCTCTGTAACATGCACTTTGGCATTTTCAGAATTTAGGTTCTGATCTTGCTTTCGATATTCTTCTTCAATACGAAGATGATTTTCCAAAGCCTTAAAAGATATTTCCTCTTTCTTATATTTTAGACTTCTTTTAAAGTCTTTCCAAAATGGAGGAAGTTTGTTTATTATGGAGGATACAACAATCATTTCATCCATTTTTATATCATATTGTTTAAATTGATTCAACATCTTTTCAATATCACGAAATTGTTCCATAACAGAATGATCATAAACCATTTGATAATTATTGAAACGACTGACAATAAATTTCTTACTTGTAGCATCGTCGGTCATGTATCTTGTCTCCAATTTGTCCCATAATTCTTTAGTGGTGACCTCGTTTGGTAGGTGTCGAACAAACCATCAGATAAATCATTCAGTATGTGGCCTATGTGTAACACCCCTAACCCCTATCTGTCACCGGATTGGGGTTGCAAAGCATTACTTAATATTAAGCTTATTTAAAAAATAAATAACAAATAAGATAATTTAATTCAATTATCCAAACTAATTAAACGAACAAAAATAAAATAAAATAAAATAAAATAATGTACATTTTAAAATTTCTAAATTCAATAGCCTAAACAATTTAACTTTTCATAATTTCATAGTCTCCATAATTTTTTTTTACATAAACAAACTCAGTCATTGTACATAAATTACTTAATCAATAACACTTTATGTTAATGTAACCAAGCCTATTTCAATTAAATGCTATAACTAAATATGCTATATAATTAAGTCATATAATTAACGAATTTAATGACTCACCTATTCGAAAAAAAAAGAAAAAAAATACAAACACATAATAGCCAATTTGATACTTACCTATAAAGCCGATTATAAATGCATATAATTTGAATTTATGTTTAGCCAAATATAATTTGGTCATTAATTACACATATGTTATATATATAAAACAAGCTATAGTCTAATTCTTAATTAACTAAAATATGCACATATACAAGAAAAGAAACTTATGCCATAGCCAAACTTATAATTTACCAAAACCAAATTATACAATAAAAGTACCTTATACGTACTAATGTCGATTCACACATATATCTCTTTTAACAACATCCAAAATATTTTAACAGGTGTTTGGTAATTAGCTCATCTTGTAACCAAATCAACTCACTCCCAAATGTAAAACAAATATACATGTTCTAATTTTACAACCGAATTACATATGTCCTATTATATGTATATAAATTATCACTATTACATTATACGCCCAAAACAAACATATTCTTACTAATCAAATTATCTATCAAAAACCAATGTTTAAACAACAAATCATATACCGGTTTAAATGCATATAACCGAATTAACCATTTTCATGCATTCATAAATGCTCAAACATAATTCACTTCCCAATTCCACATTCCATTTCATTACCACATTAATCTAAGATGCAAAACAAATATCACTTTTATAACTCTCGGTAATCTCATTAACCTCTCAAACAAAATAAACAACCACAAACATGTACATAGGCATTAACATTTTTAAATATACATCTCAATGAATTATACAAACCCTTTAAAATTTTATAATCACACCTCAAACCAAATCAATATACAACTGAACAGTTAACATTCTTTTACTCTCCAACATTTACAAATATACTTCTATTTATAGATCATATCATATATTCATTTTGATGCCAACCAAATAAACCACACATAATATTCGCATGTAAAATACTATCCATAAAACTAACTATTATCAAGTCATGTATAATTCATAATTCAATCCAAAACCAAACATAACAAGATGTTAAGCCATTTTTGCATGGCTTTAATATATGCATCTTCGAATTAAACAACCTTCAAAGCTAGTCTATACATGCCATAGTTTCAAAAAAAAATTCAGTTTAAAATATCATAGTTATTTGATAGTGTGATGAGATTTTCTAACGAACCTTCGAGCTTGTAACAACCTCAAAATCTATAAAAACAAAAGCAACCAAAACAAATACACCGTAAGCTATTTAAAGCTTAGTAAGTCATAAGCTTAAGAATATTTATTATTTATAACATATAACATTTAACTAATATAACCTACATTATATACCATATATAAAGACATCATCCATTATAATTCCATACCTTGATTTCAAACTCAAGCTATATAATCGAAAATAAACTTTTATATATATATAATTATAACCATTCCATTGAACAATATTTAATTCAACAAGGGTCGAATCAACAACTTATATACATATATATGAGTTTAGTTAATTCAAATGCCATTTTCACATACTTTCCATAATTATAAATAACAACTTAACCTATTTGTAAACATACATTTAACAAACACATACCTGAATATGCAATTCAATTTCATATCCGATCTTCATTTATTATTGCCCGTTGAACCATTCGAAATTAAATAGGATACTCGAATAATCAAGAGATTTATACAACGCCAACGTCCCAAACGTGGTCTTACATGTAATCACTGATCGATGTCACTGTCCCGAACATGTCTTACACGAAAACACAAGTCGATGCCAATGTCCCAGACGTGGTCTTACACGAAAACATTTATCAGAAAAATCTCATGCATTTCTAGGGTTCGTACAGGCTTGTAGATGTTAAATACTATTTGAATCAAACTCAATTACTTACCTATTTTAACAAATACATTCGACCAAGACTAACATTATCTTTAATAATTCCATTTATCACATATATATACTATATACCAATTGAATTTAACAGAATTTAAATGCTTATCGACTTACCTTGGATATCGACGGACACGATCGACTACTCGACTACTTTCGTTTTCCCTTGATCCAATTCCATTTTCTTCGTTTCTTGATCTAAACATATTAAAATTTAGCCCTTTTATTCATTAATTCATTAAATTTAATCCAAAAACATATAAATGGGTAAATTACCATTTTACCCCTGATATTTTACACTTTTTGCAATGTAGTCCCTATTACATAAAACACAAAATACACAAAATTCACACATAACATGCTTAGGCCGAGTTTTACCCTATTCCATACAAGTCCATATTTTTCATTTATTTAGCATTTTAGTCCATCAAAAATTTATTTTCACAATTTAACCCTAATTCACCAAAAATTCAAAGACAAAACATATTAATCTTTCACATATCTTTAATATTTCACAATCAAACAACAAAAATCACAAGCTATCATCAATGGCAAAACACAAAATCATCATAAATTTCAAAAATTAAAACATGGGCTTTGAAGATAACTTAGCAACGATCTCAAAAACGTAAAAATTATCAAAAACCAAAAAAATTACATACCTTAATTGAGCAAGACAAAGGCCGAATGTAGCTTTTCTTTTCTTTTATTTTCCTTAGCTAATTTCAGCTACTAAAGATGAACATGCATGTGATGTTTTTATTTTATGTTTTATTATATTATCATAATTAATATAATTACCAAAATAACCTTTATAATTCAATATACACATTTTATATACAAGATACATAACCGTCCATCAATATAACTCATGGTATAATTACAACATAAACACCTACCACTAAAAGAACAAATCAATTTAGCACTTTAACAATTAGTTAGCAACTTTTACTATTTACATGATTAAATCCTTTTTCTTTAATTGGTCACTTAAACGATAAAATTAAGACACGAAAATTTCACACAATCAAATTTACACATAATAAACACATAAAATAATATTAAAATATTTTTTTTGACTCAGATTTGTGGTCCCAAAACCACTATGTCCGATTAGGGTCGAAATCAGGCTGTTACACCATGCACATATAATCAGCATTGTCCCATTTTTGCCTTTCTCGTGTTGCAGCAACAGATTCATTTTCAATCTCTTTAGGTCTTGGAGTATCCAAAACATAGGCAATATTCAAAGTTAATAATAAGAAGTGCATCTTTTTTTGCCATCGTCAGAAATTGCCACCATCAAACCGATCAAGTTTGACAAAGTTGGAAGTCAAATCCCTTAGTGTTCCACTTTCATATGTTGTGGTAGTCATCATGAAATATAACCTTAAAATTATTAGTACAAATTTTCGATGAGAAAAATCTCGAACACATGAATGGAACTTGAACAGAAAAAGAAGAAATAGGACAAGGCTCCAAGGCGTGTATCAAGCCACTATCTTTAAGGTTATATTTGCCCCAACCTATCTTCGGGGTGCAAATGAGTTTCAAGCAAATTAACCTCGAGGATACAATGAAGCTAGTGACTATTTGCGTTTTGCACTGACGAGAATAGTCTGCTAAGCACTAAGCAATGTATAACAAGAAACTCAATTTCTACAAGGAATTTCTACAGTAACTCTTTATAGAACAATCTAATAATATTAGAAAATGAGGAATGATAGAAAGAACTTTTAGAACTTGTTGGTGTGATTTCAAAATGAAATCTCATTCTTATTTATAAGAATTTTTATGTCTCTTCATTAGAGACATCTTTCAATAGGAGTCTTTATGAATAAAATAATAAGTATCATTTAATTTTATAACTATTCAAGAAATATTGTTTGAATAGTTATAATTCTTTTTCAAAAATCAAATGATATAACTTTTGAACAACGACCAAAAGATTTATCTTTTGATTAATTACACTCATTCATTTATAGTTATTGGAATACTATAAATATTTGAAAATATTCCAACAGTGGGTCTAATCATGTTCCACTTCTTATGCGGAAAAATAACTTTCTAGTCAGGCAGCTATTGGACCTATTTGGATCTAGCTAAGTCCCATGTGCTATACATGCATTGAGAAGGCTCGACATTTGAGTGAGATTAATTAAAGAGGCTTCATGTGTTGACCATACTATGTGGTAATGAAAGTCAATGTAAACGAGATATTATGATGCGTAAGACAACATTGAATACTGTAAGCAAGTCCCTTTTGCTCTTTAGTGAAGTATGTATAACATTTTTTGGTGAAAAAGAGAACAAACTTTTTTACCTACTAGATTAAAGTTCAATACATAACATGTCTATGGGCATCATCCAACAGTAAACAATTTAAACAACTAGGTGGATTAGAACACACATAAAGTAAATTATTAAAAGAGACTACATCCAGAGAAGAGGGAGGCTGGAAATTACTCTCCAATTGCCAAAGCATCCACATATTTGTTCCTTTCACGAAAGACGTGCAACATAGAGCTAGAAATTAGAACGGAAGAGCGTCTTGCACTCATCAATCAAAGGAGACAATAGAAAATTAGGATTAGATGTGGCTTTCATAAAATGAAGTATAGACGTAGAATCAACTTCAATTTCAAGATTCTCTATGTTAATCTATCGAGCTAAGACAAGGACATCTCTAAGTGCCCAAAGCTCGACTTCTACATTAATTACTTTAGGGATATGTCAAAATGAACCAATCAACCAATTACTTGATGATCATGAATAATAACACCTACACTCGCTTTATCCGAGTTACCTATAGTTATAAGAATATTTATAACTTTGATATATTTGTAGCTTTTTTCCATAATATTTTGACTAATGTTTTGTAAAAGATTATTTCAACCTTTTTTTTTTTTGCATTTGATTCATAAAAAAAATTAGTCAATAATTGTATTCTTTAAACAAATGATTTTATTTAGGACAACACTAAGAGGGCCAAGCAGGGTCCCCCCAAATGGTAAAAAATTTTAATCTTTTTAAATTTTTTAAAATTTTAAAATAATATCATTGTTAAATTACACTTTGATCTTCTTAAAATGATAAAATTTCTCTATAAATCCTTTAAAAATTATAAAATAATATATTAATATAGTGATAAAATTATATTTTAACTTTCTTTAAAAAATATAATTAAATCTTAACCCCATAAAATAAATTTTTTACTTCATCCTTGATTTTATTTCTGATCAACACGGAAACGGTTTTAAATTAAATGTTGTGGTTCAAAAATTCAACTACGAAATATCGAGCATGTATTTAGTTGTTGTCTCAAATGAGTCTTAAACGAGAGATTTGAGAATTTTATCGAATATACATATGTTAGGTTAAACAAATGTGGTTTAAAATCATTTTAATAACTTAACTAATGTTACTTTAGTTTGGGCGGTTATATTGTACTACTTTAGTCTTGTTTTGCAATAGAATATATATATATATTATATTTAAAGTTTGAAATTATTCCCTTCAATAATATTGATTTCAAATGTCGAATTCAAGTCTCTCTTTTAAAATTACAATATGTTCACTTATTGAATAATTGATTTTTATTTCACAACTTATAATAATATTACTTTTTTTATAATTTCAATCTCTATTAAATATATATAATATATAAATAGTTGGTATTTAAAACATTTGTGTGTATAAGCTTACACACTACCTATCAATTAAGAAAATGAGGGTAAATTACATCAACAATCACTCAATTTTGAGGTAGCTAACAAAACAGTCACTCTTGTTTCAATTCAGTCACTCAACTTTCGAAAAATGACAAAACAATCACTAACGTTATAGAAAAAATACAAATTAGCCACACATTAACTTTTTCCGTCACTGGCTTAACGAGACCGCTGACGTGGCCAATTAACTAGTTTATGTGGCCAGTTAACTTGCCACGTTGGACGAGGCAAAGTTGAGTGATTTTTTTTATCATTTCTTTTCTATTTTTTAATAAATTACCCAATATTTTTATTTTTTGCGTAAATAACCCAATATGTTTATGTTTTTTTCTTCTCCACCCCATTAATCTTTGTTTTCAAATATGGTAATCTGCTTCTTCTTCTTCTTCACTAACACGGATATGCTCAGCTTAAAAAAAAAAGATGCAGTTTCTATTTTCCATTTTCCACGAAAGAGAGATGATGGTCAACATTAAACATCATCATCATCCATTAACTATTGTGGGTTTAAACCTATCACATGGGTATAATCAACAAGATCCATTAACTGACAAATGAGTTTCCATTTCAATACAACCATATGTACCCAACAAAACACTCACAATTAGATACTTACCAAACATCACCATGGTAGTAAACGGATAAAAAAGTTTTAAGACAAAAGGTAATAAAAAAAACAAAAACCTCATAAAGAAAAATAAAATGGAAACAACAACAATCGCACTATTTTATCCCTAAAAAGATGGTGCATTTGGCTGGATACGGCGAAGAAAAGCTTTCAACCGTTCTCGTCACCGGAACTGTTCTTTGTGAAGCTTGCCTCACTGCTGTCGCCACAATCCACGACCTTTTTTTTTCTTTTCTCGATTCCTAACTCAATCACGATTCTCAAATTTCTCTTCTTCTTCTTCTTCTTCTTCTTCTTCTTCTTCTTCTTCTTCTTCTTCTTCTTCTTCTTCTTCTCCTCTAATTCTTCTTTTTCTTTTATTGCCCAGCCCAGTTAAGGTTTTAAATTGGGGCCATTTACATAGTAGGATGTCATGTCACTTTTTCATTACGTCTGTCACGGAAAATGGTTAAAAGAACTGTTTTGTTATTTTTTAAAAGTTGAGTGACTGAATTAAAACCAAAGTGACTATTTTGCTAGCTACCCCAAAGTTGAGTTGTTGTTGATGTAATTTACCCTAAAATGAGTACAACATTTAAGATTTTCTCTTGAATAAAAACTAAACTTAATTTTCACCAAGATAATATATACAATTTTTAAGTTCTATTATCTATATTATTAAACTTTTTATGGAGGAATAAAATAGTTTACCGAAAGTATTAGGTGCAATGGTAAAATACATTGTACTCTTCAGGAGAGAACAAAATTCGACAATTGAAAACGACATTATTAGAATGAACAACGATGAAACCCGAACATAAACTATAAAATCAACATGAAAAGTATAAAAAATAAATAAATAAAATTAATAGAAAATTACAATTAACTTTCTCTGCCTTTACTTCCAAATTGACTCCACCTTCACTGTTTACTATTAAAATTTGTATCACATTAATCCTAATAAAAAGTATAAGGAAGAAAGAACTTTATCTCGAAAATTTGAAAATTTTCTTGTTCTTCTAAGTTATTTTACATTTTCTTTTAATGTATTTAAAAAGAAAAAAAGGATGGTGAAAATCTCATCCATTCTAATAAAGAAATGATGTTATTTCTTTATTTATATGCAATTAAACAGTTTCTATGTGTTGACACCATTTTTTGGATGGAGAAACGGGGTCGACTTGGGTTTTGAAAAATGAAACGGGAGTCGCCACCAATCCCTTTTTTATGAGGTGTGATTGGATCACCTCGAAATGTGGTTGTTTTTAATAAACGGTTTTAATTTTATTAAAACAATGATTTTGGTTCACGAAATCTAGAAAAACGGGTTCGAGAGTCGATTACGTACGAGGAAGGATTAGCACCCTCGTAACGCCCAGAAATTGGTACCTAGTTGATTAGTCAATGTCTTAATGTCGAAAATTGGAAAATTTAAAAATTTAAAATACGATCCTTTGTCTTAAAATGACTTGTATAAAATAGGTTGCTTATATTAAAAAACTCCTATGATAAAAATTAAAAAAAGGATATTCAATTATTCGATTCAGATGAGGAAATCGCAACCCAATACGTTAGAGCACCATTTCTCAACATTCCGAATATTGAATATTGCCTTGGTTGTTTTTAAGAAAATCCTCATCTCTAAAAAACAACGTGTCACATCCAATGCGTTAGGACACGACATATTGAATTCCCAATAATGAGCTTTTATTTATTTATTTTTTTAAAAAATAACCTCGATTATTTAGATTCAACAAAAAAAATCGGAACGCAATACGTTAGGGCTCGATTCTCTCGAAGATCCCAAATACCGAGTGTTGCTTTTATTTTGAAATTTTTGTTCTTGATAAATTCGAGTAAAATGGATGTAAAATAATGATAATGATGTCAATGTAAATAAAATGATACAAGCAAAACAATAAATAATAAAAACAATCATACGGGCAAGGTAACAAATAATTAGGAACTAAAGTAAGAAAACAAACAATAATAAACATGCAAATAAATGAGCAAAATTAACAACATGATGCAAATATAAAAATATATAAACACACACATATATATATATAAATAAAACAATGAGAATATGAAGAACATGTGTATGTGTACATATTTCGGAATTATTGTACATTAAAAATTATGTAAGTGTATGTACATACATATATACATATATAATAATCATTAAATATATAAAAGTATATATATGTAAGTATATATTAGTCATAAAATGTAAAGAATATATACAAGGTATATTTGAAAGTATAAAGTATATGTAAGTGTATATATAGATATATAGATACTTTTATAAATTATAAAATAGATAAAATATGAGTATTTATATGTATTAAATAAATTATATAAGATATATATATGCACTTATATAATAATAATGATAATATAATAGGAAATGTAGAAACAATAATAATAACATTAATAATAATAGCAATAAAAACAATGAACTAAATAATAATAATAAAAAAAGGGACTAAGTCGAAATGAAAACAAAATACTGGGCTAGATTGCAAAAATAAAAAAACTAAAAGGACCAAATTGTGACCTGCACTGAAAGAGGGGGACCAAAATAGTAAATAAACCGAAGCCATCAAAACGCGGCGTAGCAATAGACTAAATTGAAGCAAAAATAAAACTTTGTGGCCAAATTAAAAATAAAAGGAAATAGCGAAATAGGACCAAATTGAAGCACGCCACAAATTGGAGGGACTGCGCGCGTAAATAGCCCAAAGATTAAAAACACGCGGATCCTTCGGGTCGGATCGGGTCGACGCGCGGATCCCCCTTACCCAAAACGGCGCCGTTTTAAAATTAATATAAATACTAGAAAAACCTAAAAAAAAAAGGTTTAAAAACCATTTTTCTTAAAAAAACACAAAGAGAAGCTCTCTCTCCCTCATTCTCTCCGGCCAAGGGGCCGGTCTAGGGCTCCGGCGAACCTTCGCCGAGGCGCCACCTCGTGTGGCGGCCGGAGGTTCAAAATGGAACCTTTCCAGTTCCTTTTTGAAGCCGAAGGCCTCTTAAACACGGATCCAACGCCGAATCTTGTGAAAGGTGAGCCCAACCCCGCCAAACGAGGAGTAACCGTCCGTCTCCTCCTCCTCCGGCGCGGCACAGGTAAGGTTTTCTTCTTCTTTTATTTTTTCGTTTCCCTTTATTTTTATTTATGTATGTAAAACAAAAAAAGAAGATGAAAAACGAAATAAAAAAAACGAAAAGAAAAGAAAGAAAAATAAAAAGGATTCACCTTAAATCTTTTTTTTTGTTTCTATATTTCTCTGCTAATATGCGTTACAAAGGTCGAAAAAAGAAGAAGAAAAAAAAAAGCCCCCCCAAATTGAGTTACAATCGGCTTTTATAGCCCATTTTTTGTTACTGTTTTTGATATATTTTTTCCTTGCTTCTTTCTCCTTTGCAGATGCCAGTGGTGATGGGAGCAGGTGGTGGTAGGTGCGGCGCGGAGTGGCGGTGGCAGAGACCAAAGGTCAAAAAGGGCGGCGCCTAGGGTTTCAGTCTCTGAAACCCTGGGCAGATATTTTTTTGGGAAGGATGGGCTAGGGTATTGGGCTAGTTTTGTAATTGGGCTTGTGGGTTATTGGGTAGGTTAGTTGGGCTTGGTTTTGCTGGGTTAGGTCTGTTAGGGGCTAAATTTGGGTTGTTGGGCTATTCGAGTTTTGTATTGTAATTGGGCCCGAGTTTTAAAAATTGGGCTTGTACACTATGATTACATTTGAGTCAGATATTCCACCAAGAAACTGTTGGCAATTATCAAACTTCTAGTTTGAATTGTCTAATTCGAAAGCTATGTAATTTAGGGAAGTACAATTCAACCTATAAAAAACTAGTAATTCTCGGAAGCCTAAAGGCCCAAATTTAATAATAAATCACGAGTTAATTAAGAGATATTACGAAAATATTTTAATAATTAAAATGAGTTATATTAATTGATGGTACCTAAGTCCTTTTATTTTTATTTTAAAAGGTCAATTAAAATAATAAATCCATGCTATTTTACATTAATAAAATATCAATTTAATCATTAAACCAAAGCTTAATTTTAAAATAATATCTACATATTAATTGTTTTATACTCCATCAATATTATATTGGTAATGTAAGTAAACTCGACATAGATTTAAAATTGATAACAACACCATAAAAAATAATTAGTATTCTTTTTTATTCAGAAAAAGAAAATAAAAGCTACCTTTAATATTCTTAATATGATGCATTTACATATTTAAATTTCATTTTACTCATAATTTAATCTATTTTTATTTTAATATCATATATATTTCATGTATTATTATTAGTTAGTTTCCAACCATATATTTTAATATATTAATTTTAAACTAACATCTGTGTTTCAAGTATTTAATTTTCACGTGATAGATTTTTTAGTTATATATAAAAATTGTGAAATATCTAATTATTTAAAGTGTATTTTTATTTATTTCATAAGCACTTTAAAAAATGTCATGTATAATTTTTTTAATATTTATTTATTTTTAATATTTTATTATATACGTTTAAAAACTAGACCATTGACAATGTAAAAAATATTATCACATTATTTAATTTGTTTTATTCGTAAAACACAACATGCTCCTGCATGTACAAGCTTTAACTACTTGATTAACACTTAACAAGCAACGAAAAACACGAACTTAAGTATACACAAAGTAGTTTCCACAATACGTTTAAACATATATAGGAAAGGGAACACTAGTACTTTTTATCGCTTCTATCAGGAGCCTGATTAAGTATTCTTCCCAACCTTCCTAGGCATGCTGCCGCCATCATCTCCACCACCACTGCCTCCACTGCTTCCACTTCCACTTCCGAAGCCGTAGCCACCGCCACTGCTACCACGCCCACTGCTGCTACCTCCACCGCTTCCGCCTCCGTGCCCTCCACTACCCCCACTTCCAGTACCACCACCACTTCCTGAACCATACCCAGAGCCACCTGATGAACCACTACCTCCACCACCGCCGCCTCCACCTCCCGACCCTGGACTACCACCAACCGAAGGAGTTGGAGAGGGAGATCCCACCTGCTGTGGAGGGCTTTGTGAATGGACGCAGAGAGCAAAGCATAGGGAAATTAAGAAAAGGCACATCACAAACCAACGACTCATCTCTCTTGATTTTACCCAAAAGAACAATTCTTAAACACAACGCTCTTCAAACAATTGAACCAGCAAGTCATGTATAAAGGTGTGAGAGATGGAAGAAGCCATGATTTATGTAACTCAAAAGCCTGTTTCCATGTACAGCTGCATGCAAAATTCGAGCATACGTTACACCGATGACCGAACGATAAATGTTGTTTTCTTGATAAAGAACATTCGTACGGAAGGCTTTAAGGTTTTGAACGTCGGCCAAATCGTAGTTTAGATAAGTAACACCGACCTTATACGTGTTCTTGCTCACATCATTGCGAAGGAGAGCTTTTAAGGTTTTAAATGTCGACCAAATTGTAGTTTAGAAATATTTCCGGTAAGGCTAAAAATATGGTTGGTAGTGAGATTGGTCACTCTAGCAGTGAAATTTGATATGAAATTTAATTTTGTATTAGTGAAGTTGACTAGAGAATATTCTTATGTTCACACTTACCCTATATAAAAGAGTCATTTTATTCATTATTTTTAATGTGTCAATTTCTTCATTATTTTTATCAAAATGTTATTTTTAATCCTACATTAATTAGAGAACACTTTCATAGCTCACCTATTCTCCATTTTTATTAAAGAATTAATTTTAATCCTATATTGACTAGAGAACACTCTTGTATCTCACATTTATCTTATTAAATGTGGAAATTTCTTCAACATTTTTATTAAAAAGTTAATTTTAATCTCACATTGACTAAAAAAATACTCCATAGCTCATTTCTTCATTATTTTCATTAAAAAGTTAATTTTAATCCCACCTTGGCCAGAGAACACTTTCATGCTCACACTTATCCTATAAATAAGTGTCAATTTTTTCACTATTTTTATTAAAATGTTAATTTTAATCCTACATTAACTAGAGAATACTACCATATCTATAAATAAGTGTCAATTACTTACTCTAAGTGTAAATTTCTTTACTATTTTCATAAGCTCTTTAGAGTTTACTCAAAGGAGAGAACACTACCATATTTGTAAATAAGTGTCAATTACTTACTCTAAGTGTCAATTTCTTTGGCCGATTTTGATTAAAAAAAGCCATTTATTAAAAAAATTATGGTTTTGAACCGATTTCTGGGATATTTAGGGAAATAGGTCGATTTTGGAGAGAGAAGTGAAAACTTTCTCGATCAATTTTTTTAAGATTTACGATTTTTTGTAGGGTTTAGGGTTGGAAATTTGTAGGAACAAATTTATTTGTGTTTGTGTTTGAGGTAGACATTATGAAAGCTTAAAGGTATATTTGAGTTGACGGTGATACGATAGCGCTCGGAGACCTATACATTTCATTTGTCATGTCGGGATGGAACCATTGCTTTAGAAGCCCATCACATTGCAACTGAGGCTCTAAGTTCAAAGTGCTTATACGGTCACGAGTTGAAGTATAACTATGGCTCGTACTTGACGAATGTTAATGTACGGTCACGAGTTGGACTATAACTCGAGAGCTCGGTTGATAGTGGTTATGTGGTCACTAGTTCGAGTTTCATCTCATCAGAAGAGGATGATTTGTAAACCCGATACATAAGTTTGAGATCATAATCATAGGGAAAAACTGAAGTGCTTTCCAGTATAATCAAATTAATCTTTTTCCCCATCTCTACCAAAAGTAGTATCATTAACCTCCTTACCCAAAACCTGTGACAGAGTTGGATGCAAGAGGACTCTTAGGAGGAGTGATTATGATGGTTAAGAGAAGGTAAAACTCAAGTTGAGGGGTAGCGATTGTAGTTATTAATGAGTTCTTTAATCACAACAATCATTGTTGCCCTGAAAGGACATTCACATTTTCTCCAATGCCATAATCACTCCCCCATAAGAGTCCTCTTGCCCCCAACTCCATCACAGGTTTTGGAAAAGATAGAGGTTAATAATACTACGTTTGGTGGAAGCGGAGAAAAAAATTAAGGTGATTATACTAGAAAGCCCCTAAGTTTTTCCATATGATTATGATGTCAAACTTATATATGGGGTTTACAAACCGTATTCTTCTGGTGAGGTGAAACTTGAACCCGTGACCGCATAACCACTATCAATAGGGCTCTCAAGTTATACTCTAACTCGGGATTGCACATTAACATTCATCAAGTACGAGCCGTAGTTATATTTCAACCCGTGACTGAATAAGCACCACGAAGTCTGAGCCCGAGTTGCAATGTGATGAGCTTCTAAGGCAATAGTTTCATCTTGACATAGAAAATGAAATGCATGGGTCTTCAAGTGCCACCGCATTATTGTGAACTCAACCACACCTTAAAGCTAGCACAATGTCTCCCTCAAACACACATAAATCTTTCCATCGAAAAATTTTAACATTGAAAAAAATAATTGAAGAGATAATTTTTTAGGGTTGAGGGGTGGTGGCCGAGAGAGTTTATGGAGTAAGGGAAGGAAACCCTTCTTATATAGGCAAACAGTCGGACAAGAAGTGAAAAGAAAACAAAACATGTACCACGAGTATTTGAAATTATCTCAGGATTCCCGGGATGTCTGAAAATTGAGGACAAGGATTCTTGGTTTCTGGAAAGTTTTTACGGGTTAAAGGGTTAGTTGAAAAAAAGAGGGGTGAAAACGTGCCCCACAGGAAGCGTTTTCAGTTGACATGGCATATGCACCTCCGACCTACATACATAATGTCGACCTCAATGCTGAAAGTGGGTTAAAATTTCCAGAACTCATTCATAAAAGACTGGGCCATGCGAGTTCTTCATTAGATGTCGGCAATTTACAAGTTTGCATGAAATTTTCCTCAAAAGATGCTTTTGTTGCTGCAATGAAGCAATACAACATAAAGCATGGGGTAAACTTCTACGTTACAAAATCCCAATTGGAGAAATTTGAGGCCAAGTGCGTAATGTGTAACAACAGATGGTCATGGAAAATCATGGCATCTGTGAGAAAGAATATAGGGTTTTAGACCATTAAAAAATATAGCACTCTGCATACAAGGGCAATATTCGTAAAATGTAATCTTGCTATCATCAGGACCTCGACAGCCACTAGTGTCGAGTTCATGGTACTAACCATTCATCATCACGAAATGATTGGACATAGATCCTGCACGTTATTTAACAAAATAAAGAAAATTGACACCTATTAATGTCGAAATACTCCTAAAAAAACAACATTCTAAAAAATAACCTTCTCATACACATATTAATAAATAATAGTAAAATATAATAGTAAACCTAATTTATACTACATTTATATCAAGATTGATGAAACCGAATTGGACCAACCAATACATTGGTTCGAAATAAGGTAAAGAATCAATTGACTTGTGAATCGATATGAACCGGATTAAAAATCGATTGAACTGATGATTGAATCGAGTTTTATAGTTTTTTACTTTTTAGTTTTTTTTATGATATTTTTGTAATTTGTTTAATTAATATGGAAGAATGAAACCTCACTGGTCTATGATAAAATATTGATTTAGATTCAAAATTGCGACTTAAACTTCATGCACCTAGAGAAATAAAAATAAATAGCTTAATATATTAAAAAACTCTTAAATTACTGATCATTTTACCAATAAAAGGCCATTTCCCACTTTATTTATGAATATGGGCCACTTTATTTATTATTTACCAGAATGGCTGAAAACACTAAAACATGTCCACGTAAAAGCGTTTTAAGGGAAAATTCCAGCAAAACGCGTCCTTGAGTGAGCAATTTAGCCATGTCAGTAAAAAATGTATTGACGTGGACGTGCTTTGCTAACATGACAAAAGCACTCCCTTAGAGACGCATTTTAGCCCATGTTTTTAACCCCCAACAGTCATTTAAAAATTTGATCGTTGGGGGGTCCAACGGTAAAAAAAAAACTATAAAATCCCCCCTCCTTTTTTTTCACACAAGCATTTCTTCAAAAATTCTCAAAAAAGCTCTCAAAATTTTCCCTATATTTCTCAAAGCTCTCTTTAATTAACTATTTTCTTTAATTTTTTTTCTAAATTAGCATTATTTTTTTATAATTTCTAATATATTTGATCATGTTAGCAATGGCCGGAGAATTAATTCGTCTCGATCATAAACATATCTCTTTCGAATAAATGAAAATGGTTAATTTCAATTTTTGAATATTATTTAATATTTTTTTATTCATGTAATTTTAATTAATTTTTATTTTATAATTTTTTATAACAGTCTGTAGATCGGGTGTTACAATGTTATATTTGTAATATGTCTAGTACTCAAAATGGGTTTTTGACACGTGGCCAATATAGGCCGAGGGTGCAAGTTGGACTCGAAACTCATCAGCGCTTTCATAGAAAGATGGATACCCGAGATGCACATATTCCATCTTCCATGCGAAGAGTGTACCATCACTTTGGAGGACGTGCAGTTACAATTAGGATTACCGGTGGATGGATTCGTACTTATCGGGTTAGCTCAATTTGCTGATTGGGGAGCCATATGCTACAATATTTTGGGTGCGATTCTGGATAATATTTACGGAGGTCGGATCAAGATGAGCTGGTTACGAGAAACATTCCCGGAGCTGGGGAATGATTCGACTGAAGTAGAAAGAATACGATATATTCAGGAATACATCTTTGAGATCTTTAGAGGTTATCTGATGCCAGACTTGTCACGAAACCTCGTACATCTGAGATGACTGCTAAACTCGTTGATTTTAGAGCAGCTGACGAACTTAGTTGGGGGTCTACCGTGTTGGCAACATTGTACCGGGAGATGTGCGGGGAGATGAAACCAAATAAAACCAAAATCAAATGTTGCCTATCACTCCTACAATCATAGGCTCAGGTTCGCTTTCTATTTTTACGTCTTTAAGTGAACCACCCATATACATTCCCACTTATAATGTGGTAAAATTTATATTAGATTTTAAAATTATTACATAGATTTAAAATATAATTTTATACTAAAAATTTATTTAATTAGGTGGTACTATTCGGCGAGTTATGTTGGAATACCTACTGCTCTTGAAGACATATGACTTCTATTAGACCAACGGTCGGAAGCGCATGTAAGTATAACATAGTCGTTTCGTACTTAGTATTTAATATTATGTATATAACTAATATTTTTATCATGTTCATATAGTTTCAATGGATACCATACGAGGATCCGACAATTCGAGCAGTAATTCCAGATGAATTCTTTCAAAATCTGAACATTTGGCATGTTAAGGTCCTATTGGTTAACTATGTTACTGTCGAGATGCACCAGACGAATAAAGTATTGTGGCAATTTAGATTCCGACAATCGATTTCTGTGACACCTGAGGTGTTCGATGATGAGCACAAAATCAACTTACGGTAATCGAATACACATTGGTCGTTATTCTTCTCGGAATATATAGAAATGTGGGAAAATCAGTACGATCATATACCTACTCACAAACCGATCATCGTTCTAGAGTTAACGTGTGCGTCGGATTACATGCCATGGTTTAGGATCCATGGCAAGCCATATTTGCTCTCGAAAGAGCAGAGGCATCGATAAATTCCTGTCGAAAGGGAACAATTGGGCCCTTTATATCCAAGAAGAAGGGATGACGGAGCGAGCCCATCAACAGTGCCCACACAATCATCGGGCCCAACGCCTTAAGCGATGACGCCCACACCACAGCCCCTTCAGATTATGTCAGGTGCGTATCCTAGCCCTTATATGTTTCATTTTCTCAATCCTATGCCAAGTTGGAATGCATGGACCGGTGCATTTCTTTTCCTGATGACTTCGACTCAACTGACGATATGTATGCCATCATCGTAGGAGGGATCGTACGAGGCACTGTGGGGAGCTTTTCTCATTTCCAATCCCCATCGCCTTATGGGATTCAAATACCTCCACAGTGGGTAATGCAAACACGTTCGCATTTTTTGTTCTATTAAAGTGGGTTATCCTTCCAACACCCATAACCAGAACAACCACAACCCTCGCTAGAAGCTGAACCAAGAAGGAACCTAACGCGTAACCGTTGACCACCCCCATGTGGCACTAATTTCGACTGGCATATGCATTGATTTTTTCATATATTTGTACAAACTATTTTTATATTATTTTATTTAATAAAATAAAAGTTTTTTTTGAATATTTTAATAGTAAATTATTTTTATATTTTGTCCTATTTAATAAAATAGAAGTTATTTTGAATAAGGCAATAAAAATAATGTAACATAGTTTCATTTAAGCAATTATCAACTATTTCGATTTGAACATGTTCGAATTGTATGACCTAGGTTCCTACACCATCCGTACAACTTCTGTTGGTTCGTTCTTTCCCTGATATCCATATTATCACGTATTTTGGTTTACGACGCAATTCTCTATCCGGTAACAACTTAAATGGAGCAAGCGATACAGACAGTCACTTACATTCATCTATGACCAGTGGGAATACATGTCTCTACACGTTGTGCATGTCTTCTATTTTGTACACATCGTCAACATAGCTCATTGGATCCAAATAGAGATTCTGACAAGCTGCAATTGCATGAGCGCATGGATAACGAAGTGCGTCAAATATCCCATAGTCGTAAGTCTTATTTCTCTGGCGTACATAATATTACCCGTCAGTAATATCTTGGTCTGGTCTGTCGAACTCTGTCACACAAAACTATATGTTGTCGTGATTGTGACATACTGTATGCATGGTGTTGGCTAGCGCATTCGCCTTGTTAAATTTTTGCAATACCTTCCGACACCATACATGGCCTCCCTATATTTAGCCTTTATAACTCGCTGCTCGCTTTGGAAATAGTACCGTCAAACAAAAATATATTTTCTGCACAACCGAGGTTATCAGCAAATGACGCCTTCTTTTTAGAATATAATTTATGCATTCAGCCAGGTTTAAGTTCATATGACCATATCGTAGGCCACCGTCATATGCTTGTGTCCACTAATCGAAAGGTATGTTGTAGAGGCAGTTTGTGCCTTGATAGTTAACTGACCGTAAAATCGCCAACATCTCATGAAAACGGTCCTTATTGATCTCGTACCCTGTCAATATAAGTTGATAGCGAAAATTACATACTACTCTTCCATTCATAATAAATTGAATATTACAAACGAAATTATGGGTCCGTTTGATTGCCAGTAAAATATTTTCCGTAAAATGATTTCTGGAAAAGGTTTTACTTTTCTGTAAAATGACTTATTGGAAAATATTTTTTGGTGTTTGATTGAATCTGTGTAAAATATTTTCTGCTGTTTGGCAGATTTCCTGAAAATATTTTCCGGAAAATTTATTTTTACATATATTAATATATATTAATAAATATTTATATTTAAATTATTTTTACATATATTGCAATGATTTATTTATAAATAAATAAATCAAATTAAATATATAATAATACTCAATTATTAAGCTACAATATTAACCGTCATAAATTGAAAATAACCAAAGTCAAATAAATTATTTGTAATTGTGTTAAAAAAATAAAAACAAGGGTTGAATACTTATAAATTTAGCTTCCAAACCACAATTAAAAAATACTAATCTATTCATTTATTTAAAACATATAAGATGTATTTACCTACCAATATGAAACTTTGGATCTTTTAAACAGATTCAGCAAGACCAAAATGTTAAACAAAAGACAAGACATATTCCAAATCCTTAGTAAATTGTTATAGACTGTGTTTGGCGTAACTGCTTAAGTGCATCTGCTATCAAATTGCTAGCCACTTACAACTAAAAAATGGCAATGTCTGCTGTCAAGAAGCTTGCTGGGTTCAAATCAAAACACACAAAAACCAAAACTTAGCCTAAATAATCTAATCATAAAACACTACTCCGACTGTTAGCGTTGCATTAACTGATTCACCATCTGCTATCAAATTGCTAGCCACTTGCACCTTTCTTTAATAAGACTTTGATTACTTCCAGATGGGACCCTTGAACAGTATAGTGAAGTGGAGTGAATCCCTTGCGATTAGTGGCTCTCACTAAAACTCCTGATGAAAGCAGAGTTCAGACAACCTCTAGATGTCCTTTCTGCGCCGCAAAATGAATCGCACCCATGCCATCCATGGCAGCAGCACCAACATCAACATTTTGCTTGCAAAGATAACTCACTACCTGTGCTTGCCTTTTGGAAGGCAAAAACATATACAGATGGATATTCTAAACAACCCAAAAGAACAATGTTGTCACGGGGCAGAATTGAAGTTAAATATCCAGGTAACTATCATGATCTTTGAAGCCAATAAGATAAAAACCTCAAGACATAGATTCAACTTCACATCAACCTCTAAAATGCTTCAGACATATTTGTGTCCCAAGTAATATGATTTATCATAGTAGCTGCAAAATTCAAAGCAACATTAATAGTTACAACATGGTACCAAATACTCGCTTTATATAGCACAACATGCATTCTTAAATATTTTGAAAAGAAAAATCTTCATAGGCCGTCCATCTTAATTCTGTTATCAAAGATACAACCGAATGAAATCTATCTAAGCACACACAAAAAACAGGTCGTACCCAGTGCACAAGGATCTTGGCTATAAATAGGGGCAGGTCTAATGTATGCTGCCTTCCCCTGTTCACAAAGGCTGTTTCAAGGTTTTAACCCATAACCAAGCAGATAGCAAGTCAGGGACGACCTTCAAAATCTTTCCTATTAAAACACAAAACTTGTAGCTATAGTTTGTATCCAATTGAGTGATAAGAGGATAGCAGCTAGGGACCAAATGAAAAGTTTAGCCATAGTCTTTAAAATCCAAAAGGGCATACATTTTAAGTTTAAAATGATTGGTTTTCAAACAATAGGTTTAACACTATGAAACAAGCATTTTAGTCCATCTAAACAACATCTGTCACTCTAAATAAAACCAAACCTATATTCGCTCAAAGGTATACAAATGCCATAATAAGTACCTGAAAAATGGTCATTTTGGCGTTCCACAACATCTGAACCCTTGAACTGCATACAATTTTAGCAACAAGTATATATGCAATTTTCAATAGTCATCAAACAGAATATGAATAACAGTAACCATTTTCTTTGTAATACTTGAAAAATCTTTCATTTTCAGGATTCAGTGAAAATAGACATTCTCATTCTCATCTAATAAGCACAATAGCAAAAATTAGCATTTTGATATTGATGTTACTTATTAATGTGTATGCTTCTGATTTGTGACCAACTAGAAATCAGCATGACAGAGCACTGATGTCTTTCCATACAGTGTAATTTTCATAGATTAATCTGTTCAAATTTTGAGCATTCTTCACTTTTGCTATAGAGGCTTCAACGCTAAGATGAATCACTGGATGATGCATTTTTTGGATGACATAAATTTTCAGTAGAACTTAGCAGTGTACTTGCAAAATATAAACTCTGCTGACAGGTTCTGAATGCTAAATGAGTTCTTTGCATTTATTTCCTTTTCTTTTCATTTTTCCTCTTCACTGTAAGCAAACATTTTACCCCCACCTTACTTTTACCTTACAGTATCTAAAATGTAGGATCAAAGCTCACCTTGCAAGAAAATAACTCAACAATGCAGTCTTCTTTTGTGGGGATCACTCGCAAGTCAAGTACAAGACTTACTTCAAAGTTGAAGAGCGCAAGTTTTGGAAGTTTGCACCTGAACAGCATCGAAGAACATATATATAATCAATAGATAAAGAAGATGAAGATAAAAGGCATCAAATTAAGCCCTGAGGTTAGAGCTTTAGAATGAATGAGAAACTTGGAATAAGTCAATTAAAAAAAACAGTTCCTTGATAGCCAAAGCAAAAAAGAGATTATGACTGAACAGATCAAATTTCCTTTTTCTTCTCTGGCCTCTCTTCTCAAGATTCAGCCATAGAAGCTGGAAAAGCACAAGAAATACAAAGAATGGCAGAAGGAACTAGACTCAATACCCATTCTAGATTCAACTGGACACACTTAAGGAATCTAATAACCAGAATTAGAGAGAGAAAATTCTGTATTACATTAAACAAAAATTACAGAGAAAAGGAAGAAAAACAGAATGCATAAGTAAAATATTAGAGAAATATGCAGATACCTTGAGGAGATTAGAGATGAATTTTTCTCGACTGTAGACTTTAATTTTTTAAGGTTTCTTCAAAATACAGAAGTAAGGCTGACGGTCGAGCGACAGAGACGACGATGCTGAGATGGTGAGGTGAGGCCAACGAACGGAGATGAGGAGCCGAAGGAAGATACAGAAATGAATCGAAGAACAACAGGACAGATCACATCTACATTGAGGAGGACGTGACGATCAGACGACGAGAGCTTCGATTGGGGGGAATTGAGTTTTTCTTGGGCATGGGAACAACCGATCAAGGATGGGGGAAGGGGAAGGGGAAGGGAAATGAAAGATTTGTGTTCCTTCTAATGTTCCTGAAAATGTCTTACCGAATTAGAAACGGTAAGACATTTTCCAAAATTAACACATTCTTTTCTCGTGTTTTGTAATTGGTTTTACAGTAGGAAAATATTTTCAGCCAATCAAACACCGGAAATTTTAAAAAATGTTTTCCGGAAAACATTTTACACCAATCAAACGGACCCTATATTAGTAAAGATTAAATACCCATGTTGGTCACTTATCGTCATTCAGCGGTAGACCGATATTGTCTGTAATAGTTGGACGCAACGTGCCTTAGACAACGCCGATGGTGTGTGCGATCCCATATGCTTCCCTATCGCTCAATTAAGGTTAGTATTCTAGTGTCCCGATCCAATATAACGTAGATATTAGGTTAGGGGCAGACATGCTTTCTCAACCTAGAAAGAAAGAAATCTCAGTCGCCACCTGACTCCCCCGGTGTTATTACAAACACAATTGAAAGGGTTCTCCCACCGCCATCCTGTGCTACAGCTAGCAATAGCCGATAGGTATATCTACCGTACATAAAGGTACCGTCAATTTGTACCAATGGCTCGTAGTATACAAATGCATCCCGGTATTGCTTAAAGCTCTAGAATAGACGCTTGAACACTTGGCATCTACAGAGCAAGTGGTCGTTATAGTATGTAGAGCCCATTTCAAGGTCTGTTACGCAACCTGGGATGTACCTCTCTAGCTCTTGACACCACTGCCACACCTCAATATGTGAAGCATCTCACCCACTATGCATCTTTTCTAATCTCACCCACTATGCATCTTTTCTAATGCTTTCTGCTTAGCTATCTAGACCTTGCGGTAAGAGGGCGTGTACCTCAATTGGTTACAAATATTGGCAACTAAGACTGACACAGAAGCCTTGGGATTTGCTTTCACCATCGGTAGTATTAAGTTAGCTATCATATCTGAATCCATCTTAGGATACTGTAGCGGCAACACACGTATGTCGACCTTTGTACTTCTATATCTCCCATAAGCTTGTCTTTTTCCTAACCGAAGCCATGGTTTTCCATGAACATGTACTGTCTTGTACTGTACACTTGGCCTCGAACTTCTCGAATTTGGATTTAACCACGTAGTAGTTAACCTCGTTCATGATTCTATATTGTTTCAATGCACCAAGAAAACTATCCTTACTGGAAAACTCCTTACCAACTTCCAATTCACCCGAATCTAATGATGAACTTGTACGGTCAGACATTCTGTGTGGTAGATCTAGAAACTCCAACGCATCATCTGCCGATAGATTGACATTATGCATGTGGGCTGGAGGTGAGTACACCGTGAATCGTATATCTTCTTTTTTTCATTTGAAGCCTCTTCACTGTCTTTAGGTTCGGTTGGAACAGACTCCGGTTCAGAAAATAATACAACTTTTGTACCATCGGGGTCGGGCTTTCGAGGTAGATCTACATCGGACTTATCATCCAACTCACCATCATCTGCAACGTACGAGGTCCCCTCACCGGTGGACGTTGTAGGGAGTATATTATCCCTTATTGTGGACGTTTTGTAATGTCCCCAATAAGATGTGGATTGCCAACCGCTAGAAGTTGATGTCATTTCCCTATACGTATTTTCAGCATCGAACATCGACCCACCGAGGTGAATATTCTATCCACTAACAGAGTGTCGTGCAGGAGTTGTGTATTCCATACTGCCATTAAATACGAGTGCTTCCATGTTCTGCCTCCCATAATGGAGTGTCGGGCAGGGATCGTGTATTCCTCTCGAACAACAGTAGATGTTAAAGTCGCAAATACTTCATTTGGCGATGAAAATTGTACATATAACTCAAGTTAAGGTGATCCACTAGTGAGATGAGTCTGCACCATTGTCTCCAAGATACGACCACCTTTGATATAAAATGAGTCATATGTCACGGGATCAACTGAAGCACAAAATTGATACTTAATAGATGAAACTCTCATTGGCGTCGTTTTGGAGATTTTGTACCTAATTCTTTTATGAAGTTCCGTCAAATCTATATTCTGGTTAAAACCAATCGCGTTGTGTTCTCCGATAAAAAAACAACGTCGTTTTCAGTGTCACGGACCTCACCATCATAGTAAATAACAACACTAATATGTTCACTCATCTTCAATTTCTATTTTGCTTAGCCTCTCTAACTTTTCTTGCTGTAACTTATGCAATATGAGAATGAAATTTGGCTCATTTATAGCCTAAGGCCAAACAGGAGCTACTGTAGAAAAAGAGCGTCCACGTGGGAGCTTGTTTCAGTAATTTTGCTGATAGTGCATCCTGTTTGGAATGTTTTTGACACTATTTTTTCAGAACCGTCTTCTCAAAATTACTTTTTTAGAAACTATTGTAGAAAAAGAACATCCATGTGAGAGCTTTTTTAGTAATTTTGTTGACAGTGCATCCTGTTTGAAGCGTTTTGATAGTATTTTTTTTAGAAATGTTTTCTCTAATTATTTTTCTGGAACTACTGTATAAAAGAACGTCCACGTGGGAGCTTTTTTCAGTACTTTTGCTGACAGTGCATACTGCTTGAAGCGTTTTTGACATTAATTTTTCGGAATCGTCTTCTCAAAATTATTTTTCAGAAACTACTGTAGAAAAAAAAATTCTTCTTGTCAATACAAATTTTTTAAGACTCAAGCCTAAACCCTTTTACAAAATCCCTTAAAAGCTAAACACAAAATTATTTTTAAAAAAACCTAAAACCTAATTCAATTAATTTTCTTAAAAACCCTAAAACCTAATTTAATTAACTTACTTAAACCCTTAAAACCTAATTTAATTAATTTTTTTTTAAAATTTTAAACCCTAATTTATCTTTTAAAATCACTAAACCCTAAATAAATAAAACCCTAAATCATTTTAACAAAACCCTAACCTTAAAACACTAAAACTGTAAAACCATAAACCCTCGGCACTAAACATGCAAATAGCCCTGACCCTAGAAAAATATGGGCTAAAACGCGTCCCTAAGGGAGCGCTTTTGCCATGTCAGCAAAGCGCATTTAGGTCAGCACGTTTTTTGCTAACATGACAAAAGCGTTCCATCAGGGACGCATTTTGCTAGAATTTCTCCTTAAAACGCTCCTACGTGGACGCGTTTTAGTGTTTTCGGCCCATTCTGGTAAATAATAAATAAAGTCGCCTATTTCCGTAAATAAAGTAGGAAATTAGCCTTTATTGGTAAAATGGTCTAAATTACTATATTTTGTTTAAACAAACTCTTATATTATTTTTACAATTAAATAAATCTTAACTTATTATTTTTATTCATGGAAGTCCTTAATTTTAAACTAAAGGATGATATTTTAAATTTTTTGCATTTAATATTCTTACGAATTTGATGAAAGTAATTTATTAAATAAAAATAAAATAATGTTTTAAATTTTTTTGAAGTACTTATATATATAACAGACTTAATCACACTTTTAAAAATTTTATATTATGTTAATAGTGTATATAATTTCAAAATATTTTACTTTTAACATTAAAGTCAAGGTTTTACGAGTAAAACTAGGATTTTTTTAGTATAAATAAATACAAAAAAAGAGAAAAAGTTTTCCGAAGCCCTCTGATATAACCTTTTAATTTATTTGCCCACAATCGCTCTCTCTCTCTTTCAGTTCACTTCTACAGCCTTCTCTTCTCCACCAATCCAAAAAAACCAAAGATGCAGTACAAAAACCTGGGCAGATCAGGCTTAAAGGTGAGTCAACTATCGTATGGAGCATGGGTTAGTTTCGGTAACCAGCTCGATGTTAAAGAAGCAAAGTCACTTCTCCAGTGTTGTAAAGACAACGGAGTCAACTTTTTCGACAACGCCGAGGTTTATGCCAATGGTCGAGCCGAGGAGATCATGGGTCAGGCTATTAGGGAACTTGGGTGGAAACGATCGGATATCGTGGTTTCTACCAAGATCTTTTGGGGTGGTCCTGGGCCAAATGATAAGGGTTTGTCTAGAAAACATATTGTGGAAGGAACCAAGGCGTCCTTGAAGAGGCTTGATATGGATTATGTTGATGTGCTCTATTGTCATAGGTTGGTTCACTTAAAAGATCGGATTTTTTTTTTGGGGTTTGGAATCGATATGGGTTTCTGTTTCATTAGATCAATTCATTTTTTATACAACTTTTCTTGCATTTGTTTGAATATTTGTTTTATGCTGTTTCTCTTTTCTTAGATTTTAATTTTGATCTGAAATCACTTGATTTTTGGATTTTAGTTTTGATCTGAAGTTACTTGAAAAGTAGCATCTATAATCTTCAAGATGTTCGATTTTCAGTATTGCTGGGTCTTATTATGGCTTGTTTGTCGAGGAATTCTAATGTGTGGTTTTGGATATAGGTTTAGTTGAGGCAAAAGTACCATGTAACCATTGTATTAGGAGTCAAATTCATTTTGTCTCCTCTACTAAAAAAATGGACAAATTAGTCTCTTAGATCAAAGAGCAAACTTATAATTTTGTTAAAATTTTTCTATTTTTACTTTTAAAGACTGGTTTTTACACATCAACATGAGGAACACATGGAAGGCACATCAATTTTTTAACCGTACAAATTGATAAATTTTTTAACAAAAATGATCAATTTGCTCTTTGATCTAATATATAGGGACTAATTTGCCATTTTTTGAGTAGGGAGGGCTAAATGTAATCTGGCTCTTAGTACAGGGCCTCTATCGTACTTGTACTTAGTTGAATGTTTTACATGTGGAGTCGTGTATAATCTATCATATGTAACAGTGTAAGGCTCTTTTACGATTCTTTGTGGATTGAAGTCTTGTTTTCGTCTGGATAATTTCTCTGATCAATTTTTGGGAGTCTTAAGTTCTAGGAGTTTTCTTTTTCAAGAAACTTGACACGAGTGCATTACTTTGATATTTGGTTACAGGCCAGACACACAGACTCCAATTGAGGAGACTGTGAGGGCAATGAATTATGTGATTGATAAGGGTTGGGCATTTTATTGGGGGACAAGTGAGTGGTCTGCACAACAGATTACGGAAGCATGGGGAGTAGCTGAGAGGTTGGACCTGGTAGGCCCAATTGTGGAGCAGCCGGAGTATAATCTATTGACTAGGCACAAGGTAAATGGTGTTGGCACTCAGCATACCGAGTAGGCACTATTTCCGCCTTTTCATTTTATGTGAACTTTGTTTTGGCAACTACACATTTAATAGAATTCTCAGTTTTCTTCAGTTTGTACCATAAAAACTTGACTTGCCCTTGAATTTACAGCTGTTAACCAGGAATGACTTTGTTCCTACCTCCTTCAGGACTATACAATTTGTTCATCCTTTTCTGTATCAATGCAGGTTGAATCCGAGTACCTTCCTCTGTATACCAACTATGGTCTAGGTCTTACAACATGGAGTCCGCTTGCTTCTGGAGTGCTTACTGGAAAATACAACAAAGGAAATATACCATCTGACAGTCGGTTTGCTTTGGAAAATTTCAAAGTAAGAATCACTTCACATTTGATTTGTTACTTTTGATTTTGTATGCTTTATTGATCTTTGTATCTCAATTTTAAGTGTTGAACATAACCACTTGTAGTCTTCTAGGTTCCTTTTTCCTCGGAAGGATATATTCTTTTCAATGAGATTGATTTTAGGCTATGGTTCACTATGTTTTGTGCTTCTTACGAATCTAACATCTTGTTTATGCATATGTGCTTGTAATAAATATAATTTCTTGCACGTTTACAGTTGATAAATCTCTGGTGTCTGTATCCGAAAACAGAACAAAAAGATCAAAAACTCAACTGTATAGTGGTTGTACATGTACCGATATAATATTCCAAGCAAACTTATGTTTTCCATATTTAATGTTAAACATTTTCATTTAGCATCTCTAGCGATGATTGTGAAACTCACCAGACTTAATTTAGCTGCTAGTATTACTTGATTATACTTGATGTTGTAGCATATGTTAATTATTTCTATGAGACTAATCTGAAAATCCTTCCCTATATGCCATGAGTAAGCAACTAAGCTATGTTGTTTTCTTGTGTAGAATCTTGCTAACCGATCACTAATTGATGATGTGTTGAGGAAAGTTAATGGACTGAAGCCAATTGCTGATGAACTTGGTGTACCGTTAGCTCAACTTGCAATCGCATGGTGCGCTGCAAATCCCAACATATCATCGGTTATTACTGGTGCTACAAAGGAATCTCAGGTTATTATTTTATGTATCTCTAATCATTTTGTTTCATATTTTTTTTGGACCACTGTATGGATCCAATGAATTTGCTTGGCTATGAGATGCTTCATGGAAGGAAATTTACACATTTTTTAGTAGTGCAATATTATAAAACTGGGCTATTTGCTACATATGCATGTGCTTGAAGTGTCAATATATGTTTGATATAGGGACAAACCAGCCGATGACAATGAAATATGGGTAATTTAATGAAAGGGTTATAAATTAATCTGGGATTATAGTTGTTTGCATACTTGGCAAAAGGTGACATGATTGGCTGTTTTGGTAGTGCGGTAGTATAAAATTTGGCTGTTTTCTAAGTATGCATGCGTTGAAGTGTCAATATATGTTTGATATAGGCATACTGGATGATGACAATGAAATATGGGTAATTTAATGGAAGGATTATAAATTAATTTGGGATTATAGTTTTTTGCATAGTTGACAATGGGTGACTTGATTGCAGCTAGATCTGTTAATTGGGTTGGTTTTGGATTGGGTTAATCTAGGTTGGGTGATTTTAGGTTTTAAAATTTTCGGGTCATTTGGGTTGAGGACATTTCAGGTTCGAATAATTTTTTGTTTGGGTCATTTTTGGGTTGGACAGGTTTTGGTTGTTGATTTTTTATGGTCTAATCAGGTTTGGGTTCGGGTTAGCCGGCACAAGTTTATGGGTTTAACTAAAAATTGATGCATCTAATTGCAACCTAATACCGCCCCAACTCTTCATTTTCCTTGAAGTATCAATGTCCCACACCCATGTCTTAAAACACATTTTCAGATACGAGTATAGGACATGATCCTGACCCTCTTTAAGTACATGGAAAAAACATAGAATAAGTTTAGCATACTTGTGTTGAGCACGTACCCATATCCAACAATCATACCAGAGTCTGAGTAACAAGATTGCAACTTACCTATTATCTTGTGACATATTCATCAGGGTTTGTAGGCCTATTTCCTTAATGGCCATCTTTTTATAATACCTGGATAACAACCTCACTCTTTTGCCACCAGGCTAAGTGTCGGAAGAACCCGTGTCTGAACTTGTAAATTGATGAAAATATTATTTTCTATGGTTCCAAGAAGTTCCAATCTAATGTTTCAGTGTTTTCTTTTTGTCCTTTCTTCTTGGTACGTGTTTGAGATTCTTGCTTTAATGGATTGATCATCTATGGTAGGCTAGTTACAGTTGGTATAAGCTATATGTTAGAATCTCCATTAGAAGGTTATATTTTCTTACCTATGTCGGAGTATGTCTTGAACGTGGTTGTCGGAACACAGGTATATAAAGAAAATATTAGTCGGAGCAACAAAGGTTTCAAGTGTATTAGTTTTTTAAACTTAGTTTTTTAAGGGTTGCATTAGGATTTGAATATTTACACTGCTGCTGCTATTAATACTTAAACTAAACTGCAATTTTTTTCTGCATTCAGATTCAAGAGAACATGAAGGCACTTGATGTAATCCCATTACTGACTCCTGCTGTCATGGAGAAGATTGAGACCGTTTTTCAAAGCAAGCCAAAGCGTCCAGATTCTTACAGGTAGACGCCGGTACCTGTTGCTTCCTTAGCATGTCATTGGCATAGCTGTGTTTTGGAGCAGATGTGTGAGCATCAATTTATGTACTTGGTTTGGTGTTTTATAGTACTTTGCAACTTTAGTTGTATTTGGCACCCTTATCATTGTGGAAAGAAGACTTGGGAGATGAAATGAATTTGGAACTGGTTGTGATTGTTGGTGGATTGTGAATGTACGTACAACTCTAATTTATTTATCTCTTTTCTATTTTCTGCTTTGGTTTGAATTGTTTGTGGTGGCTGAATTTTTTATTTCTCATGATTCTATTCTACAAAAATTTATACCAGTGTTTCACTATTGAAACAAGTTTTTTATTTTTATTTATCAAAAATATTTTTCAATTTTTTTAAAATTATTATTATTATTATTTTAAATAAAGAAACCAAACGTAACTAAAATAGACGGTTGCAATGTTACTCAAATTGTTGTTTGAATTATTGCTACACTTGTAATATACAGCGCAACAATAGTTTTATCCTAACAAGGATAACTGTTCATTGATTAAAATTTTTAATTTAATTATTATAAATAAATAAATAAATATTAATATAAGGGTTAATATATAGTTTATCTTTAAATTTGTCCGTTGGTAAATTTTTTTTAGTTGGTCTTTGAATTTATATTCAATCATACATATTAATATTTTTATATTTTTATAAGAAAATATCATTAATAAAAAATGAGTTAATAAATGAGCTTTTAAACGAGTTTGTTTGTGAACATAAATGAACCGAACACACCTCTGTTCGTGTTCGTTTGTTTATTAAACGAAAATAAAATTTTTGTTCGTACTCGTTTAACTTAGTAAATGAACATAAACGAATGTTATACGAACAGTTCACGAATAGTTCATCGAAACTTTTGTTCATTTATACCCCTATATGTACCGATTAAGTACTTTCAGATAAGTTCGGAAGGCGGATTAATATAAAGTAAAATTTTAATATTTAGTTGTATTCTAAATAGTGAAAAAGCTTTTAGTTGTAGTTTAACCAAGCTTGAAAAGGTCTCACATATGAGTACGTCTAAAATAAACCAAAACACCATATAAAGGATTCATATAAAAAGTCAGAAAAAAGTATTACATTTTACATTAAATCAAAGTTAGAAGGATTTGTTATAATTATTGATAATAAGAAAGTACTGAAAGTACAGTTTGCAGTACTGTAAGCAGAAGGAGCAAAATAGCAGCCATAAGAGAAATGAGTGACCATGGACTGTTAAAATAATTGTGCTTCAAATTCGCCATCCATATGTTCCAACGCTTGCTGCAATGCTTGTTTACATCCTCAAACACTACACTGTAATAGAAGTTGCGGGAATGGCATACATAGATTCCCAGACTGTTAATCATGGCCGCCACCGCTTTATCATCCCCTAACATGTTATTTATAATCCCATGCTGGCAAAGTATTTCCACATCTTTAGGTGAATCAATAAGGCTGTCCATCAACATCATGTAATCACTTGCATGCTTTACATCTCTGTCTGCTACAAATAGTTGCTCGAATGCAATCAGATTTCGTAGGAATGATTCGGTATAGTCATCGATGTTAAGTTTAGGGATAAGCAAGGTTTTGTTTTCGAACCTAATGTCGAACATGCTGTTTCCTTCTATCGTTTCAAATTTGATTCCGGATTCTTGGAGTTCCCAGGCACAACGAATGAAATTCATATCGAAATTCCGGGTTTCGTTTAAGGCTTCCATTTCGGAACTCGAAGGATGACAGCAATGGTGATAGGTGAAGTCTAGTAAGTGTTTGATTTCTGATGTAACGGATATGAGATCATGTTTCGGACGTCCTTTTCCGGGTACTCTATGGAAGAACATATCGAAAACCGCTTCAATGAACATACCTTGATCGACCCCAGTCTCGATTACGGAAAACAATTCCCAAATGACGAAGAAAGGAAGTTGATTTTCGACTAACAAAATGTCTTGAATCAAAGCAAGAAAGTAGCCATTAGTGTAATAATTGACCAAATCCTTCTTTAAACACAAGCGAATAAACTGCACAATAAAGCAACCATCAAGAAGCAACATTTTGACGAATTCATCGGAGTCGAGACATAAAGGTTGTTCATAGCATTTGCGAGCTTGTGTTTCTAATTCTCTCATTTTCATAACATATTTTGAAGCATTCATCACCATTGTTTCTTCAACAAGTTGTTGAAGGAAGCCAATCTTTCTCTCTTCCATTGCTTTCAAGTGATGTTTACCACGATGGTACGGCCCGATTGAAATGAGTTGTGGTTCATAGGCCTTTTCATTCACCTGACGAAGATAATTAGGTACTTTGCAAATGCAAGGCTTAGGAGAAGCTAGTGATGAGCTCTTAAGCATTTCGTTTACGCTAATGGCAACGGGGTCTTCTTTTACTTTAGCCTGTAAATTGCACCCAAACCATGTTATCCATAAATAAAATACATAGTTTTCAGTACAGGTATTTTATACCAAAATCTAACCTAAATATTGTTGGTTTGAATTTTGGAGATACATTGTTGGTAAATCCCGAACATTAACCATAAAACGAATTCAGACGGATAATATTTAATTTAGGTTTTCGTATCATTTTATAATTGAATTAAACTGATATTTTATCAAGTAATAAGCTTATAAATAGAGATTATATTTTAGCCTTTAGAATTAGAATTAAGAATATATCATTCATGTGTCGATTGAGAGTTAACTCAATTAACATTGTTGTTATTACAGTATTCAGAAGTATGTGGATTCGAAAGCGTTTAAACATGTTTTTTTTTTCAATTTAAGAATTAGAAGAGGTTTATGGATAGAAGTAAGTATTGCATAGAAGAAATATATATATATATATAGATTATTCATGTGAGATGTTGATCTAAGGAATGTTTGTAACTTTATCAGTGTAGAATTTACAAGTGACTCATAATATATGGGATGAGAATTTGTAACTTAAATTCGTATTGTGGTTTGTAAATTATGAAATTGGATGAAAAAAAGACTAAATTAATTTAAATATTTTATTGTTAAGTACGTATAAACTTCTTAGGATTATATAATGTCACGTAGAATTTCTTACGATGATATGTATAAAGCAACCAGAAAATTGTTCCACTACCAATATTTAAATCTTTAGACTTCAAAAAAAATCTCGTTCTTTTCTCCTCCCTATCTCATATATTAAAAACTGATGAATAAATTGAACAAAAAGGTGAACATATCAATAAAGATATTAACTTTTGTCGACCTTTCTGGCTAAAATAAAGTGAAAATCATTTCAACCCATGATAGAATTTCAGTCCATTCATACATCACTGGTTTTCTAGCATTTTAAATTATAGTTTATGAGGGGGAAAATAATCTATCTATATATTAATAAGACTACTGATAATCAGTTCTATTATTTAGATTTATGTATAAGACTTACTTGTTCAACGGGCAGCGCCATGCCTGCAAATGGGTTTCGCTCGGTTTTTGGCTTGGCAATTGAAAATTGCTAAGGGAAAATAACTACCTAAATTAAGAACTAGAGTATGATTTTCCCCATATAGGTGAAATTTTGGGTATGATGAACCAATAAATTCTTTTGTTGGGTTTTTTTTTTTTTTATAATATGGAAGCAATAAATTTTGAGCAAATATGGTTGGCAGCTTTGAAATATATAGTTAGTAGAGTGGTTGAATAATAATTACTACAAAAGCAATTTACTTGCAAACTTTGGTGTCAACTTGGTACTACTTTTTATTGAATGCAATAACTAGGCCTTCAAAAAGATGGAAAATGGCATCGAAAATTGGAAAAAAGAGAGAGTAAGCTCTCTTTACATTAATTAATTTATTGGAATATGCTGAAAAAAAATATTTGAGAAATTAAGCTGAAATTCTATAAGTTTGTTTATCGATCTATATTGTTTTTGGAGAGAAAAAGGAAATCGTGACTTACAGGGCGTGTTTTCACTGCTACATCAGTGAAAACGCGTCACATATGACGTGTTTTTATTCTCTCTTAAAAACACGTCTTACATAGTGCATTTTCACTGATGTGGCAGTGAAAATACACATTGTAGGATGCATTTTCACTTAGGTAAAAATTGTTTTGTTTTTTCTTTTTTTTTTCTTGCGATTGAAAATTAGAAGTTTGTAGATTTATTTTTATTTATGCTTGAGATAGACATGGTTATAATTTTAAGGAACATTTGAATTTATGGAGGTGCCGTGTAGTTGGGTGACCCACAAATTTCATCTGCTACGTGAGTATGGAGCCATCACCCGGGAAGTCGAATCGTGTTTCAACTCAAGGTCCCAGCTGGCAGTGATTATACGGTATGGGGTTGAAGTGTAACTATGGCTTCAAGTTTACAAATGTTATGCTGTCAAAGGATGGAGCATAAATAGGGCCTCAGTTGATAGTGGTTATGCGGGCACGACAACCAGTTTTTCCTCGTTAGAGGAGGATGATTTATAAAACGCAATAGCATTTTAGTATAATTTAGTATTTCATTTTATCCATGTCCACCAAAGGTGGTGATACGGGGTTGCGCGCGGACCAAGATCGAGTTGCCAAGTCACGGGAAACTCCTACAAAAACCCTAAACAATCAGATCCGAAACGAAACAGAAAAATTAAAAGATTAGAACTTTGAATTTCCAGATCTGAAATAAAATCCCCAAATCAGCAAAGAATCAAATTGAGAATAGAAATACGTGTTAGGGTTCTTGAAACCCTCAAGGAGATTGTGATTCTGCCCAATTGAACACCAAGATAGTTTTCCCCAAATTTCGACAATCTAATTTCACCCAAAAAGAGTATGGAAAAACCCTAGAAATTGGGGATTTTTGGGCTGATTCCTTAAGATAGAAAAAGGCTGAAAACACAATAAGAACAGAAAATAGATTAGATAATGATTCAGCACAAGTAGAAATAAAGAAAGAATTGACAGTAAGAAATTAAAAGATAAGTCCTAAGAAGCCTTGAAATCTCGAAAGATCTCACAACTCCCTTCAAACGGCTCTAATCTCCCCTCCAAAGAATATCAATGGCAAGAAGAAGGTTGAAGATGGCTCCCACAATCACAAGATTGTTAAAACAACTTCTAAAGAAAACTCAAGCGAGAAATCTTGGAGAAAACTCAAAGAAAATTCTGCTCTCAACAAATCTGAAATTTTAATAATAATGATAAGTGTTTAACAAGGTGGACAGCCATGCCTTAAATAGGCCTTATAACTAGTCCTAATCTAATTAGAAAACTAAAATAAAAAAAACTCCTAATTATTTTAATATGGAAATTCGGTCAAAGGTCATTTTATCTGGGACTCTTGGACTAAATATTGACATAAAAATTTAAACTAAGTAAATAAATAAATAAAAAAATAAAAATAAAAATAAAACTTTACAACTTGGGCCACTTTGACAATTTGGCCTGATTTTCAACTAAGTATGGATGGATTTCTTGATTGGGCTGGGAATTTGCTTATTGGGCCTCGCCTTCAAGAATTTGGGCTTTTGTGACTCGTATCAGGTGGCGACCCTGTTATTATAACTTGTGACATAATTGGGGTGTAACAGGTTTTACTAACAGGGTCACCGCCTTTGGTGGAGATGGACAACACGAATTACTTGATTATACTAGGAGGCCCCTTGCGTTTTCCTTCATTGCACTTCCATATGGTTTTTATAAAGCATGCTCATCTTATGAGGAGAAACTGGTTGTTATGCCCGCATAACCACCGTCAACTAGGGTTCCAGTTATGCTTTATCCTTTGATAGCATAACCTTTGTAACCTTGAAGCCCTAGTTACACCTCAACCTAAGACGGTATATTTACCGCCAACTTAGACCTCGAGTTGCAAAGCAATCCCGGTTTATTGGGTGATGGTGTCATTCTCACACGTCAGGTGAAATTTGTAGGTTACCGAGCTTCATGACATCATTGTGAACCCAACCACAACTTAAAACTATGACTATGTCTCCCTCAAAGCAAGAGAGAAATAAATCTTCAAACTCAAAAATTCATATATGTAAGAAAAAAGAAAAAATAATTTAGAATATTGAATTAGAGGATGAGAATGTGCATTTATATAGGGAATGGATCGAGATAAAAAGGGATTTTTTATCTTGGGTTGTAGGGACTTAAGGCAAAAGGTAATTCATTGATTTTCTATAGAATGAACTCAGTACAGGCCTTTAATTTTCCATACCGACATTTGAAGCATATTATTGATCTAAAGGATACTTGGCACTAGAAGTAATCGACGTTGTCATGAAAACTTGAATTTTGTCCCTACGTTGTTGTCGAAGCAAAGGTAATTCGTTAATTTAAATGAAGGTTTAAGGTTTTAGGTGATGAGTACTATATTTTTTTACAATTTTTTTAGTTTTAAACATGTGGAACACGCTATTCCGTTGAAGATGAGCAGACGAGTGAGAGCTCTTATCCATTACAACAGTCAAATTTGTGAGATTGAAATTGACTTCGTTTTTGTATCAGCACAATCCGAAGATCTGGCATTCAACTAGATCATAATGTTAAAGGAGCTTCAGACAAGGATTCGGTGTAAAGTGGAGATCCGAAGAAAAATTTCGAGCCTCAAGTTTAGATATCTTTCGTCATTAGAACCTGCAAGATATGTCATTTTTTAAAACAAGCAAGACAACGGTCTGAAATAGGTGACCGAATCCTATTGCTCTAGTAGGAATGTTGTGTTGAAGTTGTATGCCGACTTTGTCGAGGAGGAAAAGGGTATCCCAAGCTCCTAGACATCGTGTCCACCAAATCTCACGCCCAATCAAGAAGCTGAAAGTCCCACCACACGATTGTGTCGCCCCTCGATCATTAGGGTGGGGGCAGTTGATCTGTCGTAATTTAATGTAGCGGATTAAACTAGTTTTCACATTTAAGAAGCTTGAATACAAGCATTTTCGTTGTTTTTTTAATTAAGTTTCTTTAGTTTTGTTTACATTCAATAAAATGTGCACATTGAGCCTTTTATTAAACTTAAGAGCCAAATGAGGCCTAAGGGAGAGCTAACGTAATTTGTGACTATACAGGAGACCTTTAGAGGGCATGTCAGGTCAATACTGGATGTTATGTCATAACATGGGAGATCCGATGTCGTAACATATCGAGCAGAATAGAGAATGTGAGAAACTGCCTTTAATCTCGCGACATAGGTTAAGGGTGTCACGACATACCCCTGAAGATGGCTTTAGAGGAACATGCTGGATGCTACATCGCGACATAGGTCCTGGTGTGTCGTGACATCGACTCCGTGATGGGAATAAAACACAAAGCATAGGCGTTTTGTCTGCACAATCAAACTTTAAGCTCGAAAACATTAGCTAACCTAGGGTTAAGGACGACGGCTACCTGAAGGCTATAAATAGGCCCCTTTAGCACATGTAAAGAAAATCTAAGTTTTAACCTAGTTTTCTACCGTTAAATTTAGTCTTATTTTCTTTCCTTCTTAAGTTTTCCTAGTTTTAGTTATTTGCTTTCTTCAAGAGATCTGATTGTAAGGGAGATCAACTTCTGTGGATTCATGCTTATTATCAATACCAATCAGACTTTTCTTAAACTCTCTATTTCAATCCATTCCCTATGATTAATTCTTCCATTTATTCCATGTTGTTTATGAAATTCATGAGGAATTAATCCTTCTATGGGAGATTAGTGAGTGGAAGCATGATCTCTTAATTGTTTTGTATGGTTATTCAATGGATCAATTGTTTGGGAAAGGAAGAACGCGAAATAAACCCTTGGTCTAAGAACTCCATGAAGTCATCAAGGTGGGAATTAACTCAAAATTAGTATTGCCCATTCGTGAACACATTGACCTCAAACCTGTCTGGACTGTGGTCGGAAGATAAGTAGTTCTTGCTGACTCGTTATGTTTGTGGAAGATCAGAAGATCCTGCTAGGGTAGCAACTAGTTAATTGACAAAGAACCCGAGACAACAATTGATTGAGATTGTTGAAGCAAGCTAATCACCCATCTTCAGATTTGATTCACTTTATTTCTCTCTTGCAATTTTACTCTTTTTATGCTATTTTATTTCTTTAGTATAAGAAACCCTAAAATTATCTCTTATTTTACTTTCGTACTATAACTGACTTAAAGTATTAATTAGATCTTTAATTGTTTAGGTTAGGATTGTTTTAGTACTCACCTCCCTTGAGTACGATCCTCAGAGTACGTACCTATTTCATTGTAAATCTATATTATAACTCGTCCCGTATACTTATGGATATCACCTCGTAATTCTTCATTCTATTATAGTATTCACACTCTGGACATTAGCACGTCTAGAGGCGCTCAAGTTGTTGGCACCGTTGCCAAGGAGGCAAGGTCACTAGATTGATTTTAACTTTTGCTTGTTAAGGAATAATTAGGAAATTTGTAGGCTATAGCTACGCTTTTTAATTTATTTTGTTACATAACAACACTTCTAACATTTGTTTAATTTTAAGAATCTTAGACACAAAACAATCAGTCAACACAAGTCATGGATGACTTCTATTATATGTGGTCCGATGAAGACTTCGATTATGATGAAGATATTTACGAAGAATGAGTCTATGAAGATTGGGAAATCCAGGAGAATCAATGATTACTAATGCTCGAATTAATTCAACTCCGAGGAGAGACCCTAGCTCGTCCCTCAATATGATAGTGGCCACAATAATATGCCATCAGAGAGTTACCAAGAGGTGTCAAGTCCAAAACTACTCAAAGAAAAGAATGTTATCTTAGGAGCTTGTGAAGAAGGAGAATCTTTAGATTATTATCCCCTCCAACCGATGAAAAAATATTTAGACAATTTAAATGGAATTTCAAGAAGAGGAGATGTAGAGCTAGCAGAGGAAGTGGATAGTGAATTGAAGAATCAAATAGATTAGGAAAACATCGTCTCAGAAACTTCGGGTGATATTGAACCACAAGAACAGTAGAATAAAGACTCGTCATCAAAGACGATAATAGTTAAGACTGAGTTAATAGAAAAATGTCTATCAATTCAGAAGTTCAAAGGACATCAAAACGAGAAACCAGTGATTCCGAAGGATGAGCCTAAATTGACCATTCTGTTCGCATCCCTAGTCCTAAACGAAGCACCCCAAAAGTCTATAGATCTGAGAATTTTCCAGCTTCTGAAAGGAGTGGGAAAAATATATATTAACAGAACTTACGATCATATAGCAAGTTACTGTCAAGTCAAAAAGTCAATGTGTATAAACCTTGAGTTACGACTGTTACAGAACGTTTGATTCCTCTAATGACCATCAAAAGGAATTATCTGCAATCCAATTGATGGATTTAAAAGGCCACTGAAGCAGAACTCCAGTAACACAATACAATCTTCTTTCTCTATCTCTCTGCAAATAGCTTTAAAAAGTACTTCTGAAAATATATACCTGATAAATGAAAAGGGTAGGCACACCATAGACAACCGCAACCCATAACCTTTCTCCAACATAAAAATGCTAAACACTAGTTAAAATAGTTATTTGGGTATGTGGCCATGCAGATTACTAATAGTTATAACCTACGAAAAGAGTTGTTGATCATTAAAGTAGACCGGAAAGGTAAATTCAGAGAACGAGACAATCACGGTCGAATAGAATGGCATGATGGGTACTAGACTAATACAGATAGAAACAAATTATAGGAAGCCCATCGGTGCATATTGACTAAGTTGACGGACGAGTCTGGTAGTAAAACCTAACTTTTTCTACTAATTAACCATTACTAATTGTACTAACTACATAATTTACTAACATAATTGTTAACAGGTTATAGGTAGGTCAAAGACGGGTCCAACAGACGTTTGAAGCATGCCGACGAACCAAAAATGTGGAAAACAAGGTAAACGTTATGACACAGACAACTCTGTGTCGCAACATCAAGGGTAGTAATGAAAAAGTTTATAAATCGACCTAAGGTCGCGACATAGAAGACAATTTCTTTAGAATTCTAAACCAGTCGGGTGTGTCACGACATCAGAGTTCAATGTTGTGACGTAGGTAGTCTGTTAGGGATGTCGCTACACGGAACCCCTGTGTTGCGACATCGCTGCAATTTTCTGCAGGGGTGACCTGACTGCACAACCCGACGACATAATTATTATTTTACTCAAATTTTAACCCTAAAAACACCCTTTTAATCATAAAACTATCCCTCTAATTTAATCTAACTTCATTCTAAACATTTAGTCTTCCAAAAACCTCTTTAAAACCCATTTTCTCCTCAAACCCTAAATTTTTAATCCCTGATTCCATATTCTAAGAAGCAACTTTGGAAGGTATTGTCAACAACAAAACAGAGAGGGGAGCACATACAAAGTAAATAAAATTTAAGGTTCAAGTATTCTCAATCTTTTACTGTTTTATTAGTTACTGTTCATATCTATGTTGGAAATATTATGCCTCCTAGAAAGAGTAAGAAAACTCATGTTTCGGAAACTCCACATGTTTTTGACCCTGTTAGATTCCATAATTCCAATATGGGAAAATAATTTTTGGAGCCGGAAGGAAGACCTTTAATTCAGAAGCAAGGGTTTGAACCCTCAATGGTCCATTGCAAGGAAATTTGGACTTTGGTTTGTTATCATCAATGGGAGCAATTTTGTGTTACTCCCATGAATAATGCAAATATACTTGCGGTTCAGGAATTTTATGTGTCCGTTAAGGACCAAATAATCAAGAGAGGCTCTAATACAGTAATCATTGACGTTGAAGTATTTGGGGAAGACATTTCAATTTCTCCTAATGATATCGGTGAATTTTATAACATCCCATTTTATGAAAAAGATTTTATTAATAGTATAGATTTAGAGAGATTTCAAAAAATTGACATGAAAGATGTTATAAAATATCTGACACAAGGCAGCAGTAGTTGGAATTACAGGCTAGATACTGAGCTTCCCACGAACTTTAATCAGGCTTATGTTTCCAGTAGCTAAGATGTGGATGCAATTCATTAGCACTAGAATTGCACCCGCATTGATTGTATCTAACATTAATGTATTTCGATCAGTTTTGTTATATGGTATTATGCAGCGAAAACAAGTTTGTGTAGGGTGTTGGATCTTTCAAGAGATGAAACGGTGCGTGCAAAGCCAAAAAGCTGGACATTTCTTCCCACACCTCTTAATGATACTATGTCGCCAAACAGACGTGCCAATGAGCGATAATGAGCAATTCATGAAACCTACAAGGAGTATTATTGGACATACTTTATATACACTGTATGTTGAGCTTCAATAGAAGTAAATTACTGAATGGAATCAAAGGAGGAAGAAGAAAATGGACATACCAGCCTCAGTTAAACAAAAAGATTCAACAAAGGTTAAAAAGGGAGCTAGTGGAACCATTGAAGCAAAACTCAATAGGATGATCAGATGGATGCAGGAAACATGATCGGTACTTCAAGAATTTGCAAGGATGAATGGATTACACACTCTAAGTTACCCTCTAGATATGTTCAGGCCAACTCCGACTTATTAGAATGAGGGGGCGAATCTTTATGAGGAAGGTGCTACTCAAGAGTACCCTGAAACAGAGGACAAGTAAAAAAGTGACATTTTAACCACAATTTTCTACACCAAAAAGGTATGTCATACAAACCCCAACTCACCATGCGACTTCAATAGGTGGGAGATCCCACAAAACATATGTCAGAGGAAAGGGAAAAGCCTCTATGGAGAAGAGGTGTTCTCATCCCTTCGATGATTCAGATGAGGATTAGGCAATTTTTTTATTCTGTTTTAAAATACTTATATTAATTATTGGATGATTTTAATTTAGACTTTGTAGGAGTAGGATTAATAAGTAGATTTTATTTTATTTTTGTTGCATTGTGTTTAATTTTTCTATGTAGGAACCTGACATGAATGAGACAAACAAATTTGAACTTTCAACGATCAAAGGAGGAAGCACCCATCAATAGGAGTTAAAGCAATCACGATCAATCGGGTAACTTCTTTCCTTATCTTTTGATGGGCTACACATTGAGGATAATGTGTCAACTAAAGTGTGGGGGGTAACATAGAAAGTTTGCTTTAATTTTTTACATTTTCTTTTATTTTTCTTGTCTTTTGGTGTGGTTAAGCTTGTAGAAATACAAGTGATTAGATAAGAGCATGTACATAGGTTGCTTGTGTTTATGAATAAGTTTGGCATGATGATAGGAGATTTTAAGTTTTTGATTATTAGACTACTAAAGGTCTATATGTTACATTATAAGTAGGTATATAGATATCATTTGTACCAAGTGATATAGAAAATACAAGGAAAAGAGCGTGCTAGTATGAATGATAAATGGTTGAATTTGTGTTTGTTTGGTTGATTAAATTCGTTCAAGTTGAGACATTTAAGGATGACCTAAGCCATTTTTTGTAACACATCCAGAGCCAAAAAGTTGTCCTATTTATATTTCACCTTTAGTACCAATTTGAGCTTATTAACCCTTCTTGATGGACCTCATTAGAAACCCCAAGCCTAATAACATTAATTTGTATTTGCGTTTTTTCTTTGGTCTTGCATTACACGATTATAGACATCTAGCCATACGTATTAAGGGTTAAGTAGATACATCATGACGAAGTTTGTAAAATTAAAGTGAAATAGGAAAGATTAGTGTGATATGTGAATTATAGGTTAGCCTAATGTGCGGAACAAAAAACATCCAAAAAAATTAGTACAAGTAGAAAAGCCCCTAAATGAGTGAAAAAACATTCATGAGTGAGATTTATTAAAAAATAGAAATGTCATAAAAGAAATAAAAACTCATTCATTAGTGCACAAAAACTCGTAAGGCTAGCCATAGTTACTATATCATGCTATGACTTCCTATATATGGAGCGACAATAAATGGGGGAGAAGAAGAAATAAGGCAATGAGCAGGAAATGGTCACGAAGGGAGAAAAATAAGGATCAATACGATGTGCTAAACTATTTTTGTATTTGTAACCCATTGATGCTTACCATTTTTGAATTCCATACTTGTCCTAAGCCTTAGAATGTTACATGCCGAAAAGCCCTATGTGACCTAAGTATCCTTATGCATGAATGAACATCATACTAAACATTCACATAAACGATTATTTGTATTCTGCTCGGATAATCAAAGTACTTATATAATTTGCTGATGGATTCTTATAGGTGAGAACCTTAATACTTGTGTATTTTGTAACATACTGAACTTAGATGTTTGTGATCAAAGGTGGTAAGTCAACTAGTCATCGTGTTGAAATTGTTAGTAAACATGAAATGCCTAAGTCATATGCTTTGAAATCAATACTTGTACCATACTTGCTCAAGGGTCGTCATTTTCATTTTGTAATCTTTGTTTATGTTCCTTGAGGACAAGCAATGACTTAAATGTGGGGGAGTTTGATATGTCGTAATTAAGTATAGCAAATTCAACTAGTTTTCACATTTAAGGAGCTTGAATACAAGCATTTTAGTTATATTTTAATTTAGTTTCCTTAGTTTTGTTTACATTCAATAAAATGTGCGCATCGAGTCTTTTATTAATCTTAAGGGCCGAAAGAGGCCTAAGGGAGAGCTAACATAATTTGTGACTGTGCAGGAGACCGTTAGAGGGCATTTTGGGTTAATATTGGACGTTATGTCGCAACATGGGGGATCAGATGTCGTAGCATAGCTAGTAGAATAGAGAAAGTGAGAAACTACCTTCAATGCCGCTATACAGGCTGAGAAAGTGAGAACATAAAAATATAAATTGTTTTGCTTTTTTTACTATTATTATAACTTAACCTTTTCTTTTCTTTTTATTAACTAATAAAACATATATTTTAACATAATAAAACAACATCAACCGTACCTACCTTTTCAATATGGCATATTTGCAACATAAACCCCTGTACCTATCTTAAATTGATCAATTAATTAATAGAAACTAAATTTTACAGCTTTTATGATTTAGCCATTTTTAATCAATTAACTAAATAAACATTAAATTTTTCCGTAACTCTAATCCTGCAACTGAGACAGGTTAGGGGTGTTATAGGTTCTATTATCAATTTCAAGTTATTTTATGCAGACAATGATGGTTCCCAAAGGCTTATGCTATTAGATTGAACGCATAGTAAGGAAATTTGTTTGGGGATCCCATAATGTTATTTCGAAGATGACCTTAGTAAGTTGGGATTCAGTGTGTCAACCTAAGTCACATGGAGGTCTTGGTCTTGGACACTTGAAAGATCATAACACTTATTTTATGATGAAGGTTGGTTTCAACATTATCTCAAATGTCAATGCCCTTTGGATCTGGGTTCTTTGGTCAAAATATGGTGTCACTAATGGTTTTTCTGAGGACTTATCAAGAGGACGTTGTTCCTTCTTATGGATATCCATTTCTAAGGTATGGCCCTTCATTCGTGAAAACCTGCTATGGTCTGTCGGGACAGGAATAGTATTAAATGCTGGCGAGACCCCTGGATTCCAAACTGCAACCCCTTATTTAAACTAATTCCTTCCTCTGCTAACCTTAATGTGGATTGTTCCCTTAGTAATGTGATTACTGGTGACAACTCATGAAATTTGTACCTTTTTTGGCTTTGGGTCTCAGAAGAGTTCATCAACAAGATTGTAGGTGTTCCACCGCCGCATCCGTCTTTGGGCCCGGATAAAATTATTTGGGGAGCTATTTCGACCTGCTATTTCTCCTTTAAAAGCGCTTATGGGAAGATTCGAGAAGGTGTAGTGAACTCAAAAGAACAAATTTGAGAGATACTTTAGAAGTTTGAGGCCCCTAACGGATCCCCTTCTTCATCTGGCTTGCCCTTAAGCAACGTTTACTTACGAATACTGAAAGGGTAAGGCAAGGCATTTTGAATAGTTACACTTGTGGTATTTATGGACAGAATTATGAGGATGTGCTGCATATGCTTAGAGATTGCTTGGCTGCTAGAACCATTTGGGATAAACTCATTCCACAACAAAGTCTCTCTAGGTTCTACACCGGATCTCTCTTAGACTGGATGACGAATAACCTCCAGAACCATCTAACTCTTTCTTTGGATGGAGTAGATTGGCCGTGCCTCTTTAGGATTATCGCGTGGCATATTTGGAAGAATTGCAACTTGTTTATGTTTCAAAGCATTTTGTGGAGTATTTATGAGATCTTTAAAATCTCTTACAATTGGGCAAAATAGTATTCCTCAATTTCAATGACATCATCTCATAAACCACAAAGTTATTTCTATGATTCATCTACAGCAAGTAGTTGGGTGTGTTTGAGAACAAATGGTTCGGTTAGGATTGACGAGGGTTTTGTAACAATTAGAGGTTTTATAAGAGATCATAATGGTAGGTGGATCATTGGGTTCTCTAGATATTTGGGTAATTGTACAGTGATGGAGGTTGAGCTTTAGGGAATCTTAGATGGGTTGAACCTTATTTTGGATAGACGCTTTGAGAGGGTGTTAATCCAAACGGATAGTATTGAGGCTGTCAACGCCATCAAGGATGGTTCTTCGGGGAACTTTAATTCTGCCCTTGTCAGAAGAATTCATCATATCCTGGAAGTGGTAAAGCAGTGGAAAAATCAACATATTCCTCAGGAAGAGAACTCAATTGCAGACAGTCTTGTCAAGACACTTTGCAACAAGAGGCTAGGTTTAAGACTATTCGAGGACCCTCCTTTGAGGATCTAGTTTAATTGCTTTGTATCTTTATCTTTTCACCAAAAAAAGAAGAAGATGCATTTGATTAATTCATATTTATACATATAATATTTACCCATAGTATAATTTATTGCAAATATAAATATTTAATTTATTTAAACATGAAAACTCTTTTAATTTAAAAATAAAATATTTATTTAAAAGTTGTTTAAAATTTTATAACAGTTAAGATTAAAATTAAGATAAAAAAACTGGTTAAAGTAAAATTTATTTAAAAATCTGCTTAACATTAACATTAGTGTACAAACCCAATAATGTCCGGGCCCAAACCAATAAACAGACCCAACTAAACCTAGAATGGCCCAACACCTGACCCAAACTACACCTAGCCCAAAGCTTAACCAAAAAACAGAAACCCTAGGAGCCTCCCTTTCCAGCCGCCGCAATGATCGGAGCAAGCCTCCTCCACGTGCGCCGCTCCTCCCCGCCCCGCGCACGTCGCGCATGTTGAACCTATAGCAACAAACAACCGATGACAATATCAGAATAACGAAAAAGAGGGGATTTGCATTATTATTTTCGGCTATTTAAAGCCATAGAAAATATGTAAATGGGGGGGAGGAGAAGATTGAAAAATACAGATTCGATTTTTTAACAAAGGTTTTTTTTCGTTTTATTTAATCGGTGTTCGTCATTCACAATTATTCTTTTTTCTTATTTTTGTTTTTTCCTTTTATTTTTTTATTTCGTTTAAAATATAAAAAAGAGAAGGGAAGCTTACCTCTTTCGCCGGAGTCGTCGAATCGGCGCCACCTCCGTCATGATCGGAGCCCCGGCGCGCGGTTGAACGGCGGCGTGGAGAATGGGTTGAAAACCCTAGCAGAGCTTTTGCTCTCTTTTTTTTTTCTTTCCTTTATGCTGCAAATGAAATTTAAAAAAAAAGTTTTAAATTGTATTAGCAAAACGGCGCCGTTTAGGTGGCCATAACCCGCGCGGTGACCCGACCTGAAGGGGAGGATCCGCGCGTTCTGGCCTTGAACGGGAAATTTTCGCATTTAGTCCTTCCTTTTTGTGACGCGCTTCAATCAAATCTTTTTTTTCTCTTTAATTTAGCCACACATTTTGTTTTTTGTCTCAATTTAATCCAGTGGTGCACAGCATGTAGCAGGGCGGGATTAATTTCCCTTTTGGTCCTCTATTGTTTCCTGTGCAATCAAGTGGGTTTTTTTTTTCGAATTTGCCCCCGCTTTTTCGTCTTTTGTTCAATTCAATCCATTTTTTTACATTATTATTATTTTTTTATTATTACTTGTTTATTATTCTTATTCTTATTTATTATTTTTATTATTTATTATTTTCATGTACATATATGCATATTGTTTTTATATTTCGGTTTCAATTTTTTTTCCTTTTTTATATAATACATATATATGCATGCTTTTTTTTCTAAGTATACTCGCATGGTCATTTTATATAATATATATACAGTTGTTGTAGCATATGTATATATTTCCAAGCTTTTTATAAATGCAAGCATATACTTATGCACACGATTTTTTTATTTTTATTTTCCTAACTTTTATATACTTTATATTTTATATATATACTTATACATTTCTATTATTTTTTAATTATATACACAAATACATATTTTTATATTTTTATTTTACTTTCAGAATTTTCATATGTACATATACATGTATATTTGTAAAATAAACATACATATTTTTTTAGAAGTTATTATAAGTTTTTCTGCATATTTCATTTTTTATATGTATACCTATATCTATGTGTTTTAATATGCGTACACATATTTGCAAATTTACTTGTATATTGTACCTGTATATATATATATATATTTGTAAATATTTATTCATATATGTTTTAAATTAAAGTTTTTGTTTCATATTATACATTAACTTTTAACATACATTTTGGGAAATATATTTTGGTTTTGTCAAAGCATTAAAATCATCATATTTTATAAATTTTCAAAATATTTAGCATTCATGATTCTCGAGAAAGATCGTATCTTAACTTACTGGATTGCGATTATTTTTCGGTGAATTTAGAAAACCAAGTATTCATTTTGCATTAAATTCGCAAATTTTAAATAAAAGCTTATTCTTGGGAGTTCAAAAATGTTCCTAACTTACTGGTCCTGATATTTTGACTTCTCGAAATAAGAATTTTCAAAAGCAAAAGGCAATATTCGAGTATTTTGAAGATTTAAAAATATTGTGCCCTAACTCACTGGGTGTGGTGTTTTATTTCTTTGAAATAAGAATGTCTTATCGTTTCAATTCATTCACGAGTTAAATGTTCTCTTTTAAAATCTTTTCAAATTTTCGACACCAAGACATTACTGAATCAATTTGGTACCGATTTTGGGCGTTACGAGGGTGCAATTCTTCCTCGTGCGTAACTGAACTCCCGAACCTATTTTCTCAAAATTCGTAGACCAAAATCGTTTTTTAAGGTGAGCCGATCACACCACAATCAAAGATCGGTGGCGACTCCAATTTTTGTTTTTTAAAGTCGACAATTAAATTTTTGTTTTCAAAAAAGGTGGTTTCAACAATTAGAATACAAGCTTTTAGAAAGTGTAAAAAATTAATTTTATATGACAAAAATATCACATCTAAAATAATTTATGAAAATTGTATTAAACATTTTTAAAACTGATTGTAACATGTTTATAATATGATAAAAACGTATTTAAGTTATTAAATAATATAATAAAAATTAGTTTTGTTTCAATTAGCATTAAAATAATTAATTTAAATCATATCAAAAAGATTGAACTAGTTAATTTAAAAGATGTTTAAAAAACTTCTACCGTTAATATCAAAATTAAAATAAACTTAATAAAGACCATTTTAAAAATATTAAAAAAAATAAAATTGCTTAAAAACTGTTTAAACATGATATAAAATTACTTAAAATTTTTTATTTTTTTTAAATTTTAAATTTTCCTTAAAATGCTTTTTAAGATTATAATATATGTTTACCATATATTTTTCAAAAAACATACTTTTATTTTAGAAAAACTATTTAAAAGATTTTATAATCTTTTTAAAAAAATTAGAACATTATAATTTGTTTAAAATTTATTAAAACTTTATAATGTTTCAAAATTTTAAAATCATATAACATGTTTAAAAGTAATTATAACGTTTTTCAAAAATATGTTAAACTTTATAAATAATAGTTGCATTTTAAAATTTTCAATTAAATTAACTTAGAGAATAATAAGGTTAAAATTGAGAGCTCGAGAAAATAAAAGTATTTTGGGTACTTCTAGGTTAAATAAGACATATGTCGATTTTGTTTTTTATTTGGTTTTTTAGGCGTTTTTTTTTATAAATTTAGGGAAATAGGTCGATTTTGGAGGGAGTGTGTGAAAATGCGCTTTCACACGCCCAGCTGGACACGCTTTCACACTCTCTCTCCTTGGATTTTTTAAGGGTTAAGGTTTTTTTTAATTTTGTTAGAGTTAGGGTTTTAGGGGTGAAGCCACAAAAGTTTATAGGTAGAATATTTGAGGGGTCAAGGATGTGATAATGCGCCTCAGACCGCATACATTTCATATATCATGACGGGATAAGATCATTATCTCATAAACTCATCCTATGGAAGTCAAGTTTCGGGGTGACAGTGCTTGATACGGTCACGGGTCAAAGTTTAAGTGGAGGTCTCAGTCGGAAATTGTGATGTGGTTATAGATTTGAATATAACCGGTGGTCAGTTAACAGTCGTTATGCGGTCACGAGTTCAAGTTTTTTGGATACCCGCAAATGATGTCTTATATATACCATACATAAGATTGAGGTCATAATCATAGGAAAAAATTGAGGGATTTCTTGTAATAGCCCCTTTTTCAATGGTGTAAAAAATAATGATTTTGAGACCACAAATCTGTTGAGTAAGTTTGTATAATTAGTATTTAAATTATACGAGTTTATAGTAAATTTATAATAAATTTTGATTTGAGGTATTTTAACCAATTGAATTAAAAGTTAGTATAAGTGGTTAGGTTCAAAAGTCAAGTGGTTATTGAAAACAAGGTATTAGGACCTCATTTCTGTAATTTAAAGCCGTAAATATTTTTATTAAATATTCACAGAGTCGTATTATAGGTGAATTAAAGTTTGGTCCGATAATTTTGACGATTGGTGGCCTAATTAAGGTAAAAAGATTAAATTGTAAAAGAGGTAAAAGTTAATTGCTATAGATTTAAAATAGTAAAAGGACCAAAATAGTAATTAAATCATGGTCAAAAAGTCTAAGTGGTGGTGACATGATTAAATCCACTAACTTTGGGGGTATTTGCTCATTTAGTCCTAATTAGCTTAGGATTAAATTGAAATTAAGTTTGTTTAGTTAAAATTCAAAATAATTGAAGGACCAATTGTGTAATTAAACCTTTCTTGAATGGTAAATATACCATAGGTGATGATTGTGGACTGTAATGGGCTTGAAATTGTTAAATTTGAATGAAAATTAAAGGGTAAAAAGGTAAATAAATAAATAAACTTTATAAACAAAATTAAAATAAAAGAATCATCTTCTTCGGTAAGCAAAAAAAAAAATCGAAATAGCCATTAGAGAAGAGAAGAGGATTCGGCCAAGCTAGGGCTTCCATTTGGTTAGGTAATTCTTGCTCGTTTTTAGTAATTTTTATGTTTTTGAGCTCGTATTAGTTCGATCTAGCTAATCCGGTAACTAATTTGTAAAACTGTTACATGTTGTGGATTATGTCATTGATGAGTTTTGTGTGTTCTCAGAATTTTATGATGGATTATTAAGTTTGGTTGTTAAATAGGACAATTTTATAAAGTAGTTTTTGATGATTTTAACGTTTAAGGACTGAAATGTTAAAGTGACAAAGTTATTTATACTTGATGTGAAATAATTGCAAAAATGGGCTGTAGAAAGGCACTTGAATATTCGGCTAAGCTGAAATTTGAATAGAAATGGTTAAATTGCATGTTTTGAGTTAGGGATTAAATTGCATAAAAGTAAAATATTGAGGGAAATTTTGTAAAAATATCAAAAATGACTTAATTGCATAAAATGAGTTAATTTTACTGTTGGAATTAGTTGATTGAATGAATTTATTATTCTAGATCAAGTATGGGTTGAAAATCGAGGCATAAAGAAGAGTCATTGTACCTTATCGTGCTGCAGTTTAGTGAGGTAAGTTCGTAATATTTCTTTTATGTTACAATGGTTCCATTTATATTACATGTTTACTATAATTAGATCCAACGTGAAACTTAACTATTGAGTGATTTGATAATAAATAATAAATTAAATATGGTGAACACGTTATGTTTCTGAATAGCAGGCTTTAAGCCAGTGTTATCTATTAGGCTTGCTGCTAGTGTATTTATCGGGCTTTGTGCCTAATGGGCTTTGTGCCTAGCAGGCTTTGTGCCGGTGTTGTCCATCAGGCCTTGAGCCGGTGATATAGACCGTAGCAATGGCTGAGATCCTACATGTATTGCGGATTATCTACAGCTTGTGTGAGCAGTATCGTGAGCCGGTGATTATTTAGCTGGTACTATGTACCGTTCATACAAATTGTAGCTTGAGATCCTGCACCTTTTGCGGATTCTCTGTAGCTTGTGTGAGCAGCATCGTGAGCTGGTCAAAACTCTGAAATTAATTCGAATGAGTGATACCCTCTGATTGCCTAAGATTAGATCTTATTAATACGATGATTGAGAATATGATGTGAATTAATGCACTATGTAATACTCACCTGTTGTAAGCTGTGTTTGACAAGAATTTCGTTATTTAATCTTATAATTTGACATGTTATGTTAATTTGGTAAGATTTATCGTTTAATTTAGCGAACTTACTAAGCTTCAAGTAAGCTTACTCGTGCCTTGTCCTTTGTTTTGTATATTACATTTTGTGATCCAGAGATCAAATCAACTCGCAAAACCACACTATCCTGAGGAATCTTTTGGTAGATTTTGTAAACATTTGGCTTATATGGCATGTAGTAGGGCAAATGGTTATTATGCTATAATTCATGGCTCCGTGTGATGTTTTGTACGTGATGAATGAATCGTAATCTTTGTGGTATGTTTATTAACCTTAAGTAAACTTGAGTAGGTGGTCAAGATTGTAAGTGTCATATTAAGTTGGAATGATGTGTTTGGAATGTGTTAGTTGGTATATATTATGGCTTATAGATAGTTGTTTGATAATGAGTAGCATGAACATTATAATGTGTTTGGTACATGATACTTTGGTTGGTTTTAGATGAATGGAAATGGTATGTTTTGGTTAATTTAAAGTGTGTTTATAGACTTGTGAATATGTGAAATGAGTTGGTATATATACCTATACAATTGCATGAAGAATAGGCTTGGATTTGGTCACTTTTACACACATACGGCTTGGGACATGGGCTGTCATATGGTCGTGTGTCACACATGGGCAACCCACACGAGCGTGTCGCCTAAGTCAGTGAATTATACGGGTGAGCACACGGTTGAGCACACAGACATGTAGGGTAGACACACGGGCGTGTGGGATAGCCACACGGCCGTGTGACCCCTATAGTGAAAAATTTCAATTTTTCCCTAAATGTTCTGATTTGTTCTCATTTGGTCCCTAAATGTTCTTAACCTATTTTTAGGGCTTCGAAGGCTCGATTTAAGTTCATAAATATATGTTCTATTTCATTTTGAACCATATATGTATTTATGAAATTTATTTGATAATTGATGCCAATTGATATGAAAAGTTCTGAGATGTACAATAATACTCTGTAACCCTATTTCAGCGACGAAAATGAGTTATGGGTGTTATATTTTTGATGAAATCAACATAATTTTTTCTCTATTTCCAGGCAGCCAGTATCTTTAACCTTTCATTCTTATCCGAACTAAGATTTAGTTAGCAATTTTTCACATATTAAACGTGTTCTTATTTGGGTAATTAATTATGATACAAGATTTTTTTACATATTAAATACGTTTTTTGTCGATTGAGTCTTAACTCGATTGGTATGAGAATTATTGTCAATGCAAGAGGACATAGGTTTGAGTGCGCTGAAACGTATTATCCTCCTATTTATGGGTTGGAGAAAGGCTACGGTAGTTCTAGGCATTGTGTCAAAAAGAACAGATATAATCAGAAACTATAATGAGATTGTTAAAAAAAATAGAATTTTAAAATTTTAAAATAGAATTTGAGTAGTAACATAATACAAAAAATTATAATTTTTAAGCAATAGAATTAAATTATTTTTAAACAATCTTTAGAAAACAATGACCTTTTCCTTAGAATATTGTTGTTTTTGTAAAATCGAATGTCAATAATGGCAATATAAAACGATCGTAAAACAATAAGAAAGAAAAATAAAACACACAGATTTTATGTGGAAACCCTTTCGGGAAAAAATCACGGGCAGAAGAGAAGAAAATTCACTAGTGTTGAAAATCGAATGATATAGGAGGAGTTCTGACTACATCTATTTAAAGGCTGAAAAATCTTATTCTAATCAACGTCAAATAGATGAAGTGTAGTTCTATACGTATTCTACTTGTTTTAGTGTTGTATTATTTCTTTAACAGGAATTTGCGTCATACAACTCAAACAATTTTTAAAAATTATACACTATTCATACAATATTTTTATAATATGTTTACTGTATGTAAAAATATTATTTAAAAATTAAAATTTTATAAAATAAAAAATATCTTTTATAAATAATATAAATTTTTTTCGCAATATTACTTAATTTAAAAAAAAGTAAAAGAAAAATATTTTTTAATTCATACATAAAACAAACTCGTGCATGGATAAGAAAATTAGAATATAACTTTTTTTTATCAAAATGTTATATATTATAGATAGCTCTAAGAAGTAAGAACATAGATAATAAATATTATCTCTTGTTTATATTTGCTTGAAATGAATCAATACTTATAAGTTTAATCTTGATTTTTTAAAATACCAACATTATCCTTATATTATAAATATGTAATAACGCGCTCTCAAGTGATACACAAGAGGGGGGAAAGTATAAAAAATTGGAATAAGTCACTGGAAACCCTTAGTTTTAATGTCCAAATCAATGTCCCTACCAGCCAGCCAGCTTTGACAAATCTCAATTATCAAAAGGAAAGAAACTTTACTCAACCATTGCTTCTTCTTCCTGCTGCAAATTGAGTCGCCCATAAACCTTCCATATGAAACCATTGTGTGAAACAAAACTAGGATGTTTGAGCTTCGCATGAATACCGATTTGCATTTGAATTTCCGTCCCTCGTACCGGATCGATTCACATCTCAAATAACCCAAACAGGTAACCAATACACACTTTTTTAGTAGATGTCAAGTGAAATACATGTCTATTTTATGATGAATGAAATTAGAGAAAACACTTCAGCATTTAGTATTAATTTTGGCATCTATTACTTGCTCTTAATACTACTCTTGCATTGATTTAAATCTACGTTGTAATGCTATTGTGGTCAATTGCAAAATAAATATCGACGGTGAAGAGTGATTGTAACATCCGTATCCGAGTTCAATAATCTTTGCAACTTAGTGTCGACTGCTGTTATAGGTGTTATTGATGTAGAAGAACTTAAATGGCGGATGAAAAAGATGACCCGGTTGCTATTCGTATAGATAAAAAGCTCAAGGCAATTTCCCCAATATCATCAAACTGTTGCATTTTCAAAGTACCGAATTATCTTCGGAAGGTAAACGAAAAGGCATACGAACCCGAGGTAGTCGCAATCGGTCCTTACCACCATGGTAAACATCATTTAAAACCAATGGAGGAACATAAATTCCGGTTTCTCAGAATGCTGCTCAATGAAATGAAGCAGGATGTCACCAACTATGTAATGGTAATGAGAGGCTTAGAAGATAGAGCTAGGAAATGTTATGCAGAACAGATTGGTCTCGACACCAATGATTTCGTCGAAATGATGCTCATTGATGCTTGCTTTATAATTCAACTAATCCGCAAGTTTGCGATGACGACGGTGATGGATGATCCTTTTTTCAAGATAGGCGGTTTCCATAACCTCTTATGCCGTGATTTGTTGTTGGTGGAGAATCAATTTCCGTTATTCATTCTTTGGAAGTTGTTTGGTATGATAGAGATTCCGAATCCAGACATATTCCGATACATTACCATGAATTTCTTCGCCATAATATTGCCGGGTAAAGGGTGTAATCGAGATAGCTTAAAATCGATCATGGAGATCAAGCATCTGCTCGGCTTGGTAAACGATTGCTGGCAACCTTCTGAATCAGAAATGGTAGCCTATAGGAAAAAGACTAAACCAATCGAGTGGAGCTTCATGCATTGTGCTACTGAGCTCCAAGAGGATGGAATCCGATTTGAAAAGGCTGATGGAAGTAGCATTTTCGATATAAAGTTCGAAAACGGGACAATGAAGATACCAAAATTAAAAATCGATGATCATACAGAATGTTTCTTCCGCAATGTGATTGCCTTTGAACAGTTTTTCCCAGGGAGAAGCTTGAATCATGTGACTGATTATATGAACTTCATGGACTGCCTTATAAACTCGTCGAAAGACGTGGAATTACTTCGACGACGAGGGATAATTAAAAATTGGTTAGGCAACGACGAAGTGGTCGCCACCATGTTTAATCGGCTGGGTGATTCAGTGAGCATATCTAGGTACTCCTTTTACTCTGAAGTTTTCAGCAATGTGAACAGGTATTGTAGTAAACAATGGAACAAATGGATAGCAAACTTGAAGCACAACTATTTTAACAGTCCATGGGCACTTGTTTCTGTTCTTGCAGCTGTTCTTCTCCTTCTACTTACCATGGTTCAAACCATTTTTTCAGTTCTCTCTTATGTTAAGTAAATGCTAACCCATTGGGGCTTCTCGGCATCAATGTAATATTCTATCAGATGTTTGATTGTCTTTTGAGTTGAAAATATGATAATTATAATTAGTGTCGAGAGTTTATAATATAAGGGATTATCTCATTAATATTCAATTGAAAAGGATAAGAGGAATAAAAAGAAAAGACAAATTAATTAATAATAATTAAAAAGGGCAAATAGAATATGCAAGCATCCAAGCATTGTTACAATATAAAGAAAGACCTTTATAGAAATATTTATTTACCCTTAAAAAAGGTCCAAAGTGTAACCCCTATACAAAGGCTTTCTTTCACTATCCTAATCGGCCAGCAAGGGAGAAATATATATATATATATAAAATAAGCTATGAAAGAATGAAGCAAATCTATCCGGATAACCCCGGTTAGCAAGGGCAGCAAAACAGCAGTAGGTGGTAAATCCAAGACAGATTAACAGTTGAGGTTACGGCAGACTGAGATAATAATCACAATAATAATCACAGCAACAATACCGAATACAATCAATTTCATCTTCATATTCTCAATCCACATCTTTCTTTTTATTTTAGTTCCTTGCTGCCTAAAATCTTGTGCCTGGAATCCAAATATCAAGTCAAATGTATGTTCTGCACCACCAGTATGTTCATTTTTTCTAAGTTTTTCTATAGAAATGAAGGGACATATCCCCCACACGAGTATTTAGACATGCACTCAATACAAATATCAGATATGAGCCAACATAAATGACTGCAAAAACGATTCATAATTTCTAGAACCTTCAGTAGAGCAGAATAGAGTCATAATTTCAATCATCCATAAAAATGCAGTTTAGATAGGACTAACCTGTGAGCGAAGGTTCTCAGTTTTATCAACCAGTACCTCAATCTTCTCACCACGGTCAAGGACCTGGACAAAGAAAAATGTTAACAACATGCTGTGTGTAATAATATATCTGAAGTACCATTAACATTTTATCTACACTAAAACCCATGGTGGCTATGCATTCCTACTTTTATAAGAGATTCAGAAAGAGCAACTGCTATTACCTTCTCAATATTTTCCATCATAACACCCTTGACTTCAGAAACTTGAGCCTTCACTTTGGCAAGTTTACTGATCTCTTCAGGATGTTCCGCACAGTACTTCATATGAGCCTTCAATTTGGACCTATTCAATATAAAGAGCTAAGCATGTGAAGAAGAAGAAGTATAAGAGTAAATGGGAGAGGCATTGATACCCAAATTCTCTATTAAGACTCTTGGCTTTAGCATTTGCAGCCTTCCCTCCCCCATATCTCTTCGAGAAGTCTTCCTTAACTCTTTCTAGAAATGCAATTGGAATTTGCCTGCCCGCGGATTCCGTTGCAACTACACAGTAGGCTGCACCACCAAATTTATTTGGCAAAATGAATATGTGAAACAGAGAGATTAAAGAATCTAGGAGTTACCAAAATCAGTACTGCCCCCATGGTAAAGATGCGCAGTCAAAGCTATATCACCCGAGACCCAAGGCACCAAAATAAAGCACAAAACTTATGTATCATGTATAGTAAGCTAGACTTCACCCATAAATAGTGCATTTTGTTAAGCAAAACATTGCTCGTCTATCCCTTTCCCTAATAAAACTACAAAGTTGCAATCAGTTACAAGGGAACATCTACACTCCAAAGAGACTCTTTGATCAGTACTTTCCAAAAATACTCATTTACCTCCCAAAGTTTGATGATAACCAAATAAGTCACTGGAATTTATTTACTAAATAAATTTTAAATAAAAAGACTATTATACCCTTTTATTAGTAACCTTGTGTCTTTATTTGTATTATTTTCTCACTGTTTTAGTTACAAAATCATATCAAGTTTTCATGGTAAAGAAATTGATTAAATAAAAGTAACGAAATAATGGAAGAAATAAAAAAAAAGAGAGAGAGGAAAATGTAATAATTACCGATGAAAGTTTATTGAAAATAAACTTAATATTTGTTCAAAATTTACTGTAATTATTAAAATTTAATTGTATTTATTGTCCTTATTGCAACTGAAATTAATTTTTTATAATTAAACTTTTATAGAGATTTAATTATTTTATTTAAAATTAAATAAATTTGGAAATTATTCTCGACGTTTATATAATGGAATTAAAACTAAATTTAAAATTTTTGCACGAATTTTTCTTAAAAAGAGGCAAAAAGAAAAAGACAAGAAAAAAAAAATATAATTAATTAGCATTCCTGAAATTTTATTAAAAACAAGCTTGCGTATATTATTAACTTGAAAAATACTTTACATCAACATATATTTATATTAGGCTTACATGGTGCATAAATTAGTTATAATATTGAGAACCATAAAAATTTTTCAAAATTTAAATTTAATAATAAATTATTTAATAAGTAAATTTAAATAATTTAATAAGTGCATATTGATCATAATTATAAAAAATAAATGTGCATTTAATTAATAATAATGTCAATTAGAACTTATATAGATGTACGATGTGTGGGTTTATTGTATTGAAATTAAAATATAAATTTAATTAATTCAATTTTTATATGTAACATATTTACACATTATAATTTAGTGTGTCACACCCAGATTCCACAAAGTCCGAAAATTAATAGACAATTGAGGGATACATTTGGAAAAAGCCAAAAGTTGGTGGCCTATATTGGGAAGTCAAGAAAAGGTAGAAACAAAATTGGACATGGTTGGAATCCATTTTCAGTTTGGTTAGGTTAGAGCCAGCCAGTTCCTTAGTTGGGGATAAAATGATTGTGAACGAGTGAATGTTGCACAGTTAAAGGTCGTACGGAAATGGCTATAAATAGCTAAGAAATGACTTCCCAAGAGACTTCTTCTCCCCTTTGTCTCATTTTTCTTCATCTTCCATGGCTACTCTGAGGAAGCGATGTCATGGAAAGCCCTACATGGTACATGGAACGACAATCGTGAGGAATTAGTCAGAAAAGTAGAAAATTCGAGAGGCTGGTAAGGTTCTAAGTCCTTCGGTGTATGTAAGATTTAAAAAAACTAAGTTAAGAGTTTTCAGAACCATTTTAAGGGTTTTGCATGTTTCTGAAAGATTAAGGTTTAAAGTAAAAACACTAAGTTTAACCTATGATTTGACTATCATGCTTAGTTGCCAGGAGAATGGAAGCTCTAGCGATCGAAAAAGCTAAGCTGATAAGGTGAAGAAGCATTAGGTGAGTTTCTACACCTCAACCCTGTAAAGGTTAAGTATGCTAGGATTGCTTAGATATATGAATATCCTCTATTCTAGTCTAGTATGCATGTTCCCATAATGTTTTATTTATAAAATGTGTGCATTGCATATGGAATATGGAAAGGGAAATTATCAAGGGGTATAGTCAAAGATAGGATTTGGGAACAAAAAGTAATTTTGTTAGATATCATCATACGATCTTGCTAAGTGCAAACCGTGATGTGCGAAGCTCCAGACCTTATGGAGGGGACACTGCGGTGTTCGAGCATCAAGGTTAGGAACAATGGATTGGGGGAATGGAAGAAATGCAATGGGAAGGGTACGTAAGAAAGACCATGGCTAGGTCATGGGTCCAATTGGAGGCTATATGTCAATATGAGTAAGACCATAGCTAAAAGATGCTATGGCATCATGATAAAGATGAGTAAGACCACAACTGAAAGATGCTATGGCATCAAGATAAAATAAGTAAGACCATAATTGAAAGATGTTATGGCATCATGTAAAAGCACATCAAAATGGCTAAATAGGACTAAGACCATGACTAAAAGACGTTATGGCATCATTTGATAGTCTATGGGGACAGTAAACATATGGCTTTTTTGTGTAAGATCATAGCTGAAAGATGTCATGGCATCATAGATAATCCGCCGAAATACTAAACACGGGGAAGTCCACTGGGATAGTAAACGCGGGGACCATGAGGTATAAGACCATGTTTAGGCGTGGAACGTTAAGACGATAATTATGGAAAGTCGCGTTTAAGGAAAAATGCAAGCATTAGTGAGTGGGTTTGATAAATCCATCGGGTAAAGTAAGAGAAATATATTGTCGAAACAATAACCATTAAAGTCAATACAATAACTGGGTGGTAATCCAACATGAAACGGTAATGGGAAATGATTCGCCAGTAAGTGACAGGTGTATAGGCAAGCGAAAGATGGTTCAACCAATGATCACAATCAGGGATCCACCATTAAGCATAGACAAAGAAACCTATTTTGATAAAGATTGAGCATAGGCTCGATGATTAGTTCGTGAGGTAAAAAGGTGTAGCTAGAACCCATAGATCGAGAGAGGGTTACACGAAGGGATACATCAAGAGACAGATATGTCTGTCGAGACTGTTCCTTTCTAAGTGGAAATTAGTAAGAAAGAACCAGTTATATAGCTAGTTTTGTATAGAATCGATATGTAAGAGAAATCAAGAACTCGGACAACCACCCAGGTAATAGTCCGCTGAGTATTATAAGTTAGCCAGACCATAACAAAAAGACATGTTGCATTAAATAAGCAAGGTATCGACGACAAGGCAGGTTACAAGGATGTAAATTGATCTCGATTTTCCTTAAGAGGGAAATAGTCTTCCAGAGTGGCGAGAGACCTCATTAATTATATCAACCAAGTGAAAACTCAGCAAGACATTCAAGAAAAATGTGAGGTAAGGAGTTCGTTATGGGATAAATAGATTTGGAATGAAGCTCCAAGGGAAATTACCCAAAGTCCTCTAGGAGGGTAGGCCTAAGAAACTACTTTATAAGTACATGGTGGAAAGAAGAGTCCCCATTGGGAATAAAGGGAAGAAAGAATATAAGTAAGGAAATGACAGGGAACGCGAAGTTGGCGAAATTCTAAGGACCTGTCAAGGTTAGTTGAAGGCTGATAGGATGACTAGAAGGAAATGGCCCAACGATCTATCCGTCATGCGGATAGGATCGAGAATAAGTTAGAGTTCGATATGTCATGTTAAGAGGAAATTTTCCACATAAACAAAAAGTTATTTACACTAAGTTTCATTCCTTTTACTATCCTAGCGAGGCGGGGTTTAAGCATGCGTATTCTAGTTAAGAGACTCACTAAGTTCTTACGAACTTACAAAGGTTTTGACTTGTGGTTGCAAGATCCGCAGGATAAGGAACTCAATGAGGGACTAAGCCAGACCGTATAGATTTAAGGCGCACCATAGTATCATGTCATGTATATAGGAAGGGGGTACCTTTAGGAGTTTCTCCATGGGGCGGCTATATTGTAATTACTTAAATCGCTTAGAGTTCGGGGTTCAGACGGTTAACTTTATTTTTAATATTTCCAGATCCAGTGATTAGGTCGGGTGAGGGTGTTACATAGTGCATGTATCACAATATTGGAATCACCACCATTTAACCTTTCATGTTTATAAATAGAGTTAATGTAAGATTAAAATTAACTATTTAATGTAAATGTAACACATGTGAGTATTCTCTAGTCAATGTGATATTAAAATTAACTTTTTAATAAAAATAGTGAATAAATTGACACTTATTTATAGGATAAGTGTGAGCATGGGAGTGTTCTCTAACCAATATAGGATTAAATTAATTTTTAGTGGAAATAGTGAAAGAAAAGAGATATGAGAGTATTTCCTAGTTAATATGAAATTGAAAATAACTTTAATGAAAATAATAAATAAGTGAGTTATAAAAGTATTCACTAGTCAATGCGGGATTAAAATAAACTTTTTAATGAAAATAGTGAATGGGAGGGGAACAGCTAGAAATGGTTGCTAATACCCTGTAGGTTGAGGAGCAAAAGGAGGAATCTGCCCAAGGATGGGCTTGTGTCTGATTAGCTAGTTGGTGAGGCAATAGCTTACCAAGATGATGATCAGTAGCTAGTCCGCGAAGATGATCAGCCACACTGGCAAATTATCACTTATTTTATAAGGTAAATGTGAGATATGAGGTGTTCTCTAGTTAATGTATGATTAGAATTAACTTGAAAATAGTGAAGAATTTGACACTTATTTATAGGGTAAGTATGAGCATGAGAGTGTACTCTAGCCAATATAGGATTAAAATTAATTTTAAAATTAACTTTTGAAGGGATTAAAATTAATTTTAGTAAAACTAATGAAATAAATGAGCTATAATAGTATTTTCTAGTTAATATGGAATTAAAATTAACTTTTTAATAAAAAAAATGAAGTGAACTATAAGAGTGTTCTCTAATAAATGTGCGATTAAAATTAACTTTTTAATGAAAATAGTAAAGAATTTATCATTTATTTATAAGGTAAATGTGAGATATGGGGTGTTCTCTAATCAATGTGCAATTAAAATTAATTTGAAAATAGTGAAGAAATTGACACTTATTTATAGGGTAAGTGTAAGCACGAGAGTGTTATTTAGCCAATCTGGGGTTTAAATTAATTAAATGATGTGGGATGAAAAATAAATTTTTAAGGGATTAAAATAAATTTTTAATAAAATTTGTGAAGAAATGAGTTATGAAAATATTCTCTAGTCAATGAGGTACTAAAATTAACTTTTTAATGAAAATAGTGAACAAATTGTCACTTATTTACAAAGTAAATGTGATATAAGTGAGTGACACTAGCTAATGTGGGGTTAAAATTAACTTTCTAATTAAAATAGTAAAGAAACTACCACTTATTTGTCGGGTACCTTTAAGCATGAGAGTGTTCTCTAAACAACGTCGGAATAAAAAGAAGTGAAGTGAGTTATGAGAGTATTTTCCCATCAATGTAGGATTAAAATTAACTTTTTAATGAAAATAGTGAAAAAACTATCACTTATTTATAAGGTAAATATGAGATATGGGACAATTATAAATTGACACTTATTTATAGGACAAGTGTAAGAATGAAATGGTTCTCTAGTCAATGTGGGATTAAAATTAAATTTTTAAGGGATTAAAAGTAATTTTTAATAAAAATAGTGAAGAAATGAGCTATAAAATATTCTCTAATCAATTAGGTACAAAGATTAACTTTTTAATGAAATTAGTAAACAAATTGTCACTTATTTATGAGGTAAATGTCAGATATGAGAGTGTTTTCTAATTAATGTGGGATTAAAATTAACTTTTTAATGAAAATATGAAGAAATTATCACTTATTTATAAGATAAATGTGAATGTTTTATAGGTAATGTGAGATTAAAATTAACTTTTTAATGAAAATAAAGAAATTGACACTTTTTTATAGGATAAGCATGAGCATGAGATTGTTCTCTACTCAATATGTGATTAAAATTAACTTTTTAAAAGAACTAAATTAATTTTTAATGAAATTAGTGAAGAAGTAAGGCATAGAAGTATTCTCTAGTTAATATATGATTAAAATTAACTTTTTAATAAAAATAATGAATAAGTGTACATGAGAGTATTCTCTTATCAATATGAGATTAAAATTAACTTTTTGATGAAACATAAAAAAATTGTCACTTATTTATAAAGTAAATGAGAGACTTTTTAATTTCTTAAATTATAGCTAAAAGTATGTAAAAGTTCTATTGAGCATGTTTATAAAAAAGTTTTTAGATTGAAAAATAAAATAAAACATAAATGATAGTTTTAGGTTATTTCCGAATCAATAGAATTATTATTATTTCCCTCTTTCAAATATATATAGTTATAAATTATAAATAATATAAATATTTTTAAACTATGAATTATTTCTTATAAATTTCTTCAAAGGAAGAAACTATAGAGAGCTTATGAAAATATTGATGAAATTTACATATACTTATAAGGCAAATGTAAGTTATGAAAATATTCTCTAATCGATGTGAGATTAAAAATATGTTATATAAGAATGTCACATGTCAACAAAATAAATATACGATGTGTAAAATAAAAAAAAGTCTTTGCATCAGTTGAGGGTCTTAAACTTTGTAATATATATTATTAGAATAATATTTAATTATCATTTAATTTAACAAAGAATAATTTCAAAAATAGTTAGATGACCCGTAATTAAAAATTATGAATAAAAAATTGAATGAATAATAGGTAAATTTATATTTTCATTTATAATTCATCAAGTAAATAAAGCTTGGGATATTAATATATTCTTATCAAAGCGGACAAGTATTTATTTTTCAAACTACTAGGTAAGTGCATTTTCAATTTAAATATTGCAAATATTGCAAAGGTAATTGTGTTTAGATATACGGTTGAGTTTGAGTTGATTTATGATGATATTAACATATTTTATATTTACCTAAATTCGATTCAACTTGATATATGAGCCTAAAATTTTGTCCAAATCTATTCATATCTATAAATAGCTAACCTGAACCCATTTTATACTCACCTATATTATTTTTAATTTAATATTTAATAATTTTATATATTTTTTTATTTATTAAAATTTTACATATAGTCACCTTAACAATTTTTAATGTTTAGATCATAGTATTAATATTATATACTACTATAGATTTAATTTTTACGTGTTATAAATTACATAATATGTAAAATAACAACATAAAATAATATAGACTTAAAAATGAGTTAGGCTAGACTCGAACATTGAATGTTTAAATCTGAGGCCAACCTATATTTTAAACACACATTTTTCAAGTCTAATACTTTTGTTCAAACCTTCCTAAATTTCAGTCAGACCTTCGGATTTAGACGAATAACCTGATTTATGAACAAGTTTTGAAGTTATTGTATTTTTTTTATTTAAAAATTTTGATCCCATTTGTTGGCATTATGGACATGACAACTAAAAAAAAGGTAATATAATTTTTTTAGTCCTTTCACATTTACAATTTTATGCTATTTTGATCCTTACCCTTTAAAATGTATATATATAAAAAATCATATTTTCAATAAAATCTTAAAAAATTGCAAATTCTTTTTTAAAAAAATCCAAAAGTTAAGAAAATAACTTTTTAAAAAAAATATTTATTTAAAATTTTAAAAATATAAAACTTTCAAAATTAAAATTTTTTTGGTGAAATACAAGGGGAAGGCAAAGCCCTAACAACAACGCGATTAAAGCAACTCAAACCCAAGCCACACTTGGAACAGTGAATACCCTTGCCATCAAGTCAACAAACAAGGTTCATTCCATTTACTACTTGAATGGTAATAAGATTTCATCAATGTGTGAGTTATTCATTCCATCTATATTAAATTAGTTTTGAATAAGTATTTTTTTACTTGAATCGATTCAAAGTTTGTATCAATATTTAAGAATTTTTTATACTAATATGCTATATATAGATTTATAAATAAAATTAAACAAAAATATTTTAATATATAATTAATTCAAATTAAATTAAAAACTATTTATTCAATTTTTTTTAATATTGACTGAATAAATCTTTTTTTTACTTGAATCGATTCAAAGTTTGTATCAATATTTAAGAATTTTCATACTAATATGCTATATATAGATTTATAAATAAAATTAAATAAAAATATTTTAATATATAATTAATTCAAATTAAATTAAAAACTATTTATTCAATTTTTTTTAATATTGACTGAATAAATAAATCAAACTTTAGATAGGCCTTTACCATTGATGGAGTAAATAATGTAATCTTTGAATTCTTGAAAGTTTTGTTATGATTTTTTTTTATAATTTTTTAAAAATTTAAAATAATTTTACTTTAAAATTTAAAAAGTTTTTATTCTTTTTTTTAAATTATAATTTTAAAATTTTTATTGGAAATACAAAATAAATATTTTTTTATGTACTTTTAAAAGTAAAATAAACCGTAAAACTCTGGAAGCTAAAAAGTTATTATATCTTTTTTATTGTTACCACTTGTTATGGGAATTGGATGGGAATTAAGATTTTTTTCTAACAATTTTATTGTAAGTCCTAATCATATATATTTTTTTGAGACAATACTTAAAACTATCCATAATTCTTCCCTAATTTGTAAATAAGAGGATAATAGATTTTAATGTACTTAAACTTACATCTTACTGCATTAACAATAATGCCTATGTATTCTTTAATATTTAAATAAACAAAAATTTTTAATATTTAAAAATTAAAGTATGTATTCTTTATTAAGATATATCAAAATAAAGATTTCTAAATAAACAAAAATAAAAAGATTTTTTAATATTTAAAAATTAAAGTATGTATTCTTTATTAAGATATATCAAAATACAGCATCATGTCTATTTAACCATTATGGCCCAAGAGCTATAATTAAATTCTTTAAATTGAACATTGATGAACATATTCAATGATTCCAATTAATCTATCTTTCCTTCTTTTCATTGATGCATTCCAACAAAGACAGATCAAACAGGTAAATGCACAAACGCAATACGTGAAAATGAAGGCAGTCAATACCAAATCTCATAAAAAAATAGAATCAAAAGCTCAAATTCAGAATAGGATCAACAAACCCAAACAAAAGCACCCTCTAAATCAAAACTAAGCCCAGAATAAACACGTGGCGATACAGTCAGCCGGTCAACAAATGCCAAACAACAAAAAGGATCGGGAATCAGCAAACGTATTTAAATCATTAAATCATTAATAAAATCAATCCGTAGAATAGGTTCATTCCAATTTATTATTATTTTTGAAAGCAAACCGATCAATATAAACGAAGATTCAGATCCCAAATCGTTGCCAAAGGGGAAAAAAGAATTCTTACTGAATCCATTGTCAACGAGGTAATTGAAGGTGTGGCCATCGCAATTATAAGTAAACCTGTTGCTGGAGGCAGGGAGCTTCTGGAGACATTGAGCGGCGATGGTGTTGAAATTACCGGAGAACTCGGTGTACTCGGCGAGGATCACCGTGCCTCGAGCCACAAAGCTGTAGATCAACGACTGTTGTCCCATCTCTCAAAACCCTAACCCTAAAATTTTCTCAACCAAAAATTCAATTGTTACAAAAAAAAAAATGGAAGGGAAAAAATAAGATAGCAGCTGAGGGATTATGGGATCGGAGAAGAAAATAGGAAAATGAAGAAATGCTACATTTATGCTAAATGGAATTATATTTATGTATAATATTTATTCAGATCAAGGAGAGGAGCTAGGCGACTAAAAGGGAGAAGTAATTTTCTCATAATTATTTGTGTCTGTTATAGTTACTTTTTGCATTACGTTCTACTTATATATTTAAAACATATAAATATTGATGTATTAATAATTTTAATTTATTCTTTGTTATATTATATAATTAAATTGCATTTCGAATTATTGCGCTTATATTGAAATAGAGGGAATTGTTGGTTTTTTTTCAAGATGCACTAGCATTTCATCCCCGCTACGCTGGGGTTTCAATCTTATTTATTTATTTAAATTAAAAAATAATTATTATTTAAATAATTTTTGAAATATTTATGAAAAATACTTTAAAATTTTATTAAATAATATTTAAAAAAATATTCAAGTTTTGAATAAAAAATTATTTTTATTTAAATTAATTGATAAATATATTTTATTTACAACTCTTAATTAATGTATAATAAGTTGGGCGCTCAAACTAAATATCGTAGTAAGAAAAGTGCCACCTGAATTAATATTAAAACGTAAAATTAGAATATGAAAAATACTTTTTTAAAATATTTTATTATGATTTTCAAAATTGTCAGGTCCTCTGCCTTATGGGAATGGGCTACATTTTACTGTCCCAAGGCCGGCCTCCCAAGGGTACGAACTATGAAAATAGGGACGGGCATAAAGGGCATATTCGGAATTACGTAACAAATCTTGCCGCTTTTTTTTTCCTTCAATTTCCCGCCAAAAATACAGAAGAAAAAAAAGCTCCCAAATCATTCCCTTCTTTTTTTCCCTCTCACAGTCACCGGCACTTTCACTTTGCTCCTTCCTATGGACATGGACATGGACATGGACATTCCGCTCCCTGAAGAGCTCGAGTTACTGGAAGCCAACTCCCATTTTTATGAAGAACCCTACATAGATTCTCCCCCGTCCGATCCCTCTCCTCCACAATCACCGCCCTTGAAAAACCTTGAAATCGACGGCTCAAAACGCCCTCGAAACTCCGACGCAATCGAATCTCAACCCGAGGAGAACAAGAGAACCAAAAGAATTGATATTGAGGAGGAGGAGGAGGAGGAGGAGGAAGATTGGCTACGGTACGCTCCGCCAGAGGAAACTAACGTTGAGGTTGCAGTTGAAAAGGATGAGGAAGTTTATTTGTCAAGGTTTATGTCGGCAATTAATGGCGATTGCATTCCTGTCACCGCGCCAAGTGGTGGCGAAAGAGTTTATGCGAAGATTAGCGGTGCGCAGAGGGATGAAGGATTGGAGAAATTGAATTGCAAAGAACGATCTAAAGGTAGCTTATGCAAAATTTAGGATAATTAGAAAAAAAAATGAAAATTCTCAACTATAATATATGATTTTTATGTTTATTTGAATTAATGTTTAATTTCTTTGCAGGCCTTCTTCCTGAACCAGTCAATGTTCTATTGCAAAGAGTGGAACAACAAGCTTTTGCCAAGGTACATTGCCATTTACAAAAATTGAAGGGTTTCTCCCCCTTTCTCTTTAATGCTGCAAATCTTGAATAAATTCACTAACATGTTAAAGTGGTTTTGAAAATGTTCATTTGTTTGTGTCTACATGTTATAGTATTTGTGGAATTGGAGTCTGCTATACAAAATTGTTTCCTTATATTTCAATCTTTCTAATGTGAAAGAGGAGTTGTAGCAAACAAAGTGAAGATTACATTCTTGTACAATATTATCAAATATGAAAGTCAAAACTAGGGGAAATTATAGAAGATTTAACAGTCAGCCATAATTTCTTTTCATGTCACGCTAGTGTCTAGATAGTAATAGTTTTGAATCTTTTTCTTTGATCTATGTTGTGCTCAACTAAATTGAAATTTGCCCTTGGCTTTATTAATTAGCAGTTCTAGTGGTCATATAATTTTGCTATGGAAAGAATGGTTCTTGTAATTCATTTATCGGGTGTTGAAGGCCTTGGAAGCAAGTTCTAAACATCAGAATGATATAACTATTCCCGAGACAACTATGGTCCATGAACAACTTTGGGTCGAGAAATATGCTCCAAGTTCATTCACTGAGCTCCTTAGTGATGAACAAACAAATCGTGAGGTACATACTAGTTATTTACATACGTAGTTCATGGAGACGATAATTGTTTTAAGTTTTATGTATGTATGTATATATATATCTTTAGTTATCAAGTTCTGATGGTGATCTTACTGCAGGTCCTATTGTGGTTAAAACAATGGGATTCCTGTGTTTTTGGATCCGAAATTAGGAGTACCTCAGATGAAGTTTTGTCAGCTCTCAGACGACTTTCTTCTACTCAACATAAAAAATCTTTTGATTCGGATTTTTCAAGAAAGAATAGAGGACATAGATGGATTAACGGAAATAACAACCACATTGATAATGTGGATCATGGGACCAATAATTTAAAAGGTATGCAGGACTTTTGGAACAAAAACTCAAGGCTCACTGGTCCACCAGAACAGAAGGTAAGCAATGGTATATTTGAGAGAGATCTGTCATGGTTGAGACATTTCCTTTCCTTCCTGTTAATAGATTTCCTTCAATAAGTTGAGGAGTTATAAAATCATTTCAAATTGGCACCAAAAAGAAATATCACAAGAGAAGGCTGCTCTATGACATCACGTTCTAGAAGGAGCAGTGTACGGTTTTAAGTACCTGTTCGGAAAACCAAATTGATCTGTTCCTAGTAGCTCTGGTTTACTTCTGTGTTTACTATACTTCAATATCTCTTGGTGTCAGTTGAAAGAAATTTTAGTTTTTCAATTTAGCAGCTGGTTTTGTTTGAATTCTTTGATATGTTATATGCATCACAATAAATGTAATCCGGTTTTTAACAGACTCCTTAGTTGAGAAATCATCAATTTCTTATCTTGTTTGGTGCTCTTAAATAACACAACGCATTTCTAGTAGACTAGAAAGTGTTAATTTGCTTCATCATATTTTAGTGCTAATCATCAACTTCTAAGATTGAAATCCATCATTAATTGAATCTTATGAAAATTGCAGATTCTTCTACTCTGCAGTTCCCCAGGGCTTGGAAAGACTACACTAGCGCATGTAGCTGCAAAGCATTGTGGATACCGTGTTGTGGAGGTCTTTTGTGTTTACCTTTTACTCATGCAAGGTCCCATAGGTTCATCAACATTGCAGGATATTGGCATTCAACCATTGCATTAAGCTGTTTCTGGTTGCCTCTCTTTATGTATTAAATAAGATTTACTTTGACAGAGAGGATTTAATTGGCTAAAAATGATTTTATAGAGTCATGGATGTCTTGTTAATTTTCACAAGCATTATATTTCTCAATTGATATGTCTAGAATGTTCTGTTACTTCTTGCATATTTTTGTGACAATTTTTTTGTTTAACATTTGTATTCTGCATTAATCTTTTTAAGTATTTGATAAGAGTCCTGTGTAGGTTAATGCTAGCGATGATCGATCAACATCAACAATTGAAGCAAAAATCCTTGATGTTGTTCAGATGAACTCCGTCATGGCTGATGCAAGACCCAAATGTCTGGTTGGTCATTAATTATTTCTTTTCGAAAGTCTCATAGTTTAATTTAATTTATTTGTTTATGCAAGATGATACTCAAACAAAAGCTTTTCGAGTTGTTTGTAGGTGATTGATGAAATAGATGGAGCTCTTGGTGATGGGAAGGGTGCTGTGGAGGTTATTTTGAAGATGGTATGGCACGGTTCTGATTGTTGATGTCCTGTGGTTTTTGTGAAGCATATTCCAATCATGCATCTAGTTACGGCATGCTCAATCGGTCTTCAATATCTACTTTGATTGTATATTCTCTCTTTTAGTCGGCATTTTGGTGTTCTCTTTATAGTTATTTTTTTCTGCATGGTGGTTAAAACTTTAAAAGGTTGTGTGGAGTAAGAAAGCTTAATTATTATCAATTTATAAAAACTAGGGGTGTAAACAAGACATTATCTTTGCTTGCAAGATACTCAGGTTTGGCTCATAAAACAAAACAAAAAAACTAAATTGGCTCAATTATTGTTGAGCTGAGCTCAAGCATCTTTAGCTATCAAGTGAGTCAAATTTGGGTGACTTAATGCTTGACTTAAGTAGCTTGCAAGTCTAATTGAGTTTTTCTATTTCTAATATATTTTTTAGTTAGGAATGGAAATTTTCAAGTCAAACTTGAACTTGAACACGAACTTGGGTGCAAATAAATAAGCTTCAAGCCAAGCATGTGAATGAAACTCAAATTTTGCTAGGTAAATGAATATAATTGAGTGAGCTCAAATAGTTTGATCTTTATATTGACTCAAGTTTGAGCTTTAAAAATGAAACTCCTTTGAGCTTGAGCCAAGGTTTGAGCCTCAAATATTGTGTTGGGCTTGAGTTTCTTATGACTTGAGCTTGGCTCGGCTCAACTAAAAAGTTACTTTCAGTTACTCAAAAGAAATGCCAAAACATTCTCTTAAGAATTTCCAAAATTTTTATACTTTGTTAGTACTGTCTAAGTTAGCAAAAGCCACAGGATAATCTTTGTTAAATTAGCGTGCTAAAAAGTGCATCACTACAATTCTATTGGTCAATAGGACAGTGAGTCATATGTTTGCTTGATTCTATTCCTTTATTCTTTTGATGTTGATCAGTTTCTTTGGTTCTTTTTAAACGTTTTCTATAATTAACTGTATTTTGAGGGTAATCTATTTACACGAAGGAAAGGAAATCTGTCTTGGTTGAGACATTTCCTTTCCTTCATGTTAATAGATTTCCTTCTATAAGTTGAGAAGTTATAAAATCATTTCAAATTGGGATTCCGATTCAGTTACTTCATTTATTTGGGTGTTGTAGTTTTTCTGTACAGTTCATGAAATCATACAATCACTCGATGCAGGTGTCTGCTGAAAGGAAGCATGATTTTGGGAAGGAAAATAATGCTAAGAAAAAAGGAAGTAAAACTGCATCCCTAACAAGACCTGTGAGTTTGAAATGCCATATGTGCGCTGTTTGGTAATATTTTGTAGGTGACACTAAGTTTTTGGGCCATCTATGTAGGTGATTTGCATATGTAATGACCTCTATGCACCTGCTTTAAGACCATTGCGTCAGATAGCAAAGTAAGTTCTTTAGCTGTCAACAGTAGTAAGCATGTTGGTGATTTTGACCTGGTGCTCATGGTATTTGTTATTTGAATGATCACTTGGCAAGTGTTACTAGCTCTTTGTTTCTTTTGCCTGAATTTATAAGAAGGAACTCTTTTGATAATCTCTTTATTCCTTTTTGTTGGCATTTCTGCTCCTGAAGGAAAGAGTATTTGAATTAAAAGGTGCATTGATTTCTGCTGCATTAGGCACATAACTAGTGTAGATGAAATGCCTTTTGACCTCTTGTTTAATGGTAGTACTAATGATTGCCAGCTTTTAGAACTCCTTTTCATTGTTTGTTTGTTATACCTGGAAATTTCCTCTTTTTTCCCTCCTTAGCGGAGTTTTGAGGTGCTTAAAATTATTATCCTGACAATACCAAATATTTTTTCCAGGGTTCATATATTTGTCCAGCCAACAGTGAGTCGTGTAGTAAGCAGGTAATTCATCTGCAATATTATTACTTAATGGTTATGATGCTTCAAGTTGCTCCCGGTGTTTTTATTGCATAATTGTCCTTAAAAAAGGAAATTAACATATTTATATTAGCTATTATTAGTTTCCAATACAACTTGATTGTGTGATGGAAAATATATTCATAACTAGGAAGAACAATTAATTAGTGAGCCTGATTTTCTAATTATGTTTCTTTTACAGGCTCAAGTATATTTGTAACAGGGAGGGAATGAAAACAAGTTCCATTGCCCTTACTGCACTAGCAGAGTTCACCGGTGAGTTTTGTTGCTTGTTGTCGAGGATGTTCTTTTACTTCCATTAGTGAAGATATTCATATTATTACTAAAGCTTCTTTAGTTGCGAATTGTTTTTTCTCTCATTTATACTGGTTCTGGTTCTATTTAGGCCTTTGTTTTTCTAGTCTAATCTCAAGATATCATTTTTATATTTGGGCCTTAATAATATGAACTATTTTAGTTGTGTTTCTTCCTGCCTTTTTTTTTCTAATGTACTTATCTTTATTCCCTTTGGTTAAAATGTTTCAGAATGTGATATACGGTCATGTTTGAACACTCTCCAGTTTCTCCACAAGAAGAACGAAACCCTCAATGTGGTAAGACTTTTATGTCATCTTATGGTTTTGAATGCATTCATTAAGAAATCTAGCACTGTTGCTGGAAGGTTTTGTTTAATCTTACTAATTTCAGAAAGAAGTTAAAGGTTTAAGATTCAATGAATGATACTGTCCGCTAAGATAGAATTGTCCTTTCAGACTTTCCTTATGGGAAGAGTCAGGAAAATAGAATTTTTTGCTGCGCCAATTTAAAATGTTTTAGTTTCAAGTGTAATGTGATGCCTGGTAAGTGTATAATAGTTATAACTAACACCAAAACTAAATAATTTTAAACCTCAACTTTAAATTTTGTTTCATAGGAGGCTATTAATTGACCAGCTATCCATTGAAGTCTAGAATTCATATATGTTGGTATCTGTAAGATGAAGTTTATGGATTAGTATAATCTATAATTTGTTTCATTTGAATTGTTAGTCATTTCTAATGGCTACATCAGCACTTGGATATCTTTTACCGTAGCTTTACTGTAACTCTAACCTTCTTTTCTTTCTTTTGATGTATACATTTTTAGATGAATGAAATGTGGTATCTCTTTCCTATGCAAGTTTGCTTGATAATCTTAGACGTTATACCCTTTTGGTAGTTTAGATAATTTTTGAACTGCTTTCATTGATTTAATCTAATAGGTTATATTTGGCGTTTAATCAATTGTGACAAGTAACTTAACAATTTTTACACTTTGTTCCCTTCTTCCCTTTATTCTTTAATCATCGTTGTCAATGATTGCAATTGTTTATTTTTGAGTCTAATTCATTTTTTTCTTTTTCCATTTTCAACATTTTAAAGCTTGGGCATTTTATTTAGGGCAATGAGTAATGATTAGCATGGTTTCCTCTTTCTAGATGGACATCAGTTCACAAGTAGTTGGGCGGAAGGATGTCTCAAAAAGTGCTTTTGACATATGGAGAGAGGTATGGCAGTGACTTCTTTTGGAATTGTTTTAGTTATTTATACTTTGAAGCATTTTTTTACTTGAGGCTGCTGTCCTTCAGATTTTTCATAAAAGAACAAAGCGGGACAGGAAATCTAACACTAGTTCTGGGAGCAGCTATGGTGAATTTGACTTTCTGCATGCCCTCATATCTAACCGGTAGATATTAGATGCCTCTCAATGTCTTTTATTCCAATTCTGTTTGAACATTATTATTTTTCACTTCATGTTTCCCTCCAAAAGGTGTGATGATCCTTGTAGTGGACCAGCAAGCCTTTTGCTTCTTCTTTTTTTTTTTTTTGTGATTTAATTCCTTTGCTTCTAACCTTAAGTTATGAATGACTGTGCAGTGGCGATTATGATGTAATTTTGGATGGGATCCATGAAAACATTTTGCAGCTCCGGTATCATGATCCAGTGATGCATAAGACAGTAAGGCTTGCCTATCTGAAGTATTTGTAGATGACCTATTCAACTTATCTGAAGTATTTGTAGATGGCCTATTCATATGGAAATACAATATTGTTCACCTTGTCTCTTTCCACAATGAAATCTTTACCATGTACTCATGATATTTCAAGGTCAAATGCTTGAATTCTCTTGGCATCTCTGATGTAATGCAACAGTATGTTATGCGGACACAGCAAATGTCCCTTCAAGGTGAACGTATGCAGTACCAAATTCAAATCCCTGGCATGTTTATGGCCACTAAACACTAATCTGATTTTATCTTTCACTGCAGTTTACCAGCCTTCTGTTGCAATTACTTTGCATCGGATAGTTGCCCAAATCCAAAAGCCAACTCTTGAGTGGCCAAAGTCATTTCAAAGGTAATCTCTACTCCATGCCCAAGTTCTGAAGAACCCAATGCCAAACATGGAGGACTAACAGTCGATAATACTGTATTTGGTGCAATGCTTCAGATACCGTACTATGCTGATGGAAAAGACAGATATTTTAAGGGCTTGGCACCAGAAAATTCCACCGTACATGTCTAGACATTTATCAACAAAGTCCTGCATAGAGGACTTGATATCTCCTTTGTTGCATATCTTGTCACCACCAAACTTTAGGCCGGTAATTGATTTGAATTTACTTAATTCTTTGACCTTTTCTGGCCTCAATTTCTTTCTTTCTTTTGTTTATTTAGGTAAATTAAGCAAGTTCTTGAAGCATGCAAACATAATGTGTCTTGCATCTCATGGTTTGTGTCTTTTTTTACTGCAAAACATGTATTCGTTTTTTAATGTGTTAGCTGGACCACTATTTGTTAATTGGAGATTGGTTTTTCATTATTACTGGAAAAGTATTTTGCACAGTTACAATTAATTGTGTTCTGCAGTGGAATTTGCATATGCATTTTGATTGAACTGTATAAACAAATAACTTTATCTTGTTTGCAATTTTAAATATACGCTGTTAAATATTTTCCTATTGTTATTAAAGAATGCTTGGAAGGTGAATTATTGACAACGTAAACAAGAAGTTTAACATTGGGCTAGGCTAGATGCAATCAAATAGGTGCTGACTTTTGGAAAGGTAGTGTCCCTAAGGTTTAGTATGCAATCCCCATGTAAGTTTTATTTGTTCTAAGCAAACTATAATCTAACAAAGGATCTTCAAGAGTTCCAATTAAATTTTGACCCTTAAAATCTATCCATGGATTTGTATCAGGAAAGGTAAATTTAATTCCAAGGGATGACGTTATGGACAATGTTGCCACATTTTTGTTTAGATGCTGGGCTCTTTGTGCTAGTTATGCTATCGAGTTTTGTAAAGATAGTTAGTATTAGTCATTCGGTTGCTTACTAGTGTTTCTAGTTGTGCACATAATGCTTGACGCTACTCCTGCACATTTAGATACATAGTAATATACAATATTAATTGTTTAATGTTGATTTGCTTGATATTAATTCTTTGATCATTATATAGGGTGCCTACTGTTACTATTTTTGGTGTCCCCTCATCTCTCTCATGTATCTAGAATGTTCCTTTTCTATTTTCATGTTATTCTCTTATTAAAAGAATGCAGCAGTTTCTTTCAAAAAAAAAAGAAAGAAAGAAAGAAAAAGAATATAGCAGTTCTTCCATCTCATTTCTGTGGCTTTTCTTGTGCCTTCAACAGGTGGCATTGCACTTATTATCAGAAACTGAGAAGAATAATTTGACTCAATTAGTAAATGTGATGGTATCCTATTCTATAACCTATAAGAAAATGAAGTCTGATTCACTGTCCAGTAACATGGGACATGAAGCAGTTTCAGATGCATCAGCACTCTCTTTTGAGCCCCCCATTGGCGAGTTTATTGCTTACAAGGTTTCTAGCTGTGCTTTATGTTTAATGGCATGCAACTTTATTCAAAATTTCATGATTTTGACCTGAATTTCTCTCTCTGATATAAGCAGGATTACAGATCAGATCCTCATGTACTTCCCTTAGCTATGAAGCAGGTTTTATTGCATGAGGTATGTAATGTAGTTACTGGACAATATTCTGTATTTTTGTCTACTTCTTTTTTAAGATATGCTAGTTTGATGTTGGCTGATGCCTGTCTCTGTTGGCATATAGCTTGATGATTGTTATTGGTGCTGAAGTTGCTTTAGACAGACAAAATTGAAATAGATTACTTTAGTACTCACCGGATTCTGACTATTTACTATCCCTTTTTAATCTCTGTAATCTTTTATATAACTGGAAATAATCCAACAAATTTGTGGTTGCTATTTTTTGGGAAGTATCATGTAAATAGGGGGAGTGATCCTCATATGTGAGCTATAGGATAACCCTTTTTGTTCTGTTCTTGGTGAGACATTTATTGCGAGTAAAAGGGATTCTAAAAGAAGCAATAAAATAAGAGAACATATACAGTAAAAAAGTTATTTTATTTTGGTGCCATGAAACTTATTTCTAAAGTTCTTGATGGCATTGCTGTTTCCAAATATTTCTTTAAACGGTTTCAAGGTTTTATTTGATATCTCAAAAGAATTGATGATAGATCATAGGATAGACATGGCTCAACATATCTATTTTTCCTAGCCAGATGAACAAATGTGTGTTGTAAAGACATTTATTTGACAGAATAGTGATATTGCAGTTTTGTTACTTTTGAAGTTTTGTAGGTTTAGTGGCATGCAAACTCAAGCAATTCATAATTAGATTTTAAAACTTGGAAATATTGTTAGGTGTCATTTTCATGGATTTAATCTTCATTATTTGGGTGCATTTTCCCAGATACCTACTTCCACTCTAGACCTGCCATGAGTTACAATTTTTCTTTCTTCTGAAACCACTATGAGAAATATTAAATTAATCAATTTAGTCTAGATAGGAGTTTAATATCCCTATCCTCTTAATTTAAAGTTCTTTTAAGTATCATCTTTGTGCTTGGTGGATTTTAAGCTTGTAGCAGCGTTTAGCATAAACTTTTTAACATCGTGTTCTTCCTTAGATTGAAATCTCTTCTGTCTGTCGAGTTACAGACTTCAACATTTTATTTTCAGAAAAGGAATTTCAATTAAAAGTAAAAGCTTTTATACAGTGTTCTTACTTGTGAAGGCTTTTGGAATTTATTCTGATTTCAGGTTGAGAAGCAAAAGATTTTGCAAGTAAGCACTGGGAAATCTGCGCAGAGAACAGATGGATGCTGCAATGGAGACCAGGGCGTTGTAGGGAAAGGGGCCAGTGTAGCCAAATCTGCTAAAACTATTGGTGAGAATGCTGGTGCAGGCACAAAGACCTTTGAAAATGAAAAGAATATATCAAATACAAGGCAAGGTAATCTTAGTACCACCACAGTTTCATCATCTTTGGTTTCTAGCAGAAGTGCCACCGTGGAAGCAAAGCAAAAATCCACTTCAGATGTCAGGAAGGCACGTAGTGGTTTTGATTTCTTTGAAAGGTGATCTTTTTGACTTCTTTCCGTTTATTTTGATTTATAATAAGTTTTTCCTTCTTTATTCTTCTTGTTATTGTTATGCTAAACTTTGTAAAAGTTTGAGAATAAAAATGTGGCTAATGTAAGTGACAATTCCTCCCGGCAAGTCAACTTCATACCCTTCCTATTTCTTTGCTATGTTTGATGGCCGTATGAACTATGACACATGCTTTATTTCCGATAGACTTCCCATACATTTGTTTTTTAGATGATTAAGTATTTGGGTTAAGCCGAAGTCAATCTGGTTGAAGGTTACTCTGGTTGATCTTGTTCTCACCTTTTCATTTCAGCTTTAGAACACCTGTTCTAAACACTTGGTAAATCTTTGGCTTCTTTAGCTGTCTTCACCTGATCCTTTCTCTTGCTGCTGTATACAGCCATTAGTGTCTGTCTGTTAAGTGAGCATGGCATTCTCTTAGAGTAATCAACTATGTTGCCTTGGATTATAAGTCAACTGTAGCAAATGAAGGTTTAGTGCCAGTTCTAGATGAAATCTCTTCTGATTTATAAAAATAATCAGTGGACCATACCAGAATATATTGACTATAGTTTATATAACTGTATATACATTATATTTGCTGAGATTTTGTCAACTATCCAGGTTTAGAAAACCAAGCAGCAGAGGTTCTCTGGATTCTGAAATTGCAGTAGTGAAGGAAGTGACGTTGGAAAGAGATTTGCGGCCTCTGTTATTTAAATTTAATGAGGTAAATTCCTATCGTTTAGCTTCATTTTATCAAAGCTGAATTTTAGTACATAACGAGTTAATGACTAATAGAAAACCTGGTTGCTTGGTCATGCCATGAATGTTATGTTAAAATGAAACCCAAAGGTTTTGCTGAAAGTATTTCCACATATTTGAAGGATCATTTTCCCGTACTTACATTCGAATTTGTATCGTACATGTTTACTTAAAGTAAATAGTTGAAGTAACATATGTGGAGATTACGTATTTTCAGCTACCTCCTGGAATTTGGTGATATGTCACTGATGGCTTGCTTTAATGACTTCAAATTCCCAGTTTCATCTTCTGGCTGTGCAATTGGTATCAAACTAGAAAATGATGCAATACTGTGTTGTTTTTTGCTTTCCTTTTACATGCAGGGTTTTACCAATGCCGTGAAGAGGCCGGTTCGAATGCGCGATTTTTTGCTATAATGAATCTCCATGTCTTGTCCAGCACTCAGCAGCTGCTAATTTCATGTACAATATTGAACGCACTGATATTATTTGCCCTTCAAATTCCAAAACTATATAATGACAACATTTCTTACAAGTGTGCTTATATATATATATATATATATGGAAAAACAGTCTCTTTTCTTGTACATCTTTTTGGTATTTAAAAGAAAAAAAGAAAAAGAAAGTTAAAAGAGCAATTAGAAACAGGATGATTTGTTTCACTTAGATGTTTTCTCGTATTTTAAGATCTTGTCTCGTACATGAGTTTGGAATTGATCAAACTGTACTTAGATTATTAACTTTAGATGCAACAACATAATATGAATATGAAGTATATGGAAAAATAAAATTAAATATGAATTAACATTTTTAAATAAGTTGTTAATTTATTAAGGGTATGTTTGGACAAAATAAGATAATTAAATGAAAGTAATAATTAAGGTGGTAATTACAAGAATTGTAATTTTCTAAACGTGTTTGGTTGATAGAGTGTAATTATGTTGTAATTTTTTATGTTATGTTTGGTAGTACAAATTGTAATTATATAGTTACAGAATTTATTTGTAAAAAATATTAATTACTATAAAATTTATTATTATGATAAAAATAATTTTTAACAAGTAACTAAAATTAAAATCAAATTATGTATTATGTTAGTCTTAAAAAGTAGTTAATAATATGATTATTAATAGAAAAAATAAGAAAAATAAACATTATATGCAATTTTATCTAATTGTTCTAGTCTATATTTGGTGGGTTATTCCTTTTTTAATATTTAACATATTCTCCTTATCATTATTTATTGGTTATTAATCGAGTTTATGATCATCTGAATATGAATTTGTATCATTAATGTTATCAAAATCTTCTTCTTCTATGTACTATTCAAAGTATGAATCATCTCAATTCCACATATGATTGAAGTTATGAAATATGCAAATGTTAGTACAATCCAACCTTATTTTTTTATTCTATACTAAGGTGATGTTAATAGGAGAATTTTTTAAAAAAAAAACAACGATTGTCTTCTCAACTACATTTTGAAGCCTTAAATATATCAAATTAAAGAGTTCACGAGCTATCTATAATGCTTGTGTTTGACACCATTCTCTTATATAGTATCATATCCCACAATATGGTGCAAGAAAATATTTTCTATTTGTATAATTAGCATTAACCATATAATATTTAATTCACAATCCAAATAGTCTATAACTTTAATTATAAAAGCTTATATAAACTTAATTTGGAGAAAGACTTATGTCAGGTTATATCCCTTTTTTATAATACATAAATTGAGTAAAAAATAATATGAAAATTATAATATATATCATTTATAAAAAAAAACGTCTTAGGTTATATCATTTTTTATAATACATAAATTGAGTAAAAAATAATATTAAAATTATAATATATATCATTTATAAAAAAATGTCTTATAAATTGTCCAAAACTTTCATAACACTTCTTATAAAAATAATATAATTTTTTGTCATAACTTTAAAATGTTATTTTTTTTATAAATTAGTTATGATAAAAAAAAACTATAACAATTTTTATTGAATAAGTATATTATTTTTATAATATATAGCATGAACACATAAATAAGTTATATGCATACTTCTTAGTCATAACTTTTTTACACAAACATATTTTAACACTTTTATAACATACAAATTATTTTTTATAATAAACTTTTTATCATAAATTTAGAAATTTTGTAAGATAAAAAAATATATTTTTGAAAATAATATAATTTTTATTATAAATTTAAAAAATACATAAATTATTTTTATAATATAATTTTTTAGAATTTATAATATAAGAAATTTTTTAACCATAATCATCTCAAACACTCATACCTATTTATGCTTGTAATATAATTTTTATAACTTGTATATAAATAATTTTTTAAAATTGGATTTGAGTATAATTACCTATGTAATTACTCAAATTCTCACCCTTCCCTTCTTTAAGAATCAGAAAGTATAATTGGGGTACATCAATTACACCCAATTTAATGGGATCCACCAATTAAATGGTTATCCAAACATGTCACCCTTATATAATTACAAGTAATTACACTCAAATCCAAATACTAGGTGGCTTTCCAAACACTTCCTACAATTAATTAAAAAATTTCTATCTTCCTTTTGTTTTAGCTTAATTTGTGTGTTTTGCATGATTAAATTAATTCTAAGGAAAATGACATTTGGATTCATGAGTAGTTAATTCTTTTAAGAGGATTAACGAGTAATTCTTTTAAGAGGATTAACGAGCGAATGTGGAAGTAATTAATGGGAAAATAAGGGTTTACCTTAGAATTAGTTGGTTTAAATTATGCATGCTTAAACCTTAGGATTGACAACCTTAGGAAGTAATCTAGGTAGATAGGCCGAGAGGATAAGTTTGCCGAGCACCTCATAATTTATCTCAGTTTAAACTGCAAGGTTGAGATATAAGTGGCTTTTATCGATGAATTAATCAGTTATAGGTGGAGAGATAATAATTGGTTAGTTATTATCTAATTCATTAAAACCTGAGTTTCGAAATTGATTACACCCATTGAAGTGAGTTAATCTTCTGTCTGTTAATTGAGATTTCTTTGTTTGTCAATTTCTTTTTAGTAATTTTATTTTATTTTATGTCATTAATTTTTATTATTAATTCTCGTAATATAATTTTCAATGATTATTGTTTAGACCTGTTCTTGTAAAAGATAATACTAAGTTTAATCCATCATCCATTAGGTACAATCCTTGGAGTACTTCCTGTACCCTGTTGTACAATACTATATTACAATTTGACCTGTATAATTGCGGATACCATTGCTTTATTATATATCTTTTTGTTGTAGTATTAGCCCAAATGTTTGCATGTTTGGCAACAGTTAAGTTGTTGGCACCGTTGTCGGGGAGGTTTCGACATTTCATTTAATTTTCTACAATTAGTAGGATAAATAGAAAAATAGAAAATTTTAGATATGATTTTTATCTTTATTTTTGTTGTTTTTACTTTTAACTTTTATTTGCTAATTTTTATTCTTTTTCTTTGATTTCAGTGTATGACTCGATGTGAAAACATTCCAATTGAGTCACATTATGATCCAAAGCGATTTTGTAGGCGCAACTGTCAACTGGTGCAAAATGATCCACCTGTGGTAGTTGATTTACCTTGGGAAAATCCATTATTTGACGATCTATCTGAACCACAAACACATTCAGTGAGAGCTATTGATGGCTCAAAGGACATTGCGCGATTATGTACTACCAATTATAGGTGTCGTGCGAGGCAATATTGAGAGACTGACGATTGATGCCAATAATTTTGAGATCAAAATGGCTACAATTTAGATGATTCATAACACCTTGCAGTTCTGAGAGAATATGATGGAGGACCCGAATCAACACTTGAAGCGATTCCTTCAACTCCGCGATACATTCAAACATAACGGGGTAACTGATGACGTTGTTCATCTTCGGTTGTTTCCCTTTTCCTTATGTGATAACGCAACTGATTGGTTGGAACCAGGTTCCATAACTACATGGGACGATCTAGCGGAAAGATTTTTACACAAAAAATTTCCTATCAGCAGAACCTTTGAGCTCAGATGTGATATTGAAATTTCAAGCAGATTGAGGGCCAAACTCTGTATGAGGTATGAAAGAAATTTAAGTTGCTGCTGAGGAAGTGTCTCCATCATAGGATGCAAGAGTGGCTCCAAATGAAAATTTTCTATAATGGTTTGGATGATAATTTAAGGTCCAATTTGGATGGAGTAGCCGAAGGGGCCCTTATGAACCACACATACAAACGAGTCTGTTAGTTAATTGATGATATGACTATGAGCTCATATATGTGGCATAGCGAGAGGTTCGCCTACAATCCAAAACCACCAAAGGTAAAAGCTATCCGCGAGGAGGATAAGTATAAAAAAATTCTGGAAAAGTTGAACCTTTTGGAAATCGTCGTTAAACCATCCATGATGGAGCTGACTTGGAGCTATGGGCCACATTCTGAAATCCATGATGGAATCGACCGAATCCTCCTTACCAATCTCGACATGTGTAGAGATCTTAGGACAAATCTAAGAGGAATGGCCATATTGTATGTGGCCAAAGGTTAGACAGACTAGACAGGGAGATACAAACAATGAAAACGGAGCTTCAATAAGTCCATTCTACGTGCAATTGACTCGAGTCCTAAATGGATAGTCTCCATAACCAAATGAGTCAAATGATGAGTTTTTTACAAAAGCAAAGTGGCCAAGGCATCCCTGGTAATACAAAGAATAATCCTCAGAAGGATGGGAATGATCACGTGAATGCTATTGACCTGTGATCAGGTAAAACACTTGATAACCTTAGTGCACCCATCCAAAAAGATGAGGATGTACAAAAGTCTGTAGAGGAAGCCCTAGATGAAAACGAGCTTAAGGAGCCAGCCGAAAAGGTAGCCAAACCGATAGCTGAGTGGGTAATTTCAAATCCTAGCACGACAAAGATACCATTCCCATTGAGGCTAGAGGAAAAATAGAGATGGGACGAAGTTGACTTCCTAAGTTTTCTTAACTTATTTAAGTCCTTCAACGTTAATTTGCGACTCTTGGAGCTAAATGATATCCAAAATATGCTAAGTATTTAAAAGAATAATGTTAAGGCATAAAACGTTAAAAAATGAGCAAATTAATGTTGATGCTTCTTGCAGTGCTATAATTTCTAAAAAGATACCCCCCAAATTAAGATCCGGGTAGTTTTACAATTCCTGTAGAAATAGGGGATAAATATTTTAGTAAGTCCCTTTATGATTTAGGAGCTAGTATTAATTTAATGCCCTTATCGACCTACATGAAACCTTGATTGGGGGAATTACAGAACACATCTATAACACTACAATTAGATGATATGTCCTTAGTATGCCTAAAATGAGTACTTGAGGAAGTATTAGTTAAACTAAAAAGTTTTATAATCATTGTGGATTTTGTAGTCCTCGACTTTGAGGAGGATTAAGAGATCACCATTTTGTTGGGTAGGCTATTTTTTGCCACTTCTAGATCAACCATCGATCATGAAAAAAATGAATTATTTATGAAAATTGATGGTGAAATAGAAGTGTTCAAATGCGACCACGATTACTAAAAGGTGGGACTAGAAAAATAATTAGGGGAAGATTGTTTTACATTATACTGGTTCACCCCTAACAACCTTTATCGAAGGTATCTTTGTAGTCTCATGTGTGTAGGAACATACGACTCAAGGGAGAGAGATAAATGGAAAGATTTGGGATGGGTAAGCATTTGTTGGATGGATCAAGATGATCAATAGAGAAACAAAAAGTCGATGATAGAAATTAACGATTTGCCAGACGAATCCAGTAGCCACACTTAAAAATTGACCATCAAACTTTATTAATATTTTTGTAAATAATGTAAAATTATTTGTGTTTTAGATTTTAGAATTTCTAGTATTTGAATTTGACTTAGTTAGGATATGAGTAAAGTTTTAGGGAGCAAAAATGGGTTTAGAGGTGGATTAAGGTGATTAGGCATAATCGAGGAGTCCGGCATGCCCCGAAAAGATGATTTCTTGAAATTTATAGGCCGTGTTCCCACACAGAGCTCCAAAGCCCAGAAAAATGAAAAATCAAAGGTCGTGTCCGACACAGACCCTAAGGTTGTGACATGGAACTTCGAAGCAACAATATTGAAAAATTCAAGGACTGTGCCGCAACACGCATAGCCTATGTCGCGATATGAAACTACGAACAAAAAGACCTAGAATTTTTTGGCTTCGTGTCGTGACACGCCCTTTGAGTCGCAACAACGTATCGAAATCTACAACTTTCCTTTTCTAATCTCCACAAAATTTACCGGGATTTTGTGTGAAAATCACATCAAAGGAGCCCTAAAACTCTCTTTAAATCATCCTTAATAGCCACCTAGTCCTCCAAACTTTAGTTGTAGCTACTAAGCAACATCGAGAACACAATCCTTAGTGTTTTGAAAGTATCATTGCTTCTTCTTTGTCCATCGATACATTGTGGTTTGTCTCGTTTCTATCCGTTGTATGTACAATCTATTGCAACTGAAACAACGGGCTTGTTTAACAAACTCGAGCAACATCAAGAAAAGTGGTCAGGCATTCCAAATTTGTGATCATATTTTTTTTATTTTTGTAACGATCCAAAAGTTGGTGGTGTCAAAAAATATGGTTTCAGAACCCTGATTCTGTAAACTAGACTCGTAAATATTATAAAAATATTTACGAAGTTATATTAGAAGCGAATTGAATTTCGGATAGGTAATTTCATTGAATTAGTGCTTAATTTTAGTACATGGACTAAATTGTGTATGTGGTAAAAGTGCAATTCACTAAGGAATTATAATTAGAACTTGAATCAAGGGGTTAAAATAGCAATTATACACTAAGTTACTAACCTATGGACAATTAATGAAGTTTATTTCTATATAGATATATTATATTATAAAGCATTAAACAAATTAAAATTATAAAATAAAAATTAAAGAAAGATGAAAACTTAGTGAATGGAAAGAGAAAACATATTATCTCTTTCCATTTTCACATTTCGAAACTAAGAGAAATAGGGAGAGAACACACAACACAAGGGTTTATATTTATGAAGCTCAATTTGGTTAGTTTAATTTAGTCATTTTTTTTTATTTTTATGTTTTTGGAACCCCGGTAATACGAGCTAGCTAACCCATATAGTATTTTTCGTTATTGTTTAAGATTGGAAATGTTTCCATTGTTAAATAATTGAATTCTAAGGTGTTATTTTGATAGATTTTAAGGTTAGAAGTGAAATAAAACTAATTTGTAAAGTCCATTGATGATTTTGTATAATAAGGATTAAATTATGCAAAATTTAAAATTTGGGGTGTAATTGAGAAATAGGAAGTCCTATAAGGACTCTAGAAAATCTGGCATTAGGTTTGGAAGGGCTAAATGTGAAAATTATGTTATTCCTAGTTTTAGGGACTAAATTGAATAATTTGCAAAAGTTGTATGATTTAGAAATTGAATGCGAATTTGGCTGTTTATTGTTAATTTATTCTATTTGTTTTAATCCATAGCAAACATCGACTCAGAGTCTTCAAAAAAGAAAGGAAAAGACAAAATCGTCGACAAATAGCTTAGAGTTTACGGTTTGTGTTTATGTAATCTGAACTCTTTGTAAATTGCTGCATTATGAACTGTTTGTGAATGGTAAGAATACAAGGTGAGTTAATTGTGATAATGAAATGATTTGAGCTGAAATGAATTGATTGATATATCTGAGGATTAAATTGAATAATTATGAAAAATGTATATATATTGTGTAAATGTGAAATTGAGTATGTAATATGATGATAAAATGTTGATATATGTAACTTTTATGTTTATGATGAAAATGAAGGTGAAATGAAGTATTTGATTCTAGTGAATTGTGAAATGGAATCCCTATTAACCGTTCGGGTAAAGTCGGATATAAGTGGCATGCCATAGGATATGAAGAGTTTAGTGTTACTTCAACTACGAGTCAATGAGGCACAAGGTGCCAATTTGTTTCGGTTTAACCGATGAGATACTGGGTGTCAAATTTATTTATAGCACTGGGCGCAACCACTTACTTCAAATTTATTCGATGAGGCACTCAGTGCCAAACTGGTGTGTTCGTTGGATCCATGTATCTGTCCGAGTCTGAGTCGTGTTAATAGGGGAAGTAAAAAATAAACTCGAGATAATGACTTTGAAATGGTAATTCTATTGAATTAGCAAATATTATAGAATGGAATATAATGTGAAATGGAGACTAAAGTAGTGAATGGATATATGAATAAAGAATGGTGTTGATTATGTATTAAATGAATTGAACTATGATTTATATAATTATTGTATATATGAAATTAGATTTGGGTACCATATGTCATGTTAATTGAATTTGCCATGTATTAGTATTAGTAAAATGTATTTGATAAAATAATGCATATATGTAAACTTGCACATATGATATGATAATTGCATAGCATCGTTTAGTTTTAACTTAGCATTTAAATGCATTGTATATTATTTTAATGTTCGAATTATAGAAATACTACTAAGTTATACTTAGAGTACGATTTTGTTTTCCATGCATAGGTTAGGTACTTATCGGTTCGATCGTCAACTCAGCATCCAGTGATAATCTCGAACTCAAATGTTGGTGATATGATCAATTTGATTTTGGTAGGTACCTAGGAAGTCTTTTGGTGATAATGTTCATTTTGTATTTTATGGCCTTGGTTATTATGTTTATAAGTGTACACATATATATATATATATATGAGATGGTAATGGTATTTTGTTGATGACTTGTTAGGTTGATTAAGAGTCCGTTGGTTTACATGTAAAATGTTTTATGGAAAGTATTTTCTACATTTTTCTGTATTTGTTTAATAGAAAATAACTTGGTTAATGGAAAATGACTTACAGGTCATCGTAAAATAAGCCATTTTTCCTGTAAAATGACTTACCCTTTTGAAAAGCTTAAGTCATTTTCTAGAAACGAGCCCCTCTATAGGTAATTTTATTTTTATATAAAAATTAACTTAACTCAAACTTAATATTATTATATTGATAATAAATTATATTTTTATTTTTAAAATATTTAAAAATATTAATATAAAATATTATATTTTTCAATATTATTAAACATACATATATATATTTGAAGTAATAAGACTGAACTTTATTTAAAAAATAAATCAAAACACAAGACAATCACTACACCAAAACAGGCTTTTAGCGGCATTTTTCGCGGTGTTTGGATAACAAACGCCACTAAAAATTAAGCTTTAGCGGCACATCCCGGAAAACGCCGCTAAAAATAAGCATTAGCGGCATTTTCCAAAAAGCGTCGCAGATAAACTAAGCCGAACGATGCTGTTTTCATATTTTTTGGGCCTTTAGCGGCGTTTTTGACAAATCGCCGCTAATTCTCCAACCTTTTAGCGGCGATTTTCGTAAAGCGCCGCTAATGCTCTAGCCTTTAGCGGCGTTTTCTTATAAGCGCCGCTAATGCTCTGGCCTTTAGCGGTGTTTTTTAATAAGCGCCACTAATGATCTGGTCATTAGCGGCGTTTTTGGAAAAGCACCGGTAATATTGTGTCATTTAGCGGTGCTTGTTTAAAAATGCCGCTATTGTTCGTTCTTTTAGCGGCGTTTTTTGTAAAAGCGCCGCTAATAATAAAATCTAAAACCATTTCAATTATCTCATTCTTTGATATATTCTCAAGTAATGTTTGAATTACATTTTTATATTATAGGTTGAAAAAGTTGTATTTATTATATATTGGTCAAATTTACATTTAAAATGATAACAAACAATATTGTTTAGAAATATTACAAATTGTTTTTATTAAAGAGAAGTCCTATATATTATTATTTTTCAATCACAATTTATTTAATTAAAATACTTTAGTAGAAAAATATATTAAATTATGAGTAAAATAAAATATCATAAAACTTAAATTGTTGTGTTGTAAAGAATAAAAAATAGAATAAAAATTTATAAGAATAATAAATTAATTTTGATATATATAGTTAGAGTACTAAATAAATCAAAGAAAGTAATTATATATATAAAACACCAAATATCGTGATAAATAATATTATATATTGATAATTTGTTACGTACCAATAATAATTTTATATATAGTACGTACTCAATATCAATAAGAACTAAAAATGAATGAAAAGGGACAAATGAGGTTGTTACTTGGTCTAATACGTACCCACTAGAAATTAATAGCTAATTAAGTTTACATTTTAGTGTTAATGTGAGGTCAGTGTTTACGGCTTACAAGATAATGATCAAATTTACTGTTTTAGGGCTTGATGTTTATGGTTTATGGTTTAGCGTTAATGATTTGAATGTTACTTAATTAATGCATGATTTTTGCGTTTCCGGAGTTGCATGAAGAATACGAGTTAGAGTTTAGGCTTTAATTTTAAAATTTACGGGTTATAGGGATTAATAGCTTTGGGTTTTAGGGTTTAATTACTTATCTAAAACAAAAGCAAAAAAAAAAAAATTGAAATTCTTTTGTGTTTTTTACTTCTTATTATATATATGTTTCATTAGTAGGATTATAATTAAGTATAATTGGTTATAGAAAAAGATATATATGCAACGATATATATATGTTATATATTATGAAACATATAAATATATTAATATTGTATTAGTTACATTCGTTTGTTAGCTTAAAAATAGAATATATATAAATTAAATTTGTTATACATTATTTGAATAATTTGAATAATTTATAATTTATAATGTTGATTATATTTAAATTATACATATTACTGCATCGAAATTTAAAAAATTTAATAATTTCATATTAATGAATCAATTTATAATAACGTCATAACAGTTATCAAAATTAAAAATCTATTAAAAATCATTAAACTTATAAATAAAGAGAAATAAAACATTTTTAAAAATTGAATAATTAGCGACGTTTCCACAGAACACGCCACTATAGAGCCAAATTTGCGGCGTTTATTGTAAAAACGCCGCAAAAAATTAAACCAAAACGACTTCGTTTTCATTCAGCACATTCCTTTAGTGGCGCTTCTTAATAAACGCCGCAATGGCTTGGGGATTTAGCGGCGGTTTTTCCTAAAACGCCGCAAATATTTCTTTAATACGACATCGTTTAGTGTTCTGCTCTGGTCGAAAAGTTCGACAAAACGACGTCGCTTTGATGATGTTTACCGGTATTAGCGGCGGTTTTACATAAATGCCGCAAAAATTTCTGTAATACGACGTTGTTTACTTTTATTATTTGGTTGAAAGTTAGACAAAACGACATCGTTTTTATACTGTTTATTGATATTAGCGGCGTTTTTTATAAAAACGCCGCAAAGGAAATAAATTATATTTTAGGGTTTTGGGATTAATATTTAAGTTTTGTCGTGTACGGTTTGGGGTTTTAGGGTTCATTACATAATGTTCATTATTTTAGGTTTACAGTATTAAGTTCAGGGTTTTGGGTTTAGGTTTATGGCTTGGGGATTGGGGTTTAAGGTTTAGAGTTTCAGTTTACATGTTAGTGTTAATGTGAGGTCAGTGTTTACGGCTTATAAGATAATGATCAAATTTACTGTTTTAGGGCTTGATGTTTATGGTTTATGGTTTAGCGTTAATGATTTGAATGTTACAATGCATGGTTTTTGCGTTTCGGATTTGCATGAAGAATACGAGTTAGGGTTTATAATTTAATTTTAAAATTTACGGGTTATAGGGATTAATAGCTTTGGGTTTTAGGGTTTAATTACTCATCTAAAACAAAAGCCAAAAAAATGTAAATTCTTTGTGTTTTTTACTTCTTATTATATATGTCATTAGTAGAATTATAATTAAATATAATTAGGGTTATAGAAAAAGATATATATGCAACGATATATATATGTTATATATTATGAAACATATATATTAATATTGTGTTAGTTACATAACAATCATATTAATGTGTCAATTTATAATAATGTCATAACAATTATCAAAATAAAAAATCTATTAAAAATCATTAAACTTATAAATAAAGAGAAATAAAACATTTTTAAAAATTGAATAATTAGCGGCGTTTTCACAGAACACGCCGCTATAAAGTCGAATTTGCGGCGTTTATTGTAAAAACGCCGCAAAAAATTAAACCAAAACGACTTCGTTTTCATTCAGCACATTCCTTTAGTGGCGCTTATTAATAAACACCGCAATGGCTTGGGGATTTAGCGGCGGTTTTTCCTAAAATGCCGCAAATATTTCTGTAATACGACATCGTTTAGTGTTCTGCTCTGGTCGAAAAGTTCACCAAAACGACGTCACTTTGATGATGTTTACCAGTATTAGAAAACGCCGCAAAAGCATTAAATTAAATTTTAGGTTTTACTGATTAAAATTTAAAATTGAAAAATATATTTTTTAATAATTTCAATTATTTATAAATTTTAATGTTGCTAATATATACATTATTCATACTGTATAAAAATTTAAAAAATTTTAACTTTTATCATTTAAAAATAATGTATTAAATCAGAAATATATTAAAAATTAAAATTATAAATAAAAAGAAATAAAAAATTATAAGAAGTGAATTATTAGTGGCGTTTCTATGCAAAACGCCGCAAGGATCCAATTAAAATTTAAACAAAACAGCGCTGTTTCGTTGACGAATTTAATTTGTAGTGGCGTGTTTTCTCAAAATGCCGTAAAAGATATAAGATTAGGTGCATTTTTTATTAGCGCCACAAATGTATTTTAATGAAACGGCGTCGTTTTAATGACTAGATCAATTTTGGGGTATATCCCCGCTCCCAGCCCCAATTCTAATTTCTCTCTGAAATCCCTAAGTGTTTCACCGAAATCCCTAAGGTTTTTTCCTATCAACCATTTCTAAGAAGCAATTCTTCATCTGTACCGTGTTTCATTGTTTGGGTGTTTCCATTTCTTGCAAAAGATTAAAATCTCCGGTTCGTACATTCGGTCAACACAGATAGTTGACGGAGAACGTCGCGAAGCATTGTCGGAATCGGTCGTCGGGGGAATAAGTATTCAAGGTTCACTTTCCCCATTCTGCCTCCGTATACATTGGGTTTTCTCTTACTTGTTAATTTTATTCTTGGTTTGTTATTGTTTGTTGATCCTGAAATTAAAAAAAATTGTATTCTCTGTTTATAGGGTATTCGGTCTTCCTCTTCATTTTTTGTGGATCGTCTTGAAGGTACTGTAATGCTTCGAATGTGAGTTTATTTTCGGAATGGTTTCATTGCTTACAAACTGATGTTAATACTGCTTTTTTATAGGGTTTCAGTCCATTCCATTTCATTGCGTTCATTTTAGTTTTCTGCATCGTTCTGAAGGTACAAATATATATGTAGGAAAATTTGATGTGCAAATATATATGTAGGAAAATTTCTGTTTTCTGCATCGTTCTGCTGTCGGTGGAATCATCTGCTACTGTGCTTTTAGCAAAGGATTTGATGTGCAAATATATATGTAGGAAAATTTGCCCTAGAAACAAAGGATAAAATGGTTTGAATGTAGGAAAATTTTGACCTAGTTTGCCTGGAAATCGCTTAAGAAAACTTAAGTGTGAAACCAAGCTGTCTTCAGCTTCTATTTTCCAGTCAAAACTCGAAATGCACTTTGACAGTGGCATTAGTATTGTCTTCATCTTTTTAATATTTCTTCATGTGATTCACCTTTTTTTTAAATATTACAAAATACTCCTTTTTATGATGTATATAAATCTTCACAATTGCTTTACTTAAAACATGAAATCATAAGTTCAAAATGCTCGTTTTTCAAAATGTCAAGTCACTTATTCATATAATTTGGAGAAATTCTTTAAACTGTTATTTTAATACTTTAAATAAGTCAAAGTAAAATGGTGCATCAAATTGAATGCAGACTGTGCTCACTTTAAGATTATTTTAATTTATTTACATATGATTCAAAGAGTCAACTTGTATCTAAGTCATCTAGTTACCCTAATTTTGTATGTATATTCACTACCCATAATTCAGTGGAAGATTAGTTTAAAAGCAAAGATTGCTTATGTAAGCTATATTTAAATTTTATTAATAATAAATTGATAACTTAAATAAGTATTACTATATTTTTAATATTATACATATATTAATTTACGTATGTAAGCTATATTTAAATTTTATTAATAATATTTAAACATATTTTGTTGTCAAATCAGTAACACATATACCTCTCCACCCATAATTCAGTGGAAGATTAGTTTAAAAGAAAAGATTGCTTATGTAAGCTATATTTAAATTTTATTAATAATAAATTGATAACTTAAATAAGTATTACTATATTTTTAATATTATACATATATTAATTTACATAATACGTAACTTACATAACCTACTTAATACATAACTTGCATAACTTACATAATACACAACTTACATGTGTAAATAATACACAACTTACATAACTTACATACCCTACATAAATTAAATAAGTTACATAATAATACATACCCTACATAAATTAAATAAGTTACATAATACACAAAAACAAAAACTTACATAACTTACATAATACACAACTTACATAACTTATATAATACACAACTTACATAAGTTACATAATACATAATTTGCATAACTTACATAAGACATAACTTACATAAGTTTCATAATACACAACTTACGCAACTTACATAACTTACACAATGTATAACTTATTCCTAAATCCTAAACCCGTGCAATTTATTGTCAATGTCAGACTTCAAGAATTAAGAAATGGACCGTTCTTGGATGAATTTGTCAAGGGTAAGCAACGGTTATCGAAATGGAGTGCAAAGTTTTCTAAATTTTGCATTTCAATATGCAAGCCAAGAGAACATGATTCTTTGCCCGTGTAAGAAGTGTGTCAACATAAACTGGCATTATCGTGAGGTTGTATACGAGCATCTAATTGTTGATGGGTTTGTTCGAGGTTATAAGCAATGGTTTTTTCATGAAGAATGTCCGCCTAGTACTTCCTCTTCAAGGATGGATGTATCTTATCCTGGTACTGCTAATTACCATCAGTCTGAAAAAGGGGATGACATGGAAGGTATGTTGCGGGATGCATTTAATATGCACAATCATGGTGTGCAGTCGTTCCCAGCGGATTTTGTGGCATCTGATGATTGTAATATTGGTGGAATTACATTTACCGAACCGGGCAGTAGTGTACCTCATGAAGAGCCGAGTGGAGAAGCGGCGAAGTTCTACGCGCTACTTAATGACATGAACGAAGAACTGTAGGAGGGATCAAAATTTTCAAAAATGTCATTCTGTGTTCGTCTTTTTCAGTTAAAATGTTTGGGAGGGTGGACCGGAAACTCGTTGACAATGCTGTCAGAGTTTTTGAGAGAAATGTTTCCGTTTGCAAAAATCCCTCAATCATGCAAAGATATGAAGAAAATGATAAAAGATTTAGGCCTTGGGTACAACAAAATCCATAGTTGCCCAAATGACTGCATGTTGTATTGGGGCGATCGAAAAAACAAACAGTGCTGTCATGTATGCGGCCAATCCCGTTGGATTAGTAGAAACACAGAAGATGGGAACGACGATGAAAATGATGCACAGTGGAGAAAGAAGCCAGTCAAGATTTTACGGTATTTTCCCCTGATACCAAGGCTTCAAAGGCTTTTCATGTCATCGAAGACAGCGGAGTCAATGACGTGACACCATGATGGACGAACCGATGATGGATTACTAAGGCATCCGTCAGATTCTTTAGCTTGGAAATCATTTGACAATAAATTTCCAGGCTTTGCAAGCGATCCTAGGAGTATGAGGCTTGGGCTAGCATCTGATGGATTTAATCCTTTCAAGATCATGAGCACTGCGTACAGTACTTGGCCAGTAGTGCTTGTTCCTTACAATTTTCCTCCGTGGATTTGCATGAAGCAATCTTACCTTATCTTATCTATGATTATCCCTGGAGAGAAAGGGCCCGGGAAAGATATCGACATTTATTTACAGCCACTTATTGAAGAGTTAAAATAATTATGGGCTGGTGTCGAGACATATGATATGCTGAGAAAGGAGAACTTTAATTTACGTGCAGCTTTGATGTGGACCATTAATGACTTTCCCGCTTATGCCAATTTATCTAGTTGGAGTACCAAGGGTCGTTATGCGTGTCCTTGTTGTGCTGCACAAACATGTTCGCAATGGTTGTACAATGGGAAGAAGTTATCTTATATGGGGCATCGTTGGTGGTTACCGAAAAATCATAGATTTAGATTTCAGAGTTCCGTATTTGACGGTACTGAAGAGTTCAGAGAAGCTCCTTCGCAGACCAGTGGCTCTGAAATCTTGTTCATGTTGGAAGATATGAATTTTATTTATGGGAAGATGAACCAACCGCCAAGCACGCAAAGAAATAGAAGATCAAATGATGAAGCTGATGATGACTCTGATGAAGAGGATGATCCTAATGAGGCGGACTTGTGGAAAAAAAGAAGTATTTTTTTTGAGTTGCCTTATTGGGAGCATCACCTTTTACAACACAATCTTGATGTTATGCACATTGAGAAAAATGTTTGCGAGAACATTGTGGGTACAATTTTGAATATCGACGGAAAATCAAAAGACAATCTTCAGAGTTGACTTGATTTAGTCCAAATGGGAATTCGGTCTGATCTTCATCCCAATCCACTTCCGAATGGGAAATATCGGTTGTTGCCTTCTATTTTCTCAATGTCCAAGACGGAGAAAGAACTGTTTTGCATGGTGTTGAAGGATATAAAGGTTTCAGATGCGTATGCTTCAAATATATCTCGATGTGTTAGTGTTAAAGATCGGAGATTATATTCGCTAAAATCACATGACTATCACATCTTGATGCAAAATTTACTACTAGTTGCTCTACGATCTTGTATGTCCAAGAAGGTGGCGTCTTGTATAATTGAACTATCCAATATAATGAAAGCCATTTGTGGCAAAGTTTTGGATGTTCAAGAACTTCAGAAGGTATAAGATCAAGCCGCTTTGACTTTATGCAACATGGAGAAAATCTTCCCACCTTCCTTCTTCACCATTATGGTTCACTTGATAATCCATCTCCTGCACGAAGCAATTATTGACGGACCCGTTTTCTATCGATGGATGTATCCCATAGAAAGGTGTTAATTAAAATTTTTAAAATTTTCCTTCATTCACCTCTATGCCTTTAGTTACAACTTTTGATAATGTTGTATATTGTGTTTAGGTTCCTATCCAAATTAAAGTCTTACTGCCGCAACAAGCGATATCCAGAAGGATCGATTGCTGAAGGCTACTTGGCAGATGAATGTATGACCTTCTGCTTAAGATATTTGGAAGATGTTGAAACAAGGTTGAACAGACCAAATAGGAATGCTGGACTCGCCGACTATAACTTAGCCGATACTTATTTGTTCCAAAGTTTTGGAGAACCAATCGGCAAAGTTGAAATTGCAGAATTAGATCATTTATCGTGGGTACAAGCACATCGATATGTTCTTTTTCACCACGAATCATTGGAACCTTTACAGAAGTAAGTTCTACAAATTTGATAAATATTTATCAAACTAATAATTGTTTATCTTCTAACAAAGTGAACATTTTTTAACACAGTGAGTACAAATAAATATTGAGATATCGTTCGCGCTCCCGAAGAACACAACATCGAGATATCAATAAGTTGTTTACAGAATCTTTTTATGAATGGTTAAGCCAAACGGTATGCAATTGGAGCTTCCGCTTACAAATAATAATGTTTTCTCATAACATTTTTAATTACTCAGTTTACTTTCCATTCAGTAGGTTTGGAGTGGGAAGAACGTAGACGGCGAAGTTAAATGGCTCTCCCAAGGTCCAAATCGAGTGGTTAAAAGATATAGTGCGTTCCTCATCAACGGATTCAGATTTCATACAAAATATCGCGAGAGGTTGAGGAGAACGCAAAATTGTAGAATAGTTGTTAATTCTGCAATTACAAGTTATGCTAGTGCTAGGGACAATAATCTTGTCGCGGGAAATGTTGAATATTTCAGACATCTTACTGACATAATTGAGTTGGATTACTACGGCAAATGGAAAGTTATCTTATTTCGAGGTGATTGGGCCGATGTTAATACAGCTCGTGGAATCAAGTAAGATCAATTTGGTTTTACAATGGTGAACTTTGACCGATTGATTCACACAAGACAACAACTGATAGATGAGCCGTATGTATTCTCATCTCAAGTCAAACAAGTTTTTTACTCAAAAGATCCAACTGATGAGGGTTGGTACATTGTACTCCGTAACATCCCTAGAGACTTGTTTGACATGGGTAGTGGAAGTAGAGATAACATCGACGACAGATCAGAAACTTTGCCATTTCCAAAACAAAACTTAAACGATAATATCCCTAGTACTAGTGCACAATTTCAATGGGTTCGTCAGGATACAGATGAAGATATTTACGAATAATGATGTAGTAAGATTTTACGATTGTTTAATTATATGTAACTTACATTAGTATTAAATCTTGGTCTTATTATATATTTCAACTATTTTATATGTGTTGTTATTGTTGTAATTAGTTATTAAGTTTAATTACATTTTATGTGTATTGCAGATAAAATGCCTAGAAGAAAAATTATAAGGGAAAGCATTGTTCAAAATGATCCAAACTCGACAGAAACAAATAGTACTGAACAACGGACAGCAATTGGATCTTCGAATGTTCCGATTACACCTGAGGATCCTACGGAAGTTCAAAGTAATTTTACATTTAATTTACATGCGTGTTGACTTATAATTGATTTATTTTTCAAATTCTTATATTATAATATACCATTTGTAGCTGAAAATGGTGGAACGCGCAGAGGTCAAGGACGTACGCTACTTAGAGAGTTATACGAGTTAGATCCAGTCAAGCGTGTCAAGGCATGCAGAAACAGTTTTGGTCAGCCTGTTGGATCAGAAGCTCGACTTTTAGCAGGATACATGGGCATTTTAGCACGAAATGCGAATATGTTGCCTATCAACTACGAGTCATGGCGTCAAATGCCCGATAGCAACAAAAACCAAGCCCTCGATAATATTAAGGTAACAAATTTTATTAATGTCATCTGTAATGCTTGAGAAATAGTTTCATTTATATTTACTTTATTAACTTGTGTTTTTTGTAGGCGAGGTTTGCTTTAGAGGCCTTGGATGCTTATGTAAAGAAGGCATTGGGAAAAAGATGGAGAGACAATAAAAGTACTTTGAAGAAAAATTATTATAAGACAAAAACAACCCTCGATGAGAAATTGCAAAATGTCCCGCCGGGTATGTTGAGGTACCAATGGGAAGATGCGGTTAGATTTTGGCATTCTCAGAAAGGCGAGGTACGACGTACTTCCAAACTATTGTAATTATTTTGGTTTATAGTATTTACTATTTACGTACTAAAAATTTTATAACGTAGGATCGTGAACGAGTTGGAAAAAGCAGCCGGCAGCAACAAAAATTCACTCACACAACCGGGTCGAGAAGTTTTGCATGTGTAGCTGAGGCAGAGGTATTTTTAATTTTTTAATATTCTCAAATATGTATAAATTTCTATTAAATAATATCTTTACTACTATATTGTAGGAACGGTCGCCCGGTCAAAAAGTTGGACGCCTTCAACTTTTTGAAATTACACATAAGAAGAAAGATGGATTTGCTATGACTCCTGCAGCTGGTGAAATTATGGTACGTTTACTTAATACGATTTGACTTGTTTTAGTTATTTATAGTGTTTATTTTCTAATGGTTTAATTCATTGCTTGTAATGCGACTATTGTTATATTGCATTTGTTTTTTTAATATATATTTCGTTCCTAACTATGTGATTTATTTATTAGGAAAAACTAAAAGAAAAAAAGACGGAGTACGAAGCGATTGCTTCTAGTGATAGTTCTATTCATCTTGAAGACATTGATAACCGGATACATGGTCGGGTTTGATTTCAAGGATCTTTTATCAGTCCAACCCAATATTTTGGATCCAGCTCGCACCAATACATGGCTTCGGGGAGTCAATCTCAAGTTGAAGTTCAGAGGTTAAAAGACCAGATGGCTCAGATGCAAGCGACCACATTTGAGGTTCAAAGGAAATATGAAGAACTTCAGCAACAACTTAAAGTAGGGGCGGCAGCGAGGGAAGCAGAGGCTACAGCGAGAGAAGCAGAGGCCGCAGCGACAGAAGCAGCGATAGAAGCAGAGGTTCAAAAGAAATATGAAGAACTACAGCTACGACTTCAAAAAGATGCGGCATCGAGAGAAGCAGAGCAGAGCAAAAAGTACGACGAACTTCAACAACAGCTTCAGATTATGATGAAGATGTTTCAGTAGTCGCAACTTTCGCCGTCATAGTGTATATTGCATAAATATTTTTATCATTTTAACTTTTAACGTTTTTGAAAAGAAAAGTATGAATTCACTTTTATTTATATCAATTAATATTATTTTAGTCATTTAATTTGAAATATTATATAAATTTATTGTTTTTGGTTAGTTTAGATCTGGTTGCTTTTGATTTGTTGTTGCAGGAGGGCTGAAAAAAACAGAAAATTTTATTTTAAAAAAATCCCAAAATTAGTGGCGTTTTTCAAAGAAGCGCCGCTAAAAGTCATATCAAATAGTGGCGTTTGTGAAATAAGCACCGCTAAAGAACACTACTGTTAGCGGCGTTTTTGACCAAGCGCCGCTATAGAACATTACTTTTAGCAGCATTTTCTTCCTAAGCGCCGCTAAAGAACATGATCTTTAGCAGCGTTTTTTCCTAAGCGCCGCTAAAGAACATGATCTGTAGCGGCGTTTTTTCATAAGCGCCGCTAAAGAACATGATCTTTAGCGGCGTTTATTTCCTTAGTGCCGCTAAAGAACATGATCTTTAGCGGCGTTTTTTTCTATAAGCGCCGCAAAAGTTAGCGACGTTGTCGTTAGCGGCATTTTTTGTGGCGCTTCTTCAAGCGTCGCAAATGCCTTTAGTGGCGTTAAAAAGCGCCGCTAAAGGCCTAAAAAAATGCCGCTAAAAACCTATTCTGGTATAGTGAATATAGCCCAAAAACAAAACTAAGGCAAGTTCAAAACCGGAAAGCCCAGCAACGTGGCCTACCAAGTAGAATTGAAACAACATAAATAAAAAAATGAAAAAAAGAAAACTGTTAAATTAAGCTTTATTGGATAATATGTTTTAATATAACAAATTAAAATTTTTTTAAATAAAAATAAAGTTGAGCAATTTCATAAAAATCAAGTTGAAATGGTTTCAATTGAGTCAAACATTTTCTATTATGTTTTAATCATTTTCAAAAAAGTTAGAATTGCTCCAGGGTAAAAAGTATTGATACTTTTTGTCTAAGTATCGATATTTTACAAGATATCGACACCCCTCTGATAATCAATACCAAATTGACACTCTGCCATTTTCAAACCTTGGTAGGTATTAATCCAGTATAAATATTTTTCTTAAGGTATTGATATATTTCCTAAGGTATCGATATTGCTGCTACAACGGTCATTGAAATCAACATTAATTACAAAAAATATTGATACATTTTTTGCAGGTATCGATACTCGTTATTGCAGGTGAAGTTAATGACCTGATATTTTATCCCCAACGGCTACATTCGCTTCTACAACAACCAAAATGGTTGGAAATCAAGTAGAGGGTATAAATATAATCTTTCAAAGGTTTAACAATAACAAGAAACATGTGCAAAGCTTAAAGATCAATCAAAACAATCCAGAGATTTATTCTTTTATACCTTTTCTTGTAAATACTTGTGAGCTTTCATTGTATTCATTTAGCTCAAGTGTTCTTCTTTGTATTTGTGCTTAATTGGAAAACATCCTAATCTTGTAAAGATTGTTTCTTTGTTTGCTTATTTGTTTCTTTTTAAGAAAGGATTAATTTTTAAGGTTTGGGTAAAATCATTAAGGGAGCTGTATCTTAAGATTTTGAAGCATAAATCTTAAGAGAGATTATAAGATTAAACCTTGTCCTCAAAGGTTTCCAAATTAGTAAATTTAAAAAAATCATTAGTTGTGTTAAGCTAAGGTGGAGTAGGCAATTGGAGCCAAACCACTATAAATCCTTATCTTATTTGTTGCATATTTTTCATTTCTTCGTCCAGTCAAATTAATGAACTGCCACCCACCACTTCCCAAAAACACACTATTTTCCTGTCGGTTAGAGTTCTCCGGAGATCATTGATGCTACGCAGAAACACCATCTAGCATTTTCTCCAGTTACTTGAAATACTCTAAATCTCTTAGTTGGGTTCCTGCTCCTGTTGCCTTCCCGATCCCAATGAAACAACGGCGTAAGGCGGTACAACCCGTTCCAGGCAAATCTCATCTTCCCTCTTTAAGCTTTTTGTGGCGATTATGTGGGTCGTTTGGTTTGCCCGTCTTGAAATATGCCTAAATCGAATCTTGGGAAGTCAATTCTTGTTATGGTGTATATCTCTCTAATAGAAGCTGCTATTTTTGAATTGTCTTCAACATTGGACTGGCATTTTTTAATAATCGTTAACGCATCTCCTTCAATTTGAACTTCATCCACACCCATGCCAATCCCCAACCTAACTGCTTGAGAACATGCACAAGCCTCCGCGGCAAACGGAGAGGCTATCCGATTCTCTAAAATTGATTTGGAGACTAAAACTTTCCCCCTATCATTTCTAGCCACCAACCTCAAAGCAGATCTGAAATGTCGTTGGCTAAAAGCCGCATCAAAATTTATGCGAACGATTTGGTTCTCTGGGGGTCTCTATTCAAGAGCAGAAAGGTGTTTGGTAAGGCTCCTGTTGATTAAAGCATCATTCTCCTGCACATATCTGATGATTTTGTCCGCCACTTCCTTCCGAAAATTTTTTTGGCCCTCATGTATTTTTTTTTGTTTCTCTCGTTCCAGATAACCCAAAGTGTGTAACAGAACATTTGACACTGGCTATTCGACCCATCTTCAATGACCTAGGTGAGCCACTCCCAATTCCCCAAATTGGGTTTAGATATCACCCATGCTAGATTTAAATGAGTCCATACTTCTGTTGAAACAGGGCATTCCCGAAATACATGTGCAGTAGTTTACACACCTACACCACACCTTTGGCAGATTGTACTCGACCTAAGTCGTCTGTAATGTAGATTAACTAGGGTAGGCAGAAAGTTCCAAGAGACTTTTCAAGTTGTAATTTTTTATTTTGCTGGGAGATTAAAGCTCCACAATTTTTTGTAGAAGTGTTTTGCTGGGAGATTAAACATAAATATTTAATTATTTATATTTAGTCATATAATAAATTATTTAATATTTTAATTTTATTTTAATAATAAAATTTTAAAACAATAATTTTAAATAATATGTTTCACATATTATTGAAAATATTCAATATTAATATTTTAATAATAAAGATTTATTACAATTATAAATATATTAATAATAAATATTTTGTAGCATAAAGGTTAAAATATGTCAGAAGCCTATGTACTCTTCACAAATTTACAATTTAGTCTCTGTATTTTTATTTTTAAGAATTTAATCCCTTTACTTTTCAGATTTGAAAATCAAGCCCAATTGTTGACATTATTAATTTTTTTGTCAATTTTGTTGATGTCACATTTTTAAATAAAAAAATACTCACTTGGTAGTCATGTAATTAAAAAATGATGTTGTAATGAACCTGAATTTAACTAAATAGTAATGAACCTGAATTTAACTAAATATTTTTAATATATACAAAAACAATGTAAAATATAAATTTATAGATATAAAATAAACTCAATTAAACAATGAAAAGATAAGAAAATATCAAATGTATGTTTGTTTCATTAAAAGTAGTTTTTATGAAATATTTTTAAGAAATCTGTTAAACAATAGAAAATATTTTACACAGATTCATCAAAACACCAGAAAATATTTACTTTTCCAGAAATAATTTTCTGGAAGTCATTTTTAGTGAAACAAACAGACCCTAAATTGTATCTTAGTATCCTTATAGTTGAGAAAAATGGAATGTTATGCAATATGCTTTTGGTTGATGCTTGGGATTTGTATGTTTAGGCTAGGTCTTAGAAATGTTTTGGTATGTTTGATATCTATGTCTATGCTTTACTGGGATGTTTTGATTATTTTTGCATCTAGGTCATTAAGCTAATAAGAAGATCAATTGTGAAATGTTTGAATGGTTTTTCTTATATATGTTTAACTAGGTTTGAATTGATAAATTGAGGTTCCATTGTAGGCATAGTGGTTAGGCATCTAGGTTGACTGGTATGTGGTATATTTTGTCATGATTTGGTGTGTTTTGAAATGAGTATTTATAGATTCAAATGGTGTGGCTTGATACTTAAGCAATGGTAGGTGAAATGGCTTGAATTTGAAGTTATTTTAGGTGCACACAGTCTACCACATGACCATGTGGAGTATTTAATTTTGGTACAGGTTTGTCCACATGGTTATAGGGAGTTACAAGGCCTGGTGACACATCCATATGACCCTATATTCGAACTGTACACGGTTTGAGAACACATGAGTGTGGAGTAGCCACACGACCTTGCTTGAGGCCACATGGGCTGATCTCCTTCACACGGCCTGGCCACATGGCCGTGTGACCCCTGTTTTTAAAAATTTCCTATCTTTTTAAATTTGTTTCAAATTGATCCAAAATGATTGCTTACTTAGTTTTAACCTTCCGGAAGCTCGATATTAACCCGTAATTGACTGAAACACATGTTAATTTAATTAATTATGATTTTTTGATATTTAATTGAGATTTTAAAATTTAATTTGTTTATAATTGTTTGGTATTTAGTTGTAGAATCTTATTGCTCGAGTTCGGCGATGGACCGGGTGAGGGGTGTTACAATTTTGATTAGACATTTGAATTTTCAACTTATAGTATGTTGAGACTATTGTAAGTACAATTAATATCATATGTGCATAATAGTACAATCTCGGATAATGAGTCATTAGGGGCGGATAATTTCAAAATACTTAGAGAGAAGGAAGTTGATACCTACCTTACTGAAATTCAAAGAAAAACACCTCTTCAAGAAAGGGGATTCGAGTCCTTAATGACATTAGTTAGCAAGATAAGGGATTTAGTTCAGTACCATAGGTGGGATAGTTTCTGTTAAACTTGAAAAAACTGGCTTACATTCCCATTTTACAAGAATTTTATGCATCATTAAAAGAAACAGAGGCCAAGCGACCATTGGGCAAGCAATGGTCACACGTCACTGTTAGGGGCATAGAAATATCAATATCACCCCTAGAAATTTGTAGATATTATGATGTTCCATTCTACATGTATGATTTTCTACAAAGATTTGATTTAAATTTTTTTCCAAAACATAAACATGGACATCATCATAAACTACTTTATTGGAGGGAAAGGTGAATGGAAACATTAGTTAAGAACTGATTTTCCAATATCATATTCACATATTAGACTATCCTATACGGCTAAGATGTGGTTACAATTTATTTTCACTCGAATACATCATGTGATAAATGTGTCTAACATTAATACTTTCGTAGCCACTATGCTTTATGCCACATTACAGAAGGAAATAATTTGTATTGGAACATGGATATACCGAAGTGTGATCCGTTGTGTTCGTAACACGAAAGTAGGGTTACTCTTCTCACATCTTGTGACAGCCTTATGCAAATAGGTGAAGGTTCCTATGGGCAGGTCAGGATTATTTTTGCAGTCATCAAAGAATCCCATAAAAGAGTTCAATGCAAGACAATTTGTAGAGCTTCAGAAACAAAAAAAAGGATTTCGAAGCCCAACAAAGTCTAAACGAAGGTAACATTCCTGACTCATAATGGATAATTCGATGGATGCAAGAGACAGGGATGATTTGCGAGGATTATGCACGGAGACACGACTTGCAAATGCCATAATTCCCATTTTTCAAATACAACTCGAGACCAGTCAACATAAAAATTGATGAGGATGACCTATAAGAGGAGGAAGATCTCGAAGAAGAAAAGGACGAGACGTCAAAACAAGACTCCTACTGAATTTGAACTCTTTTTATTTTTATTTTTGGGATTGTTATTTTAAAACTTGGATGATTTTTTTCTTAATTTTGCTTTAGCTAGATTTTTTTATTATTGCTAATTAAAAAAATTTGCTTATTTTTGTGTAGGAACTCCACGCTTTGGACGACACTACATTTTGGAGTTGAACAAGCAAGGGGGAGGAACCCAATAAACATTGTGGAGTTGTTACACCGAAACGGGTAGTCTCTTCTCTTAATTTTTTTTAGTGCACATTAGGGACAATGTGTCAAATAATGTGTGTGGGGGGGGAGGTGACATAGAAAATTTTAAAAATTTGTTATTATTATTTGTTCTTTTATTTGTAATTTTTAGCTGAATTTTTCTTTTGTTTTCTTGTGTGCTTGTTTGTGCTTAAGCTTATAGAAATACAAATGATTGGTTAGGAGCATGTGAATAGGTTGTTTGTTTAAAATATAAATCTAGCCTAAGAATAAATGATTTTAGGTTGTTTGCATTTAGACTAGTTAGTTCAATTTGTTATACCGTGAATAGGGAAAATGAGTTAAATATACCGAATGATAAATGTATACACAGGTAGGCATAGATGTTTGTTTGAATTATAGGTTGTTTGAATTTTATAACTCAATTAATTGAAGCCAAGGTTATTGAAACTATATAGTATAATAAGTATAAAAACCTTACAAGTATGTGCTTAAAAATGAAAATGAATGAGCGAACAAAAGCATTGTGAGGTTAAAAGCCAAGCGAGTGCGATAAAAGTATAAAATGATTAAAAGCCAATGGATTGTAGAGTGAATAAATTGAAATAAATGAAAAATATGAGAAATTGAGAAAATCTCACTCATATTGGACTAATTTACCTACAAAGGCCCATTTCCAGGTATATTTATGGAAATGGGCCAATTTCTGTATTATTTATCGGAAAGGGCAGAATTTTCCAAAACACGTCCATGTAGGAGCGTTTTAGGGTTAAATTTCAGTAAAACGCGTCCTTGGGGGAGCGATTTTGCCATGTTAGCAGAAAATGCACTGACGTGGACGTGCTTTGTTGACGTGGCAAAATCGTTCCCCTAGGAGCGCATTTTGCTCCGTGTTTTTTTCCCTAACGACTATTTTATCTTTTGACCATTGGGGGGACCAACAGTAAAAAGAGAGAGTATAAAACCCCCTCATATTATTTCACACAATATTTCTTCAAAATTTGGCAAAAAACTCTCAAATTTCTCCCTAAATTTCTTAAAGCTCTCAAATTTCTCATTAAATTTCTCAAAGCTCTCTTTAATTAATTTTTTCCTTTTAATTTTTTTCTAAATTAGTATTATTTTTTTATAATTTCAAAAATATTTGTCATGTTAGCAATGGCTGAGGAATTAATTCGTCTTGATCATAAACATATCTCTGTCGAGCAAATGAAAATGGTAAGGGTTCATTTTAATTTTTGAATATTATTATATATTTTCTTCATTTATGTAATTGTAATTAATTTGTATTTTATAATTTTTTATAACAGTCTGTAGATCGGGTGTTACAATGTTATATTCGTAATATGTCTGATTCTCCATCGCCGATGATAGAAAATTACTTGAGGGAAGCGAATTTTTGGCACGTGGCCACTATAGGCCGAGGGTGCAAGTTGGACCCGAAACTCATCAGCGCATTAATAGAGAGGTGGAGACCTGAGACGCACACATTCCATCTTCCATGCGGAGAGTGTACTATCACTTTGGAGGACGTGCAGTTACAATTAGGATTGTCGGTGGATGGGTTCGCACTCACCAGGTCTGTTCAATCTACTGATTGGGGAGCCATGTGCTACGATCTTTTGGGTGCGACGCTGGATAATATTTACGAAGGTCAAATCGAGATGGGTTGGTTACAAGACACATTCCCGGAGCCAAGGAATGATTCGATTGAAGTAGAAAGAATACAATATGCTCGGGCATACATCCTTGAGATGATTGGACGTTATTTAATGTCGGACTTGTCACGAAACCTCGTACATATGAGGTAGCTACTGAAACTAGTTGATTTTAGAGCAACTGGCATAATTAGTTGGGGGTCTGCCATGTTGGCAACATTGTACCGAGAGATGTACGGGGCGACGCCACCAAATAAAGCCAAAATCAGAGGTTGCCTATCACTACTACAATCATGGGCTCGATTTTGCTTTCCATTTTTACTTCCTCGAGTGAACCACCCATATACATTTCCACTCATAACGAGGTAAATTTTTTTTTGATTTTACAATTATTACATAGATTTAAAATAAAATTGTATGCTAAAAATTTATTTAATTAGGTGGAACCATCCGACGAGTTATGTTGGAATACCTACCACTCTTGAAGATATACGGCTTCTATTAGACCAACGGTAGGAAGCGCAAGTAAGTATTAAATAAAATATATATGTACATAAAATAGTCGTTTCATATTTAATATTTAGTATTATGTATATAACTAATATTTTTATAATGTTCATATAATTTCAATGTACACCATATGAGGATCCGACAATTCGGGCAGTAATTCCAGATGAGTTCTTTCAAAATCTGAACATTTGACATGTTAAGGTCCCATTGGTCAACTATGCTACTGTCGAGATGCACCAGATGGATAGAGTGTTACGGTAATTTGGATTCCAACAACCAATTCCCGAGGCACCTGATGTACTCGATAAAGAGCACAAAATTGACTTACAGAAAATGAATACGAATTGGTCGGTATTTTGCTTGAAATATATCGAAATTTGAGAAAATTAGTATGATCATATACCTAATCGTGAACCGATCATCGTTCCAGAGTTAGCATGGGTGCCAGATTACATGCCATGGTTTAGAATCCATGACAAGAAAAATTTGCTGTCGAAAGAGCAGAGGCGTCAAAAAATCTATGTCGAAAGGGAACGACGGGCCCTTTAAATCTAAGGAGAAGGGATGACGGCACGGACCCATCAACAGAGCCCATACAATCACCAGGCCCAATGCCTCAACTGATGACACCCACACCATAGCCGTTTCAGATTATGCCAGGTGCATATCCTAACCCTTATATGTTTCCTTTTCCCAGTCCTATTCCAGGTTGGAAAGCATGGCCCGGTGCATCTCCTTTCCCGATAATTCTGACTCAACCGATGATATATAGGCCATCGTCGCCAGAGGGATCGCACTAGACACCATCTGGGAGCTATCTCATTACCAATCCCCATCACCTTATGGGATTCAAACACCTCTACCATGGGTGATGCAAACACCTCAACATTCTTTATTCTATCAAGATGGGTCATCCTTTCAACACCTATAACCGGAACAACCACAACACCCGCCGAAAGCTGAACCAAAGAGGAATTTAGTGCGTAATCATCGACCACCCCCATGTGGCACTGATTCTGACCGACATATACATTGATTTTTTTAATATATTTGTACAAACTATTTTTATATTGTTTCATTTAATAAAATAAAAGTTGTTTTTAATATTTTAATAGTAAATTATTTTTATATTTTTAATAAAATATAAGTTCTTTTGCATATCCTTTCCCGATAACTCTAACTCAACTGGAGATATATAGGCCATCGTCACCGGAGGGATCGCACGAGGCACTGTCGAGGAGCCCATCTCATTACCAATCCCCATCACTTTATAGGATTCAAACACCTCTGCCATGGGTGATGCAAACACCTCCACATTCTTTATTCTATCAAGGTGGGTCATACTTTCAACATCCACAACCGGAGCAACCATAATCCCCGCCGAAAGCTGAACCAAAGAGGAATCCAACGCGTAATCGTCGACCACCTCCATGTGGCACTGATTCTGACCAGCACATATATTGATTTTTTAATATATTTGTACAAACTATTTTTATATTTTTTCATTTAATAAAATAAAAGTTATTTTTAATATTTTAATAGTAAATTATTTTTATATTTTTAATAAAATAGAAGTTCTTTTGAATAAGGCAATAGAAATAATGTAACATAGTTTCATTACAACAATTATCAACTATTTCGATTTAGACATGATAGAATGGTATGACCTAGGTTCCTACACCATCTGCACAACTTCTGTTGGTTCGTTCTGTCCTGGATATCCATATTATTACGTATTCTACTCGAGCAAGGTCGACCTTTTGGTTTGCGACGTAATTCTCTATCCGGTAATAACTTAAATGGAGCAAGCGATACAGACGACCACTTACATTCATCTGGGACCGGTAGGAATACATGTCTCCACACATTGTACATATATTCTATTTTGTACACTTCGTCGACATATGGTGGGATCCAAACGGAGATTCTGACAAGCTGCAATTGCATGAGTGCATAGATAACGAAGTGCGTCAAATGTCCCACAGTTGCAAGTCTTATTTCTCAGGTGTACACGATATTTCCCGCCAGTATTACATTGGTTCAGTCTGTCAAACTCCATCACACGAAACCATAGGTTCAGCCTGTCAAACTCCGTTACACGAAACCATAGGTTGTTGCAATCGTGAAACACTATGTGCATGGTGTTGGCCCGCGCCTTTGCCTTTTTAATTTCTTGAAATACATTTGGGAACCATACATTGTCTCCCTGTATTTTCTTTTTATAACTCGCTGTTGGCTTTGGAAATAGTGCCGCCAAATAAAAATATGTCTATCGCACAACCGAGGTTATCAGCAAATGACGTGTTCCTTTTAAAACAGAATTTATGCATTCAGCCAGGTGTGTGATCATATGACTATATCTTAGGCCGTTGTTGTATGCTTGTGTCAACTGGTTGAAAGGTATGTTACAGAGGGAGTATGCGCCTTAATCATTAACTGGACACAAAATCCCCAACATCTTATGAAAAGGATCCTTATTGATCTCGTACCCTGCCAATATATGTTGATAGCGAAAATTACATACCACTATTCCATTCAGAATAAATTGAATATTACCAACGAAATTATATTAATAGAGATTAAATACCCATGTTGGTCACTTTTCGTCATTCAGTGGTAGACCGATATTACCCGTAGTAGTTGAATGTAATGTGCCTTAGATAATACCGATGGTTTGTGCGATCCCATAGGCTTTCCTGTCGCTCAATTGTGGCTAGTATTCTAGTGCCCTGATCCTATATAACACAGATATCAGGTTGGGGGCATACATGCCTTCTTAACCTAGAAAGAAAGAAATCCCAGTCATCATTTGACTCCCCCGATGTTATTCCAATCGCAATTGGAATGATTCTCCCACAGCCATCCTGTGCCACAACTAGCAATAGTCGATGAGTATATCTACCATATATAAAGGTACCATCAATTTGTACCAATGACTTGCATTACATAAATGCGTCCTGACATTACTTAAAGCTCCAAAACAGACGCTTGAACACTTGGCATCCACTGAGTAACTGGTCGTTGTAGTATGCAGGGACCGTTTCAAGGTCTATTATGCAACTTGGGACGTACCTCTTCAGCACCTGACACCACTGCCACACCTCATTATATAATGCGTCCCATCCACAATGCATCTTTTTCAACTCCTTCTGCTTAGCTATCCAAGTCTTGTGGTAAGAGGGCATGTGCCTCAATTGGCTACAAATCTTGGCAATTAAGACCGACATAGAAGTCTTGGGATCCGCCTTCAACATCGGTAGTATTAAGCTAGCTATCATACCTGAATCCATCTTGGGATGATCTTGTGAAACATCTATAAACGAAGTACGTTAAGTAATGCAACATTAAGTAATAACATTATTATTTAAAAACCCTAAACATTTAGTGATACTGTACTGGCAACACAGGTATATAGACGTTTGTACTTTTTTTATCTCCCACAAGCCTGTCTTTTTCCTAAAAGAAGCCATGATTTTCCATGAACATGTACTGTTTTGCACTGTACACTTGGTCTCGAACCTCTCGGATTTGGATTTAACCATATTATAGTTAACCCCATGATTGATGCTATGTTGTTTCAATGCACCAAGAAAACTATCCTTACTGGAAAACTCCTTACCAACTTCCAATTTACCCGAATCCAATGACAAACTTGTATGGTCACGCCTACTGTGTGGTAGATCTAGAAACTCCAATGTATCATCTGCCGATATATCAACATTATGCATGTAGGCTGGAGGCGAGTACGCCCTGAATCGCGAATCTTCTTCTTCTTCTTCATCTGAACCCCCTTCAACGTCTTCAGGTTTGGATAGAATAGGCATCGGTTTAAAAAAAATGCAACTTCTGCACCATCAGGGCCAGACTCTTGAGTTGGATCCACGTCCCTAATCAGATGTGGATTGCCAACCAATAGAAGTTGATGTCATTCTTCAATACGTATTTCCAGCATCAAACATCGACCCACCGATGTGCATGTCCCATCCACTAACCGAGTGTCGTGTAGGAGTTTTGTTTTCCATACTGCCACCAAATACGGGCGCTTCCATGTTCTACCTCCCACTAATGGAGTGTCGGGTAGGGGTAGGGGTAGTGTATTCCTCTCGAACAGCAGTAGATGTTGAAGTCACAAATGTTTCATTTGGCGATGAAAATTGTACATATAACTCAAGATAGGGTGATCCACTAGCGAGATGAGTCTGCACCATTGCCTCAAAGCTACAACCACCTTTGATATCAAATGAGTCATATGTCACGGGATTAATCAAAGCAAAAAATCGGTACTTAATAGAAAAAACCTTCATTGGCGTTATTCTGAAGATTTTGTGCCTAATTCTTTTACTAAATTCTATGAAATCTATAGTCTGGTTAAAAACCAGTCGTGTTGTGTTCTTTGATAAAAAAACAACGCCGTTCTCAGTGTCACGGACCTCACCATCATAGTAAATAACAACACTAATATGTTCACTCATCTTCAATTTCTATTCTGCTTAGTGTCTCTAATTTTTCTTGTTGTAACTTATGCAACCTGAGAATGAAATTTGGCTCATTTATAGCTTAAGGCCAAACATGAACTACTGTAGAAAAAGAGCGTCCACGTGGGAGCTTTTTTCAGTAATTTTGCTGACAGTGCATCTTGCTTGAAGCGTTTTTGACACTATTTTTTTAGAAACGTTTTCTCAAAATTATTTTTTCAGGAACTATTGTAGAAAAAGAACGTCTACGTGTAAGATTTTTTTAGTAATTTTGCTGACAGTGGATCCTGCTTGAAGCCTTTTTCACACTATTTGTTCAGAACCGTATTCTCAAAATTATTTTTTCAGGAACTACTGTAGAAAAAAACAAAATCCTTATTGTCAATATAATTTTCCCTAAACCCTAAACCTAAACACAATATTAATTTAAAAAAAACTAAACCCTAATTTAATTAATTTTCTTAAAAACACTAAACCTTAATTTCCTTAATTTATTTAAAACCCCTAAACAAATAACTTAATTAATTTTAAAAAAGAGCACTAAATCTTGATTTATTTTTTAAAATTCCTAAAACCCAGAACCCTAAATTATTTAACAAAACCCTAAACCCTAAACCCTACAAACCTAAGCCTAAATTATTTTAACAAAACCCTAACCTTAACCCTAAAAACCCTAAACCAAAAAACCCTAGGGACTAAACTTACAAAAAGCCCTAACCTAGAAAAAACATGGAGCAAAACGCGCCACTGGGGGAGCAATTTTGCCACGTCAGCAAAGCATTTCCACATCAGCGCGTTTTCTGCTGATATGGTAAAATCGCTCCCCTAGGGATGCGTTTTGCTAAAATTTCTCCCTAAAACACTCCTACGTGGACGCGTTTTGCCAAAATCGACCATTTCTGGTAAATAATGCAGAAATTGGCCCATTTCCGTAAATATACTTGGAAACGGGCCTTTATAGGTAAATTAGTCCTCATATTGGCACCAAATGTGGCGCCTCAAACCAGACTAGGACGATCCGACCGAAATCCAGAATGCCGCATTAATCACCTACATGACCTCTTTACCAACCACCAAACACACCACAAGAACGACCGCTCACACCACACAATATTCATGCGCAATAATTAATCAAGGCTTAAGGGTGTAAAAAGCCCTCAAACCTTTTCAAAAAAAGCAATTAAGCCTTGCTTTTTTTTGGTGCACTCAATTGGGTATTTGAAACTTTCAAAATATAAAAAAAGACCCTCAAACTTTTCAAAAAAATCAATTAAGTCTCAGATTTTTTTTTTGCACTCAATTGGTTACTTGAACTATCAAATGCATAAAAAGGCCCTTTGACCATTAATGTTAATAGTTGAACATTAAAGTTAACTGTCCCTAATTTTTCTCTGTTAAAGTCACCCAATATCACAACTATGACGTGACATGTGGCAAAAAATTATAAAAAATAAAAATCAATAAAAATTATAACAATTATTAAATTATAATAAAAATATAAAAATATTTAAAATTTATTAAAAATAAGTTATAAAAATCATAAAAAATTATAAAAATTGTACAATTTTATAAAAATAATAAAGTGCATAAAAAAGACCCTTTAACCATTAACTTTAACCGTTGACTATTAAAGTTAATGACCCCTATTTTTTTTCAGTTAAAGTCATCATATGTCGCAACACAGTGTGACAAGTGACAAAAATTGATAAAAAATAAAAATCAATAAAATTTATGGAAAAATTATAAAATGCTTCTTTTAGTATGATAATTACATATCTTTTTTTATGAATTTTATATTTCTTTAAATTTTTTATAATTTTCTTACGACTTTTATAAAATTTTATGATTTTTAAAAAACTTTACAATTTTATAATTTTTTTATGATTTTTGTAATTTTTTTACTAATTTTAAATAAAATTTAAATATTTTTATATTTTTTTATTAAAATTTAATATTTTTATAAATTTTATTAATTTTTTGTTATCATTTTTTACCACATATCACGCTGTGGTTATGACACGTGCTGGCTTAACTAAAAAAAAAATTAAGGGCGGTTCAAGTACCCAATTCAGTGCAAAAAAGGTAGGGGCTTAATTGTGTTTTTTTTGAAAATTTTTTAGGGCATTTTTTATGCATTTTGAAAGTTCAAGTGCCCAGTTGCGTGCAAAAAAAAAGTAAGGGCTTAATTGCATTTTTTGAAAAAGTTTAAGGGTCTTTTTAATGCGTGATGAAAGTTCAAGTTCCCAAGTGAGGTTAAAAAAAAGCAATGGTTTAATTGCCTTTTTGTTTTTTGAAAAAGTTTAAGGGCTTTTTACACTCTTAAGCCATTAATCAACAAGTAACATAAGTAAACAGACCTAAGATCATGCTTTTGTAGCAAAAACATCAAATAACTAATCAAGGGTAAAATTGTCATTTTGCATAAAATACAAAATATTTATAAATCATTTAATTAAGCATGCAATTAACCTGCAACTTCTTATTCCAAACCTAAATTGGAGGAAACGATTCAAAACATTAAGTAAAACTTATTTAATTTTAGAACAAAGGTTTCTGGACTAAACCGTAAATTTGGCTAAATGTTCAGAGAAACCTTTTTGTAAAATTGAGAATAGAAAGATGAAATTAGATTTTTAAATACCAATCATGCAAAGTTGCATGGCATTTTATAGCTTTTATGGACGTCAATTTGATTGTTTAAAAATCAAGACTAATTTGCAAAGAAAACAGAACATGACCAAAACACACAGTTTGTCATGTCGTGACGATGTGATTACTCACGTTATGTCGTTGTCTGAAATAGGGCCTTCATCCCAACAATGCAATAAACGGTGTGTCCCGATGATGATCCCTCGTCACATTGTCAATTATGAGTTGTCGCGTCGTCATCTGCAATTTTTGTAAAAAATCCCAACACTTGCATATGACACTTTTGAAACTAAGCTAGACATATCATTTCGTGATTTCATACCAATTTTCCTGTTCAAACATGTCATATAGCATACATAGATCATTCAAAACATGCTCAATTACATTAAAACATACAATGACATACTTTAACACCTTAGGTAATTTGCTATGCTAGCATTCAATCCTAAAGTCTATTCAAATTACTCAACAAGTCAATTTTGCATTACCTGCATTTCTAAGGATGAAATAGGTCCAGCTCATACCAAAAGGTCATTTCAAACTTTTCCAAGCATTCAACATGCAATTTTAAGCATTCACAACTTTATTTCACCATTAGTCAAGCATATTATTCATCATGCATTCAAACCAAAATCATGCATTACACATTCATCATTCTCAAGCATCAAACAAAACATTCAAACCAATTATAAAAGTCCTTATAGTCCATTAAATTACTTTTACAACCCAGTAGCAAAATAAAGTCTAAACCCTCATGATTAGTCTCACATTGCCTTTTTTTTGTTATTGAGAACACATCACTACTCAAATCACTTTGCCTTTCTTTGGATCACTTTCTAAGCTTAGTTCTCCTCCTCACTCAAGCTATTTCTCTACAAAATGGACATATAGAGTGTGAGCTTATTCAAGCTCAGTGAGTATTCAAAGAATGCCACATGAAATACATAATACCAAGGTTAATAGAAAACATAGTATATCGTTTACTCATGGCATTACATCAAGCATATATCATTGGAATTCATGTTAATATACTAAAATATTGTGACTATGAAACATGTATGAAAATATATGCATTGGGTAAAGGGATCTCCCAACACAAAAAATGACTCATAGAGTCTACACTAGTCCAATAAAAGTGTAGCATGAAGCTAACACACTCTAAACACAGCAACCAGTCTCATTGAATAGAGCTAAGCTCAACATTCCCTTACCTCTCCAAACCAATCTCAAGGCCTCAATGCCCAAATACATAAGAAAATAGTGGTGAGTACTCACAATCCTATGGCATGCTAATGATATCCAATGGTTCCAAAAGGTCACAATGCCAACATATTCACCTAAACACACATTTACTTACTGTTTTATGCACACTTTCACTTGTTTAAAACACTTACACATTTCACTTTCAAAATCACTTATAATACACTATCAAGTGCTATAGCAATTTCTCATAGAGCCACATTCAATTTTATCACTTGTGTGTGCATAAATCCAGCAAATCACTTGTCACTTTCTATCATATACACATCACATATATCATGATCTCTTATCACATACATTAAGCACTTATTACAAAATATCATAGTTTGAGTAGGACCACTGATAGGTGATTAGGCTACCTAAGCTTGCCTTTAACACACTGAATGGTGCATAAATGTAGCACACCAAACCACTCACTATTTTAGCTTTTGCTTCAATGCCAAAAGCTGAAACAAGCATTTGTTTCCCTTTTTTTTCTAGAAAATTAGAGGATCTTGATTGATCTGACACTTTGTATACATGATAAACACATTAAAAGAACATTATGAACAACCAAAAACACAACCAACTCATAATAAAAATGCAAATCTAAGCTTTTCTTCCTCAACACTGAAATCAAACTAGTTTTTCTGAAATAAGAGATTTTGTTACTCAATTATCATTCATAACCCCTAAACATGTTCTAAGCATCCTAAATATCATATTATTACAAATCTAAGCCATCAATTTCATCTAATTAATCAAATCTAACTTTTCCGAGAAATCAAACTTACATGAATAACAAAAGAGGGAAAACATTCAATTCATGAAAATTCCTTAATGATTTGTTAAATTAAGTTAAAAAAACTTTTAATTAGTTCAAAATGAATTGAAAATAAATTTAAAATAGCAAGTTAACTCAATAATTCAGTTTTCACCATTTTTGAACCAAATTTTGGTGTTAAAACTTTAGATCTATTAAAATCCCATATTAGTTGATCAAATCCCAAATTATAAAAGCAATGAGCTTAGAATTATCAATAGGAATAAGAATTTTACCTCAATTTGAAGAAATTGATGAGTTGTAAATCAAATTTGAGAAAACATTTATGAGGAACAATGAAGGAATTGATGAAGAAAACTTGAATTTTCTTTGAAATTGATGGAAGAATTGGTGTTTGGAAGGCTAGAAAATCAGATTTGGCTAATCAATTGGAGAGAAAATGCTCTAATTTGGATTTTGTAAGAAATTTGAATGGGTTATGAAAAGAGAGGGAAGGGACAATGGGTGGTTTAAATAGCTAACCAAAATTTTAAAAGTAGGAATTTACCCTTTTGGCCACCTTGAGTTTATTCCATTTTTCAAATTAGTCATTTTGTTTAATTAAAACACAATTCCTCAATTACTTTCAAATCCGGTTTTGTTTTTAAAATTTTTTTAAGAAAATAAATTCCCAGACACCTAATTTTAATTTTCTAACTTAAGATTTTAATCTCGATTATTATTATAATATTTTATTTTGTCCTATTTTATTATTAAACACTTCTAACCTATTCTACTATCCGGATCGAATATCAATTCCACTAACCCAATTTTTGGGTTGTGACACCAATACTCGTGAATTGCTTATACCTGTAAATACTATATTATAGTTTAAAGCATGGATAAAAGAAACTGAGTGAGTAGAATACGAATCGCCTATATTCTTCAACTATAGATGTTATACTCGTGTATAAATTTTGATGGTATTACATGTTTAGCTTTCTTTAACCTGTTTACTTTGTAACTTATTGAACTAGCATTTTTGAAGTGAAAATCATGAATCGAATTGTTTAGACATCTAGCTAGAATTACTTGTTTAGCATATTTCCCTATCTCAGATGTTTCGAAACCAATCTCATGTGTGATGCATTCTCAAGTACATTCTTGTTTTGTGTGTTTTCTTTTACTTTGTCATTTATTTTTGTCTTATTTGCTTGAGGATAAGTAATGAGTTAGGTGTGGGGGAATTTTACCTGCCACAATTTGTAGTGGCAAATTAGGTACTTTACAACACTTAATGAGCTTGTTTTTAAGCATTTTTAGTTTTATTACCTTAGATTTAATTTCTTGCAAAATAAGCGTTTTTACGCAATAATTTTATATTAGTTGACCTATTGACCAATACAGGCCATAGTTAGTTTTACTGAGCTAAATTGAGTGCCCAGGATACCTATTTTTAGGCCTAAAAGCATCAGGAATGAGAATTGGGTCGTAGCACAAGCTTCCAAGGTCGCAACATAGCTGAGCGAGCTCCAAACTTTAAGTTCTAAGTTGTGTGTCGTGACACGCATAGCCTATGTCGTGACATAGCATTGACGAGAGCCAAAAATTAATTAAGGGTGTTTTTGTCTGCACAATCAATATTTATCATATTTAAGGCTTGTAATTGACCTAATTAGATTGCTAACTTTTCCTATAAATAGAAAAGCTTTGGCTAAGCTATGGGAGGCGGTTTAGAAGGTCACTCTTAGGGTTTTGCATGATTAAATTAATTATAAGGAAAATGACATCTAGATTCATGAATAGCTAATTCTTTTAGGAGAATTAGAGAGCAGATGTGGGAGTAATTAATGGGAAACAAGGGTTTACTTTAGAATTAGTTGTTTTAAATTATGGACGCTTAAACACTAGGAAGTAATCTAGGTAGATAGGTTGAGAGGATAAGTTTACTGAGCACCTAATAATTTATCTAGGTTTAAACTATGAGGTTGAGAGATAAATGGTTTTTATTGATTAATTAATTAGTTAGAGGTAGAGTGATAATAATTGGTTAGTTGTTAGCTAATTCATTAAAACCCCAATTTTAAAATCGATTACAACAACTGAAGTGAGTTAATCTTCTATTTGTTAATTGAGATTTCTTTGTTTTTCAATTTCTTTTTAGTAATTTTATATTATGACATTAATTTTTAATATTAATTATCGTAATATGATTTTCAATGATTATTTTTTAGACTTATTATTGTAGATACTAAGTTTAACGCATCTTCTCTTGGGTATGATCCTCAGATTACTTCTTTTACCACGTTGTACAATACAATATTACAATTTGACACGTATACTTGCGGACACCGTGACTTTATGATATATCCTTTTGTTGTAATATTTCTAGCCCAAATGTTGACAGCGACGGTCACCATAAATGACACAATATTAGGTACCAAACTAAACATGCTTCTACCGTCTTGATGATAGTGTGATATTCACACTAATCCAACTTTCTGAATACCACATGCTAGGGTTCTACACGTAAGAAAATAACGATAGATAAGTATTTAATGTGTAACACCCCACACCCAGCCTAAACGTTATGACCGAATCTTGAGGAATTACATAAACTCGTTTTAAACCCATGTTTTTAACTAAAAAAAATAGTGTGTTTCGACAATATTAATTTGGAAAAGCTCTTACAAATTTTAGAAAAATTATTGTTGAAGTTATTTATTTAAAAAAAACTCTTAAGTGGTTACTTTATTTTGCAGTAGAAATTTCTAAGTTGTTAACTTTGAAAATTGTGGTTCTAATTTGTGAAATCGCTCAACTTTACAATTTAACGATGTTAATTATATGACGAAATAAACCAAAAATCGAAAATAGATTCCAAGAGTAGCAACAGTCTAAAAAGTCCATATTTAAAGATAAGTCTCTTAAAAACCATTTTATTACTGACAATCCAACCCGAGCTCCTGCACACCGTCCAATCTTAAGTATGCTGATTACCTGAAAAGATAAAAATATAGGGTGAGCTAACAAATCTCCCTATGTAACTCAACCCTTATGCATATAATAAGGTAATAAATAACCATCCAACCCCACACCCCAAAGTAGTGAGCATATGTCACTTTACAGAATAGTGCAGTCAAGCTGCCAAAAATAATGTGGTAATCCGCCAGAATCAGATAAGTGTGGTCAAGCCACCAGAACAACTATGTGGTGAAACCACTAGATAGGGAAGATGATGAAACTACCAACACTTCCTTTGTCACATAATTATCCTGCCCAATGCACATGCTAAAGTATAAAACATACTAAAATGCACACTGATGAATCATGCTTAAACAAATTTCTCACATTTACAGATCGGATGTAGAAATTATATTACAAACATGCTTTCGAATGTTACACATACGATATTAGCACTACATATTTCATATATTGGAGTCCTAGATATCCCATAACAGTTCCTACGAAGTAGCTAATATCGAAATGCACTTCATTTATGCTCTTAACAAAATTTTATCGAAAATGGGCCCACACACTTGTGTGGCCCACATGACATACCTAGCCTAACCCGTGTGGCCCACATAGCCTGGAACGCGACCGTGTGGTGTCGAAAAATGAGTTTTTCAGCTTCCCTCTGTTTATTGGTTTTTCGAGATTGAGCTACACACCTAATTGATTTACAAAGTCGACACAAAAACGAAAATTCCAGAAACTATAATAACACCAGACAAACTAATTAGCACTAAAACATTGGATTTGAACTAAAATCCGACCATTACTCAAACTGAGCATTCAACCCAAAACCTTAGGTAATTGACCCTAACAACAAAACGCACAACCTATAAACGTAACCCTCATCGAAATAGGGTTTTAGAGCATTACCGAATAAACGTAACCTAAATCATTCATTTCAAAAAATTTAAATAATTATAAAATAATCCATCATTAAACATGCATATCATCCCTTATTCAAGCCCCCAAGGCCTTAGAATCACTTTAGAAATAATTCAGGACTAAATCGGGAACATTTGAAAGATTGAGGAAAAAGTTAGAAAAAATTCAACTGTAAGGGTCACACAACCGTGTGACTCACATGGCTGAGACACACGCCCGTCTCTTAGGCCATGTAACTCTCGAAATAGGGACACACGGCCGTGTCCCAGCTTGTGTCCGTGCCCGTGTAGCTCTTTGACTTAGGTCACACGGCCAAGCCATACGCCTGTGTGCCAGGCCGTGTGCTAGCTGACTTGCTCCCTAAGCACTCAACAGACGACAAACGACCATGTCGCTCAACCGTGTGGACCTAAAATGTACCTTAAACAACAAGTTTACCATTTCCTACTTGTTTGGGCATTAAACAACTCAAAAACCAATCATTTAACCTATCCAAAATACGATCAAACATACTCCAAACATACCAAAACAATCATTTTAGGTGCCTAACTAATGTACCCTCATTGATAACACATTTATATAGTCAAAACATATCAACAATGTATCATTCAAATCAAAGTTTAAAACATGTCAAAATCACTCAACTTAGCCTAGCTTATAACTACCTAAAACATCAAGCTTAAGTTTACATACACCTAACAAGCATTGGTTCAAAACAATATGCCAAATTATGGCTTCAAACACAAACATATATTTATATACTCAAACCAACATTCTACTTATAACTTTATTTACTCAAACACAATTTTGAGTTATGACCTAATGGGCCGTTATGGGCCTAGGGATGATCTAACGGCTCTATCTAGTGTGCAGGACACTGTTTTCGAGCTTAAAAGGTAAAGGTGACTGTAGCGTCGCAACACCAGGAAGTTGTGTCGCAACATCAAACTTTGAAGCCAAAATATCCAGATGTTGAAAGCAGTTTCATGACACCGGTCCCATGTTGTCGTGACATCGAGTGATGAATAGGAAAAATTAATTAGGGGTATTTTAGCCTACATAATGAACTTTAATAAGATTTTAGGTTGTTTAGAAACCCTAATTAGGTATGAGCATAAACTCTATAAATGGACATGTTAAGGGTTTGTTTAGTATTGCTTCTAAGAAGCACTTTTGGACAAAACATTCCTAAACAAACTACTTTTTTAGAGAAAAATTACTTTTCCTAAGCCAAATATTGGCCCAAAAGCACTTTTGTCAGAAGCTGCAAATTTTAGTTTCTCCCTAAATCTGCTTTTTTCCAAAAATCACTTTTGAAAAACATTCTTAAACTAGGCTTAAGCCTCATTTGAGGAGGCTTGGCCAAGTGAGCCGTTTTAATATTTTTTAGGTTTCTAGTTTAGTTTTATTTTATTTTCTTTTTAGTTTAGTCCTTTTTATACTTTTGTTACTATTTTAACTTGGATTCAATTTTCATCCAAAGCTTTAATATATTAGTTTTTCATTATTTTGTTGTTGATTCCAATAACAATCGAGGATATCTTTACAATTGTTAAAAGAGATTTTGCTTCTAAGCTTCAATCAATATCAAAAATGGATTTCTTTCCCTCCTCCTTACTTTTATTTAATTTGTTGTTTTGCATGTTATGTAACACCCCTAACCCATATTCGTCGCCAAAATAGGGTCACGGAGCGTTATCGTAAAAAGTTAAATTTAAAACATACATTTCAGATTCTCAACATAAACATGATATAAATCATTGATATACATGCATATCGTCCCTTAATCGAGCCTTTGAGGCCTTAGAAACACTTTAGAAATGGTTCGAGACTAAATCGGAAGTATTTGGAACATTTAAGAAAAAGTTTGAAAAATTGAACTTTAGGGGTCACACGGATGAGACACACGCTCGTGTCTCAGGCTGTGTAACAATCGAAATAAGGACACACAATCGTGTCCTAGCCCGTGCCTGTGCCTGTGTAACTTTCGAAGTTGGGTCACACGACCAAGCTACATGTCCGTGTGCCAGGCAGTGCAACTCTTGAAATGGCCTCACACACCTGTGTGCCAGACTATGTGCTAGGCCATGTAACTGTTTGACTTGTATGCCTTTAAAACCAACAGGGGACACACGGCTATAACACACGCCAGTGTCTTAGGCCATGTAGACATGAAAGTGGCCAAATCAAGCCATTTCCAACACCCATTTCAAGCTTGTACCTAAACTCAATTTGAACACATGACCAAGGTATCATAAACATACTAAAACATGCATAAAAAAACCAATTCAATAGACAATTTTCATACAACCAATATGCCATACAAGGCACCTCAATCACAAACAATCAAACATACCCAAACATATGCATATTTGGCCATATTTCAACCATCTCAAATTATACTATAACTTGACCTATTTCATGACAACATAAACTTACCATTTGTACCATTTCTCTCATGCATCAAAAGTACATAATTGGCACAAATCAACCATTACTAAAATGGTACCAAACAACAACATATATACATACCAAAATCAACATCTAAGCATTCAACCAAACATTAAACATAAGTCTATCTATACATGCCATTATAACCTTGGCCAAAATATCAAAAACTACCGATATATTTGTTGAATAGTGTGATAGATCTTCGACGAGCTTCCAAACTGATCAAGCTTCTGATTATCTATAAAACATGGGAAAAAAACTACGTAAGCATATCATGCTTAGTAAGTTCGTAAAACATGAACATAACTTACCATTTCAATGCATAACTTTAATTTTAAACATGATACAATCCAACCATAAGCTTAGCACAAGCCTAAGTATTATCAACAACACATGTTAGTGCATCAACTCATAATTCACTTGAATTAACATAAGATAGGTAATTATACATGATCAACATCACTTGAAATCATCAATTTCATGTACATAAACATGCTTTCATTGAACATTTCTTTTTCATTCCTTTCCATAGATTCAAGACATAATTTATTTAAATACTTACCATTCATTTCCTTTTCATGCCCGTTGAATCATTTAGAATAACATCGGATACGCAGGAAAGCTCACACGAAGTGTGCTAAACATATAGTTGTAACATTTCCTTTTCCTTTACCTTTACATTGTTTCTCACTCGAGCTGTGAAATGGGTTTGCTCACACAAGCTGACAATCAGAATGTAAGCTACACGATGCTACTCACACTAGCTGTAGAGTATCCCTAACAAATGCAGGACCTCAGCCATCGGTAGGACATTCAAGACCAGCACCCGAAACACAGTAACCCTAATAACATGTCATTTGTATTCTATATATTCCTAAGGTTCAAACGGGGCTCGAAAATCATCGTAACATTGTTGGATTTTCACCATTTATTTACATGATATATAGCACAATGACATTTGGATCAAAATAACATTAAATCATTATTTAAACATACAAACTTACATCGATAACAAAGACGTAGAAACGAGATCAATCCGAGGCTTTCGCTTTTCCCCGATTTAAATCTATTCGAGGTCTATCTTGATCTAAATAGATAAATTCAATTCATTTAATACTTCTATTATTCAATTCAGTCCATAATTCCTATTTTTGCAAAATTATAAATTTGCCCTAATATTTTAACTTCTTTACAATTTAGTCTTTAAGCTCGTAAATTGAAATTTAATTTCATCCACATTTCATGCTAGTCGAATGCGCTAGGTACCTATAGTAATTCATAGAAATCAGCATTTCAAAAATTTACCATGGTATTTTACTACTTTTACAAATAAGTCCCTAAATGACAAATTCGTCAAAAATCCCTTTACAAAATTTGTTTATTTAACAATAATGATTCATATTCTTCCATTAAACTTAAAAATTCATGCAAGAAAATTCATGGCAAAACCCTAAACCTTTAACATTTTGCAAATTAGTCCCCGGGCTAGCTAGATTAAGCTATAACAATTCTGAAAATATAAAAATCATTAAAAACAGAATCAAAATACATACCATGCAAGAAAAAATGGCTTGACTGAACCCTAGCTATACTCCCTTTGAAGAACCGGTTGAAGAAGAAACATATTGAAGAAGATGATGCCTTTTACTTATTTAATTTTATCTTTATGTACCTATTTACATTTTTAACCTTTAAAAATATTCATAATTTCAACAAAACCAATCCATGAACATCCACTAACTATATAAATGGTCTATTTACCATCTAAGTCCTGCTACATTAAAGTTTCATAGATATTTGATACCTTTTACGATTTAGTCTTTTTCACTTAATTAAGCGTGCAAACGGCAAAATTTCTTAACGAAATTTTTATATGACTCTACTAACATACCGTAAACATTAAAATAATAATAAAATAATAATTTACTCATCATATTTGTGGTCCCAAAAACACTGTTTTGATTTCACTAAAAACAGGTTGTTACATGTTAAATATGAGTTTAGGAATTTTTTTATTTTGATTCATGAGTAGCTAATGTCCTTAGGGAGTTTAAAAAAATAGATGTATGAATAATTAGAGGATGAACGAGGGTTGGAATCCAGGTTAGTTGGTTTAAATTATGTGTGATTAAACACTAGGGAGTGACGCCCCTAGGAAGAAATTTAGGATAAATGAGATCGAAAGATAAGTTTACCAAGTACCTCATTATTTACCCCGGTCAAGAAAGTGAAGCCAAGAGGTAAGCATTTATTTGTCGGTTAGTTAATTAGTTAGAGGTTGAGATGTAATAACTAGTTAATTAATAGCTAACTCAATAAAACTAGAGTTCTGAAGTTAATTAGGATCACTGAAGTGAGTTAAGCTCCTACATATTTTTATTGGATTATTTTTGATTGGTAATTGGTTGATTTTTAGTTTAATTAATTCTTAGGTTAATTAGATTAATTGATATTTATTTGATTCTTCGTAATATAATTTAAAATGATACTATTTAGACTTATTAGTGTAGAGGATTAATTTTGATTTAATTTAACCTCTCTTGGTACGATCCTCAGAATACTTTCCAAAGTGTTTCGCTATAACGCATATTATATACAATTTGACTTGCATTCTTGCAAACGCAACTATTTAATTAATCATCTATTTTGCTGCAGTATTTCTAGTTTAGACATTCACACATCTAGCGGTAGTCAACCATCCACTTTCTCCTATTGAGAAATGGTCCAATTGCTATATAGGACCCTTGGCAAATTGCTATTTTAATCCTCAAGTTTTTTGGCAATTAAAAATCAATAGCTATTGGAACTTTATAGTTTAGTCCCTATGCCTAAATTAACTATTTAATTGACAAAATTGATGGGTCAAAGATCGATATATTTTTATATTAACCCCGTAAATATTCATATTTAATATTTATGAACTTGGTTTATGAAAATAGGGTTCCGAAACCACAGTTTTCAATATCGCTAAAAAGCATACATTACAACTTAGGTGTGAATTTTTTATTTAAATTTGTTGTGAACCCTAATTTGGTTGTTTTGAACTAGATTTGGCACGTCTAATTTGTTAGTATTGTGTTGGTTTAGCGACAAGCAGTAGTGTTTGGAGCATGATTGCAAGACTGACTTTGCAACTTATTTTTCTGCATTTTTAGGCTTAAATCTTGAGATAGGAAGAAGATTTTTGTTGATTCGTGCATTTCTAGACATATGTCAGGGAGATATAGCATGTATGTCTCGAAACAAAGAGGGTAAAGTCTCAAGAGATGGCCATGTGTCTCAAGACATTCAAAGTCGATAGTTAAAATTAGTTTTACAAGTTGTAAGTCTTAATACGTGGAACTTATGTCTCAAGATAACAAACCATGTATTTATTCACTGGCTCAGGTATAAGGACCTAACTACTAAATTTTGTATTTTGGGCTCCCAAATGTCGTCTTAAGGCGCTTTTGAACTCAGTTTTCATTTGTAATGAAAATAATTGCCTGTAATTAGTATTGTCATGTTATGGTCCGTGCTTTTACATGTTTTGAGCGGAAATTAGCTAATGTATTACGGTAGAAGTATCTAAAGGTTCTTTTTTATACAAAATCGAAAACTTAGGATTTTGTATGTTGAACTTTAATATGAATGATCCTTAGTACTCTTTACCTATAATTTTATCTTGATAATCAAATGTCTATAACTAAATTAATAAATAATAAAAACTTACATTATTGTTGTCATATATCATGTAGTTTTATAACATATTTCATATTAGATAAATGGAAATTATTGAATACTAATTTAATAATGTAATCTTGCTGTTAAAAATAAGTATAATATATTTTATAACTATTCAAAATTACAAAATATATTCCTTTAGTTTTTTTTTATACTAAATATCATCTGAGTAAATAAACAAAAAAAATTAAATATTAGGAGAACAACTTACAAAAGTAGAAAGTAAATTTATTTCCTTCGACATTTGTTTATATTCTTTTTTACTAATAGTAATATAGTCATATCTATAAGGTCATGCAATATGCTAATGGGCCCTAAACTGCACTTGCTTTGTTTTAATATATAAGTTGAAATTTTTATTATTTATTTATTTTTCTAGGTGTAAATTCAAGATGTTTTCATGGTAAAGGATTATATGAAACTGTGATTTTACATCATCCTTATCCCATTCCAATAGGAGAATGACAAATCATATTTTTCCTCCTGATTTTTAGCATTTTTTAATTAGATTTGAATTTATTCAGTAAGAAAAAGTTAAAAATTAGGAGAAAAAATCTGATTTGTCATTCTCCTATGGAAAAAGGATAGGAGTATTGTGGAATCACAGTTTTATACAATTCATTCTCGTTTTTAAGTCACATTTGATCCGTAGCATTTAAAAATAAAATTTTTCAATAAGTGCATTTTTCAAAATTCAAATTTGTGTTCTCATAATGATAAATGGTTAAAATTCAAGGAAATGAATTAAAAACAACATCAGGTTAAATATTTCCTTGGATTCTTCAATTACTTGAGTGAACGGTGTTACTATTTTTACTCCCTCACTTTAAGTTTGGCCTTTCATTTTAGTTTCTATTTAATTTATTGTTTTCTCTATATATATACCCAAAATACTAGAACAATATTTATAGTTCCTTAACTTTTAATTTAGCTATTAGATAGTGATGGGTATTTTTGCTCGCTCGTTTGTGGTCATATTCTCATGTATTCTACTTTTGAATGGTTTTATAGCTGCTGATCATCATGTTATAGAAGGTGACAAGCATTTGCTTCATCGTTTAATTTTAAACAAGGACCAGGAAGATGGTCAAGAACATGAAGTACATAGAAGGTCTTTAACACTTGGTCTTCTTGGTCTTGCTGCTCTTGGTGGATTAGCAGCTAGACATAATGCTGGTGGTGGTGGTGGAGCAATTGCACATGCTACTGCTGATAGAGCAGCTGCTGTCCATTCTGCTTTTCATAAAGCAGCTGCACAAGCTGCTGCTGATGGAACAGCTGCTGCCCAATCTGCTTTTCGTAAAGCAGCTTCACAAGTTGCCTCTGATGTAGCTGCTCGAGTTACTGGAGGCTTAAAAGGTGGCATTGGTGGAGGTAGTTTAACAGGTGGAGGAGGAGGCAGTTTAATAGGTGGAGGTAGAAGCAGTGTTGGAGGTAGTGCTACCGGTTCCCTCAGTGGGCGTGGTGCTGCCGTTGGTGGAGGTGGAAGCAGTGTTGGAGGTAGTGCTACCGGTTCCCTCAGTGGGCGTGGTGCTGCCGTTGGTGGAGGTGGAAGCAGTGTTGGAGGTAGTGCTACCGGTTCCCTTAGTGGACGTGGTGCTGCTGTTGGTGGAGGTGGAGGTAGTGTTGGAGGTAGTGCTGGAGGTAGTGTTGGAAGTGGTTTAACGGGTGGAGGTGGATATGGAGGTAATATTGGTGGAGTAAGTTTCGGAGGTAGTAAGGTTTTTGGAGGAGGAGGTGGAGCTTAGGTAATGTTTTCATCAACCATGATGATGGGGACACTATTGCACGATGCTCACAAATAAATCTGAACTACTCAAGTATGGCTGGACATCTTTATAGATATTTGTCATTCTTTTATTTGATCAAACGTCAATTTATATATTTTGTTAGATTATATATAATAAGATTTATGTAGTTAACCCTAATTACATTTTCTATGAGAAGCTTGTAAAGTTTATGATCCTAATTATATATAACAGGTTTTTAGCGGCGTTTTTTAGAAGCGCCGCTAAATGTATTTGCGACGCTTTCACAAGCGCTGCAAAAATTTCTGCTAATTTTAGTGGCGTTTTTTTCACATAAACACCTTTAGTGGCGCTTTTCTATAAAACGCCGCTAAAGAACATGACCTTTAGCGGCATTTTTTCACAAACACCGCTAAATGTCATGTTCTTTAGTGGCTCTTTTATTACAAATGCTGCTAAAGAACATGACCTTTAGCGGCGCTTTTACCAAAAACGAAGCTAAAGAACATGACCTTTAGCGACGCTTTTACCACAAACGCCACTAAAGAACATGACCTTTAGCGGCGCTTTTATCACAAACGCCGCTAAAGGTCATGTTCTTTAGCGGCACTTTAATAAAAATGCCACTAACTTTGGCAGATTTCTAACATTCATTTTCATCCATATGCAACCCTTCTTGTAACATGAAAACCAACCAAAAGCAGTAAATCGAAATGATACTTCAAATTCAACAAAAGATATATGATATAAATTGATAAATGAAGTATAATTCATATTATTTTTACAATAATGTTAAAAGTTAAAATGCTAAAAATATTTATACGATAATCTAATATGGCAGATTTTGTGACTGCTGAAACATCTTCATCATATTCTGAAGCTGTTGTTGGAGTTCATCGTACTTTCTGCTCTGCTCTGCTTCCCTAGCTGCTGTCTCTGCTTCCCTCACTACTACCGCTGCTTCCCTCGCTGTTGCCTCTACTTCCCTCGCTGCTGCCTTTACTTTAAGTTGTAGCTGGAGTTCTTCATATTTTATTTGAACCTCAGCTTCTCTCGATCCTGCCTTTTCTTTAAGTTGAGTAATTTGCTCAACTGTGCTCGCTTGCATCTGAGCCATCTGGTCTCTTAACCTCTGAACTTCAAGTTGAGCCTGACTTCCCGAAGGCATGTATTGCTGCGAGCTGGATCCAAAATATTGGGTTGGGTTAACAAAAGATCCTTGAAATCGAACCCGACCATACCATTCATGACCCAAAACTTTAGTAATAATCCAATTATCAATGTCGTAAATATGAACATAACTATCACTCGAAGCAATCGCTTCATACTCCACCTTTTTATCCTTTAGTTTCTCCTAATAAATAAATCAAATAGTTAGAAACACAATATATATTATAAAAACAAATGCAACATAACTTAACAATATTTGCATTACAAACAATGAATTAAACCATTATAAAATAAACACTATAAATATTTAAAGTAATTCAAATTTTATTAAGTAAACATACCATAATTTCTGCAGCTTCTGGAGTCATAGGAGATTCATCTTTCTTCCTATGAGTAATGTCAAAAAGTTGAAGGCGTCCAACTTTTTGACTGGATTACAGTTCCTACAATATACTAGTAAAAATATTATTTAATGGAAAGTAATAAATATTTGACACTATTAATAAATTCAAAATACCTCGGCCTCAGCTACACAAGCAAAACTTTTCGACCCAACTGTGTGAGTGAATTTCTGTTTTTGCTTGCTGCTTTTTCCAACTCGTTCACGATCCTCCATTATGAAATTATTATTACGTATATAGTAAATACTATAAACTGAAATAATTATAAGAGTTTGGAAGTACGTAATACCTCTCCTTTCTTTGAATTCCAAAATCTAACCGCATCTTCCCATTGGCACCTTAGCATTCCCGACAAGGCATTTCGCAATTTCTCTTTGAGGGTTGTTTCTGTCTTAAAATAATCTTTCTTTAAAGTACTTTATGGTCTCTCCATCTTTTTCCCAATGCTTTCTTGACATAATTATCTGAGACCTCTAAAGCAAACCTCACCTACAAAAAACACAAGTTTAGAAAGTAAATATAAATGAAACTTAAACCAAAGTATTATAAATTACATTAACGTTTTGTTACCTTAATATTATCGAGAGCTTGATTTTTGTTACTATCAAGCATTTCATGCCATGACTCGTAGTTGATAGGCAACATATTTGCAGTTCGTGCTATAATGCCCAAATATCCTGCTAAAAGTCGAGCTTTTGATCAAGTAGGCTGACCAAAACTGTTTCTACATACTTTGACACGCTCGACAGGATCTAAGTCATATAAATCTTTAAGTAGCGTACGTCCTCGACCTCTGCACGTCCCACTACTTTCAGTTGAGAAATGGTATATTATAATATAAGAATTTGAAAAAGAAATCAACAATAAAAGTCAACATGCATGTAAATTAAATGTAAAATTACTTTGAATTTCTGAAGGTTCGTTAGGTTTATTCGGAACATTCGAAGATCCAATAGCAGTCTGTTGTTCACTATTTGTTTCTTCCGAGTTTGGAGTATTTTGAATAATACTTAGATCTCACAATCTTCTTCTAGGCATTTTATCTGCAATATACATAAAATAGTTGAAAATTTAGTAACTAATTACAACAATAACAACACATATAAAATAGTTGAAATATTTAATAAGACCAAGATTTAAATTATGATATTACATATAATTAAAAAATCGTAAAATCTTACTACATCATAATTCGTAAATATCTTAATCTATATCCTGGCGAACCCATTGAAATTGTGTACTAGTACTAGGGATATTTTCGTTTAAGTTTTGTTCTGGAAAAGGCAAAGTTTTTGATCTGTCGTCGATGTCATCTCTACTTCCATTGCCCATGTCAAACAAATCTCTAGGGATGTTTCGGAGTACAACGTACCAACCCTCATTAGTTGGATCATTTGAGTAAAAAACTTGTTTCACTTAAGAAGAAAATACATATGGCTCTTCTATCAATTATTGTCCTGTGTGAATCAATCGAGAGAAGTTCACCATCGTAAAACCAAATTGATCTTGTTTAATTCCACGAGTAGTATTAACATCAGTCCAATCACCTTGAAATAAGACAACTTTCCATTTGCTGTAGTAATCCAACTTAGTTATGTCAGTAAGAAGTCCAAAATACTCCACATTTCCCTCAACAGGATTACTGTCCCTAGCACTAGCATAACTTGTAATTAAGGAATTAACAACTATTCCACAATTTTGAGTTCTCCTTAATCTCTCGCGATAGTTTGTATGAAATCTGAATCCGTTGATGAAGAAGGCACTATATATTTTAACCACTCTATTCGGACCTTAGGAAAGCCATTTAACTTCGTCATTGACATTCTTCCCACTTCAAACCTATTGAATTGAAAGTAAAATGAGTAATTATAAATGTTATGAGAAAACATTATTATTTGTCAATGAAAGCTTCAATTGCATACCGTTTGGCTTAACCATTCATGAAAATATTCTGTGAACAACTTATTGATCTCTCGAGGTTGTAATCTTCCGGAGCGCGAATGAGATCTCAAGATTTGTTTGTACTCACTATGTTAAAAAAAGGTTCACTTTGTTAGAAGATAAACAATTTATAATTGATGAATATTTATAAAATTCTAGAACTTACTTCCGTAATGGTTCCATTGAATCGTGGTGAAACAGAACATATCGATGTGCTTGTACCCACGATCTATCATCTAATTCTGCAATTTTAACTTTGTCGATTGGTTCTCAATAACTTTGAAACAAATAAGTTTTGGCGAAGTTATGATCAGTGAGCCCAACATTTCTACTTGGTCTGTTCAACATTTTATCAACATCTTCCAAACATCTTGAACAGAAAGTCATACATTCCTCTGCCAAGTAGCCTTCAGCAATCAATCCTTCAGAATAACGTTTGTTGCGGTAGTATGACTTCAATTTGGATAGGAACCTAAACACGATATACAACATTATCAAAATTTGTTACTGAAGGCATATAGGTGAATGAAGGAATATTTTACAAATAAATTAACACCTTTCTATGGGATACATCCATCGATAGAAAACGGGTCCACTAAGTATTGCTTCATACGGGAGATGGATTAGCAAGTGCACCATAATAGTGAAGAAGGAAGGTGGGAAGATTTTCTCCAAGTTGCACAAAGTCAAAACGGCTCGATCTTGTACTATCTCAAGTTCTTGAACATCCAAAACTTTGCCACAAATGACTTTCATTATATTAGATAGTTCAATTATACAAGACGTCACCTTTTTGGACATACAATATCGTAGAGCAACTGGCAGTAAATCTTGCATCAAGATGTGGTAGTCATGTGATTTTAAGGAATCTAGTATTCTATCTTTAATACTAAAACATCGAGATATATTTGATGCATAAGCATCTGGAACCTTGATATCCTTCAACACCATGCAGATCACTTCTTTCTCCATCTTTGACATTGAAAAAATAGAAGGCGGCAACCGATATTTCCCATTCGGAAGTGCTTGGGGATGAAGATCAGGCCGAATTCCCATGTGGACTAAATCAAGTCGACTCTGAAGATTGTCTTTTGATTTTACATCAACATTCAAAATTGTCCCAATGATGTTCTCGCAAACATTTTTCTCAATGTGCATGACATCAAGATTGTGTCGTAAAAGGTGATGCTCCCAATAAGGCAACTAAAAAAATACTTCTTTTTTCCATAAGTCCGCCTCATTAGGATCATGCTCTTCATCAGATTCATCATTTGATCTTCTATTTCTTTGCGTGTTCGGTGGTTGGTTCATCTTCCCATAACTAAAATTCAAATCTTCCAACATGAACAAGATTTCAGATCCACTGGTCTGCGAAGGAGCTTCTCTAAAATTTTCAGTATCGTCAAATAGAGAACTTTGAAATCTAAATCTATGATTTCCCGGTAACCACCAACGATGCCCCATGTAAGAAAACTTCTTCCCATTATATAACCACTGCGAACATGTTTGCGTAGTACAACAAGGACAAGCATAACGTCCCTTGGTACTCCAACCAGATAAATTGGCATAAGCCGAGAAGTCATTAATAATTCACATCAAAGCTGCACGTAGATCAAAGTTCTCCTTTCTCAGTACATCATATGTTTCAACACTAGCCCATAATTGTTTTAAATCTTCAATAAGTGGATGCAAATAAATGTCAATATCATTCCCGGGACCTTTCTCTCCAGGGATAATCATAGATAAGATAAGGGAAGATTGCTTCATCAAATCCATGGACGCAAATTGTAAGGAACAAGCATTACAGGCCAAGTACTGTACGCAGTGCTCATGATCTTGTAAGGATTAAATCCATCAGATGCTAGCCCAAGCCTCACATTCCTAGGATCGCTTGCAAAGCTTGGAAATTTACTATAAATGATTTTCAAGCTAAAGAATCTGCCGGGTGCCTTAATAATACATCATTGGTTCATCCATCATGGTGCCATGTCATAGACTCAACTGTCTTCAATGACATGAAAAGCCTTTGAAGCCTTGGTATTAACAAAAAAAATCGTAAAATCTTAATTGGCTTCTTCCTTGATTGTGCATCATTTTCATCTTCATTCCCATCATCTGTGTTTCTATTCATCCAACGGGATTGGCCGCATACATGACAACACTGCTGGTTTTTTCGATCACCCCAATACAACATGCAGTCATTTGAACAACTATGAATTTTGTTGTACCTAAGACCTAAATATTTTATCAATTTCTTCATATCTTTGCATAAATGAGGGATTTTTGCAAACAGAAACATATCTCTCAAAAACTCTAACAGTATTGTCAAAGAGTTTCCGGTCTACCCTTCCCAACATTTTAACTGAAAAAGACGAATACAGAATGACATTTTTTAAAATTTTGATCCTTTATAAAGTTCTTCATTCATTTCATTAAGTAACGCATAGAACTTCGCCGCTTCTCCATTTGACTCTTCATGAGGTACACTTCTTCCTGTTTAAATAAAAACATTTCCACTGAGATTACAATCATCGGATGCCACAAAGTCGGGTGGGAACGATTGGAAACCATGTTTATGCATATTAAATACATCCCGTAACATACCTTCCATGTCATCTTCTCTAACAGATCGATGGTAAGTAGTACGAGGATAAGATACATCCATCATTGAATAGGAAGTACTAGGTGTGCATTTTCCATGGAAAATCCATTTTTTATAACCTCGAATAAACCCATCAACAATTAGATGCTCGTAGACAACTTTATGACAATGCTAGTTAATGTTACCACACTTCTTACACGGGCAAAGAATCATATTCTCTTGGCTTGCATATTGAAATGCAAAATTTAGAAAAGTTTGTACTCCATTTCGATAATCGTTGCTTACCCTTGACAAATTCATCCAAAACCTGTCCACTTCTTAATTCTTGAAGTCTAAAGTTGACAATAAAGTACACGGGTAAGTTGTTCATTTATAAGTATAAATAAGTTATGTAAGTTATGATATGATATATATTTATGTATTATGTAAATTATGTAAGTTATGTAAGTTATGTATTATGAAAGTTATGTAAGTTGTGTATTATGTAAGTTATGTAAGTTATGATTTATGTAAGTTATGTAAGTTATGTATTATGAAAGTTATGTAAGTTGTGTATTATGTAAGTTATGTAAGTTGTGTATTATGTAAGTTATGTAAGTTATGTTTTATGTAAGTTGTGTATTATGTAAGTTATGTAAGTTGTGTATTATGTAAGTTATGTAAGTTGTGTATTATGTAAGTTATGTAAGTTATGTAAGATATGTATTATAAAAATTATGTAAGTTGTGTATTATGTAAGTTATGTAAGTTGTGTATTATGTAAGTTATGTAAGTTATGTAAGTTATGTATTATGTAAGTTATGTAAGTTGTGATTATGTAAGTTATGTAAGTTATGTATTATGTAAGTTATGTAAGTTGTGATTATGTACGTTATGTAAGTTATGTATTATGTAAGTTGCATATAATGTAAGTTGTGTAAGTTGTGTATAATGTAAGTTATGTAAGTTAAGTATTATGTAAGTTATGCAAGAAGCGTCGCTAATTCTTGATCTATAGCGGCGTTTCTAAATAAGCGCCGCTAAAGCCCAATCTATCACGACGTTTTTTAAAAAGCGCCACTAAAGAAATAAAAGGAAAAAAAACGAATCCGTTTGGCTCATATTTTTTGCGGTGTTTTACAAGAAGCGCTGCTAAAGCCCAATCTATTGCGACGTTTTTTAAAAAGCGCGACTAAAGAAATAAAAGGAAAAAAGAAGTCGTTTTGCTCAAATATTTTGCGGCGTTTTATCATTGATTGCGGAGTTTTTTTTAAGGCACCGCTAATTATCATTTATTGCGGCGTTTTTTGGTTAACGCCGCTAAAACTTAATCTTTGCGGTTTTTTTGTTAAAACGCCGCTAAAAACCTATTTTGCTGTAGTGAAAAGAATGTTTTTTTTTCCTTTTTGTATTATATATACTTCATTTGTTCTTTAAAGAAAGTTGTAAGGTAAATTATATTCTCAAAAAGAAAATATAAATTCAAATTTTAGAAACAATATTATTGGAAGGGATAATTGTAAACTCCTAGCATGAATCGTAAAACTAATATGATATCAAAATAAAAGTTGAATATTTGAAATTATTTTCTAAGAAACTCTCCATCAGGCTAGTAGAATTTTAAAAAATTTATTCACCTTGAAAGTATTTTTAAAAAAATATTTCTTATCGAGACTCCATCATGAGATTAATTTTAGTGTTTTATATAATGAAAAATGAAAGGATTTTAATTTTTGATTTGAAGTAAAATAATATCATCAAGTGAGTTAAAAAAGGTTGATATTGAAATTTGCAATTAGATACTTCGTGATGACTACGGAATTTAGAAAGTTTTTCTCGGTAATTCTCATACTTATGATAACAAGTCGTCTGGAAACTACATCATATATAGGAAATGTGTCACACTCGATTCCCTTTTTTTAGTCTCGAAATTTAGGAATAATTAAGGAGTTAAATTGAAAGAATCTATAAAATGATTTCCTTTATCAAGAATTTAGGAAAATTTAGTGACTGAATTGAACATGGTTGAGATCCAATTCTGGTTCAGTTGGATTAAAATCAACTAGTTTGTTAGTGGGAGACAAAATTATTGTCAATGGACGGTTTCTATATGAATGAAGACTGTGCATGAGGGGCTATAAATAGCTAAGAGGAATTCACCACAAATCCATCGTTTCGGGGTTCGCCACAAAGGCATTTCTTTCACATTACGCCACAAAGGCTATTCCTTAAAGTGCGCCATGAAGGTGTTCCTTTCTAGAGATTGACATAAAAGGCTATTCTTTAGAGTGCGCCACCAAGACGTTCTTTTCTAAAGATTGTGATATATGCACGGATGGGGTAAAATTTATTAAATTCCAATCACCAAAGCTACCAATTTCAGTCTTGGAAAATTAGTAGACTTACGATGAATTTTTTGAAGGGATCTTAGCATTTCCAGGTTAAGATTCTGCATTTTGTTTAAAGATCTATCTCTTAGCTTTGAAAAACATTTTGAATCACTCAATTTTTAGTTCGAGAGCTCAAGTTATGACCATTTTAGTGAAGACTACGCGAGCAGAATTTCTAAAAAAGATTATGACGGGAATAACGAATTTCAGGCTTTTAATTCGAGTTTAAATCATATTGGGGTAGGTTTTAGGCTTAATTTTTATTATATATGAGCCAAATATTGTATTTATCAGATATTATTATTTTATTATTTTATTCCAAATTTTTTATAATTATTAATTATTTTAAGTTATTTAGGAGTTTTATGTGAACAAGAAAGTTTAGTTTGGAACTACTTCTTGTTTAGATTAAATTAAAGTTCTAGTATACTTAAGAGTTTTATTTAGATTTATTTAGCTAGCCTATATATAGGCCTTTGCATTGTGCACAATTTAAACAATTCATTAGTATTCAACTTCTCTTTTGAGTTTATAAATTCTCTTTGAGTTTTCTTTTTTAAGAATTTCTATTGAGTTTCTTTTAAAAGAGTTTTAACAATCTTTTCAGATTTTGGGGATCAACTTCAAACTTTTTCTTGCCAAGTTTTCTATCTTGAATGGAAAATTAAAGCTAAAGGGGGTTGTGGATTCTTCGTGTTTCCAAGGCTTCTTAGGACTTCTACATACCACGTTCTATCTTTCCATCTATCTTCTTTATTTTCTTCTTTATTAATTCTATATCTTAGATTTCATCCTTCTAATTTTTCCCTCTTAATTATTTATTATTTTTTTCTTTAGTTTTATTTGACTTGGATTCGTTTGTGCTTTAGGTTGTTTCAAAATCCAAGTTTCTTTACGAACGTCTAGAGCCCTAAGTCAAACCTGCAACTTTGACAAACTTTACGATCCGCTTCCGCATTCATTCGTCTCATTCTTTATCATATTGCCGCAAAGACTATTCCTTAGAATGTGCCACAAAGGTGTTCTTTTCTAGATATTTCCACAACGACTATTCCTTACTTTGGTGTGTTCACGATAAGGATTGAACTAAATTCAAATTTTGTGAGGTTTGCCTCTCATCTCCCAAGGTCACACAGAGAACCCCATTGGGTAATTACCTTCCTTTAATTATTTATATATGATGCCATAACCCACCAGTTATGGTCTTACACGATATGGTCCTTTCCATTACGGTGCCATGGCCATTGACTTTTCCTTTCAGCGATTCGGGTTTTAAGTCCCGATTGACCCCTTTAGACAACTCTACAGAGACAAACTTAGACTCGTCATACAGTGACTTACTCTTATCAGACATATTTTATAACATTCTTTCAAGGTACACTCACACATTTCAATTATTCATATACAAGCATTCTTCAACCTCAATATTCACGCCATATACTTAGATCATAAGATCTTAGGAAATTTACGCATATTCGGTCCAATAAACATTCATTCTACAACTGAATCATTACTCCATACCTCTCTAGCTCAGGTGCCTCAATTTAATCACTTTCTCACAGAAGTTTCTAAAATACACTGCACATAAAAGAGTCGGCTTAGGGACTCACCTGATTTTCCCTTCAGCAGCTCAAACTCCAGATTCATACTTCTATCGATCAATCAACAACGACTACTGCTACAAAATATGGAAATTCATCAAGATTTATTCCCATACCCTCAGCCTTTTTATTCATCTCTAACACTGGGAATCCTCTAATAGGACCTTATATAATCCATTTTACTCGTTTTCCAAGTTTAACAGACTTACTCTTTCTTAGTATACATGCAAAGTCCGAAACCTTACCTTGCCATGGAGCATTCATAGGTAGAAGTCCAGATCTACAACTTAGCTTAAGTGAAAGAAGGAAATACTCTAAGTTCCTTTAGATCTAGACCAGAATACTTCTTGAAGAAGGAAGAGGAAAGACTCCCCTTTTTGTCAATCGGATTATCTAGATATACAACCTTTGTTCCTATGAAAGTTTGACACGTATCATAATCCTCTTCGATCTGCGGCACTCGTGGTTTACATCTATAAGGAAATGTGTATGAAAATTCAACATTATATATAATTATATATATGGGGTCCAATCTATCGGTCGTTCTTAACCATCATGTTAGAACATAATTAGGATCGTAATTACCCAAACTTGGTGCACAACCCAACATTCCTTAACACATTACCAAGCCCCTCATCTTTATAATTCACTTTTCTCTAAGACAATTCCTAACCATACTCCTATACCTATTACGCGCCCACTACTACAAGCCAAGAGTATCAGTTGGGCGGATAACATTTCACCTCTCAGAGTACTACTCGTTTTATTCGCCAAATTCAGATTCCGCCAGAATTGGGTGTTACATGTTATGTATGAATTGTAAACTTAAAATTTATAGGTATGTAATGTTTTGTTTTACGAACTTACTAAGCTTCATGTAAGCTTACCCTATTTGGTTTTCTTCCTTGCAAATTGTTGGACTCTTGTTGTCAATTAGAACATCGTTGGAGATCAAACTATCCAGCAGCTCTTTCGGTAGCGATTTATTTATTTTGGCCCGATTATAAGTGTCATGTAAATAGGGTTTTGATATGTACAAGTTAATGATGATATTGGTAATGTTTTGAGCCATTTCAAATGTAAACTTGTATTTGTTGTTTTGGCAACTTGAAATTGGTAGTATATTATTTGATGCTTATCCTCATCAATTGTTGTGGAATTGCCATTTTGTTTTGATAGTTTATGAAATTTTAGTTGATTGTGTTAGCCTTTAAAAACTTGGTATAAATGGATGATTTTGACATTTGGTATTTGTGGTCTAGTTGATGATTGAACAAGCTTGACAAGTTGGTTATGTTTTACTTTGGATGGTTGATTGTTATGCTTGAATTGTGGTGCCAATGAGAACATATTGGTTGGACATTTAGGTTTGATTGAATGTGTTTATATATGTTACATGTCTATCTATATGCATCCATAAGTTAGATTTTTAGATTGGTATGAAGTGATATTTTCAACTTGATATTTTTGACCATTTTGATGAAAGTATCGATACCAAACCATATAAACAGTTTCAAAATTGATAGAATTCAAATTTGGTATCGATAATTATACTTAGTATCAATATTTTTCTAATTTGTATTGATACTATTGAAATAAGATTGATACCTTGATTTTACAGAATGCCAAAATGGTATCGATAAATATTTTCATATCAATACTTGTTATAAAATATTGATACTTATTTACTTGGTATCGATACTGGTCTAAATTTTAATAGTTTAATAGTTTTGTCCATTTATTCAAACTTGAATTAAATTTTATAGTAGTTTAAAGCTTGATAGAGTTCTATTTTCATTCTTATTGGTTGACGCTTGTATAATTATGAATAGTTTATGGTTAAATTGAACAAGTTTATTCTGGTTTGTTTGTAGCATCTCGTAACTTGAGTTTGGTGACTAGATTGGGTATGGGGTGTTACACCCTAGGAAGTCATCTAGGTGAAAATGAACCCAAAATTGGTATTGCCTATTCGTTAACACCTTACCTTAATCCGGTCTGGACTGTGAGGTTGAGAGATAAGTAGTTCTTACCGACTCATTAGTTTAGTGGAGGATCGAGAGGTCCTGCTAGGTTAATGACTAGTTGATTGGGTAGAACCAGAAATAGTAGTTATAACCACTGAAGCAAGTTAGTCTTCCGTCCTTAGAATTGATAAAACCTAAAAATTATTTCCTCATCTTTATTTTCATGCATTTTAATTATTTTTATAAAACATGATTTTTCATCACCTTAGGAATTATCGTAATATATTTTAATTAAATTATTAACTAGATTTGTTAACATAGTGGTTAGAATTAGTTTAGTCTCGCCTCCTTGGGTACGATCCTCAGAGTATTCCAATACTTTGTTGTATAATACAAATTGACCCATATACTTGCAAAAACTGTCTAACAATAATATTTGATTACAGGATTTACACTCTAAAATTTAATACGTCCGGAGGTGGTAAAAAATGAAACAGAATTGAGAGGAACTTTGGTTGAACATTAGTTATCATATGAAGGAAACACCTTTGTGGTAGAACCTAAAAGAATGATATGTATGGATAACTTTAAAGAAATGGTATGAAGGTGATCTCAGGAATTTAAGGTCTTGATAACAGTGAGTGAAGGAGATGCCCCTATGGCAGATTGTGAAGAGACAATCTCTGTGATGAACCACATAAGGATAGTAGTAAGGTACGCATAAGATGGGCTACTCATGTGGTGTAACCTAGAGAGGCTCCCAATGGCGAACCATGAAGAACACCCTTATGGTGGACTCTATGCTCTATGACCGGCATATTGCATAATGTCCTTAAATGCAATCAGTAAGTACTAGTTGTATATGTAGATATAATGACAAAGTAATCATTCTGAATAAGACAGGGAATTAAAGAGATACTGTGAAACAACGAAAATGTATTCTGAAGATGAACTCAAGTATTGTACGCTAGAAAGGAGATATAAGTTACCTGTGTATAGGTCTCTTCCTAAAACTCGATGTACTTATGACCTAGTGATTGAAGAAGGAAGGTAAAGGCTCAAAGGCATTGGAAAGAAGGGAAGGGACTTAGAATAAGATATGGAAATGAAAACGAATCTAGGAATGGAAATTAAATAAATAATCCTTAGAGGAAAAAGTGAAAGATGAAGAGTGTTGAGATATACATTGAAACCTTGAATGCATCACGCAGATCTGATTCAGGTAATGAGGGTTGACTTACTAAGTTCTTTCTAACTTACTCTATGTGTTATGTTTCAGGTGGATCTTTAAAGGTCTTCACTTGGAGGGACGACACCAAGATTAGGCCAAGGGAATGGCTGGAAGGGTTGTTATGCATACAGAGCGAGCTCGATGGTAAGATTAAGCCTGAGTTATTACTTAGAAATCCTTTGCTCAAGGGAATTTTACAGACCAGGACATTAGTTAGCCCCAATTGAAGTTAAATTCTCTATGTATATCATTTGAACTTCTTAAGTGTTTGTACTTATTTATTCTATTAACAAAAAAATTCAAGTAGTCTTAAGTGATTGAGTTTTTGTTTCAGAAAAATTGAGTCACTTGTGTATTTTCTGGTAACACCCTAGATCCGGATCCAATTCATTGGATTGGGTTTGGGACGTTATATAACATAGAAATTACGTTCCTTTGTCTTGTTCTATAATTTCTACCATGTCAAATGATTAAGCCTAGATAAATCAAATCATCGAAACATAACATGCCAAGATTCATATACAAAATTATAATCAAAGTAACATGATTCATCAAGTCATGTTTTTTTTCCATTTCCATTTCAAAAATTAATTGTTTTTCCTGGAGAACAATAGTAAATTGACTTGGGATACACGAGAGGGTAATGCTCACACAAGCTGATAAACGAGACATTAACCAATACACGATGTTTCTCACACAAGCTTCAAAGAATCTACAACACATGCAGGATCTCAAGCCATCGATATGGTATCCACCATTGGTACATAATACCTGGAATTGTAAACACCGGTACATAGTGCTTGGAACTGTAACACAAGTAAATAGTAATTGGAATTGTAATAACCGACAACTAGTTCCTAGAATGCCCTAATGACATGTCATTTGTATCCTAGCTATTTATTAATTTCACACAGGCTTATCCAGATTTCTGAGGTCATCAGATGTTCAAAAATTAACAATGGTCACACCCATTCCGTATACCAACTTATATCAACGTAATCGTAAACCATGCCATACTTTACATTTCAATCCATTACTTTTCCATTTCAAACTTACTTCAGTTAATCACATAATTGAATTTACTTATACAATCACACACATAATTATCTAAGCTATCATCAAATATAATAACATAATACAAACTTACCAAAACACAGTAGTTACCAACATTTCGACGAAAACTATTCAACGACTTTTCCTTTCCCAAGATTATCAACCAACTGATACGTTTCTTGATCTAAATATAATAATTTAATTCAATTAACCAAATAAAATATCTTAAAATACTTAAATTCACATATTTGACTCTTAATCAATATTTTACACTTTTACCCCAAACTTTTGTCTTTTATTCAATTTAGTCTCTAAACTCGAAAGTTTCAAATCTATCACAATTTAACCAAATCAATGCTAGTCAAATTTTATATAGTCCTTATACAACTCATATTTATTAAATTTTCACAATAATTTCTAATAATTTTACTATTTTAACAACTTAGTCCTTAAACTTTAAAATCGACCAAAACCAATTTACAAAATAGTCCTATTTAACTATCAAGCTTATAAATCTATCATCAAACTTCAAAATAAAAATAAAAAATTCATCAATGGCATAACTCAAAACATTTAACAATTTTATGAATTAGATTAAGCTACAACAATCTCAAAAACATAAACATTATGAAAATCGGATTTCAAAAGGACTTACATGCAAAACAACAAGCTTGGTCAAATCTTTAAGCTTCAACAATGATGTTTTCATGTTTTTATTTTGGTAAGAAGACCAAATGAAGATGATAGCCCTTTTGTTTTATTATTTTAACATATTTTATTATTAAATTACTAATATAATAAATTTGTTTTTCACCTAAAATATACAGACAACAGGCCACTATAAGTTATAATGGCTTAGTTGTCATTCCAAGCCTTGAAAAAAAAAACTTTTTACCTCAGTTAATCAATATTAATAAATAGCAATTAAGTTTTCCAACTTTTATGATTTAGTCATTTTTCTTTAAGTAACTAACAAATCACTAAAATTTTAGGACCAAACTTCAATACACCTATATAGTAACTATTTAAATATTTAATAAAAATATTTACGAACTTGATATACTGAAACAAGATCCTGATACCTCATTTGACAAAACCGTTTGACTTTAGGGGCAAACCACTTGTACTTAACTATTCATTCAATTAACAAAAATTATCAAATCAAAATTCAATATAATATTATATTTTACTTATAAATATTAAATAATAATATTTACGAACTCACTCATCAGATTTGTGGCCCCAAAATCATTGTTTCCAACACCAATAAAAAATGGGCTATTACAACTCTTTCCCCCTTAGAAAATTTTATCCTCAAAATTTCTCACATAAAAATAGTTTCAATTAATGTGTTCTCATAGACTCTTTGATTTTCCAAGTTAATTCTGTCCCAACTAGCTTGTTCTCGCTTAATTCTGACCAGTATTACAAGGTTTTACATTTTCGTCCGTAAAAAGCTTTAAATGGTACCATTTTAACGCTAAACTGATAGTTGTTATTATAAGCGAATTTAGCCAACAGTAAATATTTTCCTAGCTACCGTCGAACTTGATGATACAACACTATAATATGTCCCTTAGAATTCGAATTACCCATTTCGACTATCTGTTTGTCTGTGCCAGAGCTTTGTGAAATTTACTCCAGAATCTAAAGGTGAATCTCGAATACATACAACTCAACTAGATTTTCAAGCGAGTAATCTTTTTTGATCGGAATAAAATTAGCTGATTTCGTTAGTCTAACAATAATAACCAAGATCAAGTCCTTCTTTCTTAGCGCAAAAGGTAGACCAGATGCGAAATCCATCATGACTCACTCTTATTTCCATTTAGAGATCATAACTGGTCGTAATAACCTGAACAGACTCGATGTTCAGCTTTGACATTTTGACATACCAGACATCTCAATACACACTCTAAAATTTCACGTTTCATTCTCAGCAACCACTAAATCTATCTCAAGTCATTACACATTTTGGCGTTGTCTAATTGAATCAAATAAACGTTGCTATTAGCCTCGCGTAAGATGTCTCATATAATCTCATAATTGTTCCACACAAATATTTGATTTAAAAAATATAGACCTATTGATCAATCTTTTCTCCGATACAGGAAGTCTTCGTGCCCTACCTTGCACGTCCTACGTGTAAATGCTAAAGGTATAATTAACCTGTTACTTTTTAGATCCAATCATGTTAGAGTTAATATTTGTCAATTTATAGTTAAGTGATTGAAATATCTTTCCTTCACCGGATTCAGTCTACGTCTTTTCGTTTCTGCCATTCAAATTATGATTTTTGTCAATTTACTGGAAAGCAATTGAAATATCTTTCCTTCACCCTCAATTCAATCCACCTTTTTTTCCTTTCTATCACATGAATTACAGAAAACAAATAAGGGTAAACTACCAAAATAGTCATTTTTGTTTACCTCAGGTTACATTTTAGTCACTTATGTTTAAAATGTTACGTTTTAGTCACTTATATTATTGCTTTATTAAAAAATGGTCACTCCGCCGTTAAGATATGTTACCTCTCAAATGACAGTCCGACATGACAGTGAAAATGAGATTTAAATGCCAACGTAGAAGTCAAGTTGAGATGAGAAAAGTTAAATTTTTTTATGAAAATAGACTACAAAATTTTGGGATGTCTAGCGTGAATGATTTGGGTTTTAGGGCAAATCTTTTATTCTATTTTCATAAAAATTTTAAATTTTCTCATCCCAGCTAGACATCCATGTTGGCATTTTAAACCCATTTTAACTGACACATCAAACTATCATTTGGGAGGCAACATATCTTAACGGTAGAGTGACCATTTCGTAACAAAACGATAATGTAAATGACTAAAATGTAATCTAAGGCAAACAAAAGTGACTATTTTGATAATTTACCCAATAAACAATTTATTCTGCCCTTTATTATTTTTATTATAAAGTTTACTATCTATTCTCCCTAAAACAATAGAATTATAGAACTGAGAATTGAAAATGTTTGTCTCCGGAGAAAATTATAATTGTTGTAACCAATTTTTTTTAAGTTACAATAAAGTTAGGATTGTATGTAAATTTTATAGCTTTAGGTATTGTTACTATTTTATAGTTATTATATTACTACTAGGAATATTTTTGTGCGTTGCGTGAATTATCTGACCATTTTACTAAGAAAGGCCCATTTCTTACTTTATTTATAGAAATGGGCCACTTTATTTATTATTTACCAGAATGGGCCGAAAATACTAAAACGTGTCCACGTAGGAGCATTTTAATGGGAAATTCTAGCAAAACGCATCCCTAAGGGAACGTTTTTGCCATGTCAGCAAAAAATGCACTGACGTGGACACGCTTTGTTGACATGGAAAAAGCACTCCCTCCATCACCATTGATAGAAAATTACTTGTGGGAAGCGGATTTTTGGCATGTGGCCAATATAGGCCGAAGGTGCAAGTTGGACCCAAAACTCATCAGCGCGGTCATAGAGAGGTGGAGACTCGAGACACACACATTCCATCTTTCATATGGGGAGTGTACCATCACTTTGGAGGACGTGCAGTTGCAATAGGGATTGCCACTGGATGGGTCCGTACTCATCGGGCCCGCTCAATCTGTTGATTGGGGAGCCATATACTACGATCTTTTAAGTGCGATTTTGGATAATATTTACAGAGGTTGGATCGAAATTGGCTTGTTACGAGACACATTCTCGGAGCTGGGGGATGATTCGACTGAAGTAGAAAGAATACGATATGCTCACGCATACATCATTGAGATCATTGGAGGTTATCCGATGCTGGACTTGTCATGAAACCTCGTACATCTAAGGTGACTGCTGAAACTCATTGATTTTAGAGCAGCTGGCGAACTTAGTTAGAGGTCTGCCGTGTTGGCAACATTATACTGGAGATGTGCGGGGCGACGAAACCAAATAAAGTCAAAATCGGAGGTTGACTATCACTACTACAATCACGGGCTTGGTTTCGCTTTCCATTTTTACGTCCTCGAGTGAACCACCCATATACATTCTTCCCACTCATAATGAGGTAAAATTTATATTAGATTTTACAATTATTATATTAGATTTAAAATATAATTTTATGCAAAAAATTATTTAATTAAGTGGAACCATTAGATGAGTTATGTTGGAATACCTACCGCTCTTGAAGATATACAGCTTCTATTAGACCAACGGCCGGAAGCGCATGTATGTATTAAATGAAATATATATACATAACATAGTCGTTTCGTATTTAATATTTAGTATTATGTATATAACTAATACTTTTATTACGTTCATATAGTTTCAATAGACACCATATGAGGATCTAGCAATTCAGGCAGTAATTCTGAATGAATTCTTTCAAAATCTAAACATTTGACATGTTAAGGTCCCACTGATCAATTATGCTACTGTCGAAATGCACCAAACAGATAGAGTGTTACGGTAATTTAGATTCTGACAATTGATTCTCGTGACACCCGAGGTGCTCGATGATGAGCACAAAATTGACTTACAGTAATCGAATAAGCATTGACTGCTATTCTTCTCGAAATATATCGAAATGTGGGAAAATCAGTATGATCATATACCTATTCACGAGCCTATCATCATTCCAGAGTTAGCGTGCGTGTCAGATTACATGCCATCGTTTATGATCCATGACAAGCCATATTTGTTCCCGAAAGAGTAGAGGCATCGGCAAAACCGTGTCGAAAGGGAACGATAGGGCCATTTAAATCCAATGAGAATGGATGACGGGGCAGGCCCATCAACAACGCCCACACAATCACCGGGCCCAACGCCTCAAGCGACGACACCCACACCACAGCCTCTTCAGATTATGCCAGATGCATATCCTAACCCTTATTTGTATCTAACCCTTATATGTTTCCTTTTCCCAGTCTTATGCCAGGTTAGAATGCAGGGCTCGATGCAATTCCTTTCTCGATGACTCCGACTCAATCGAAGATATATTCACCATCATCGTAAGAGGGATCGCACGAGGCACCATCGGGGAGCTCATCTCATTTCCAATCCCCATCGCCTTATAGGATTCAAACACCTCCGCCGTGGGATATGCAAACACCTTCGCATTCTTTGTTCTTTTAAGGTGGGTCATCCTCCTAACACCCACAACTAGAACAACCACAATCCTTGTTGGAAGCTGAACCAAGAAAGAATTCAGCGCATAACTGTCGACCACCCCCATGTGGCATTGATTTCGACCGGTACATGTATTGATTTTTTTAATATATTTGTATAAACTATTTTTATATTGTTTAATTTAATAAAATAAAAGTTGTTTTGAATATTTTAATAGTTAATTATTTTTATATTTTGTCCTATTTAATAAAATAGAAGTTCTTCTTAATAAGGCAATGGAAATAATGCAACATAGTTTCATTTAAGTAATTATCAACTATTTCGATTTGGACATGTTCGAATTGTATGACCTGGGTTCCTACACCATCCGCACAACTTCTGTTGGTTTCTTCTTTCCCAGATATCCATATTGTCACGTATTCTGCTTGAGCAAGGTTGATATTTTGGTTTGTGACATAATTTTCCATTCGGTAAAACCTTAAACGAAGCAAGTGATACAGACGACCACTTACGTTCATCTGAGACTGATGGGAATACGTGTCTCCACACATTGTACATGTATTCTATTTTGTACACTTCATCGACATAGCTCATGGGATCCAAATGGAGATTCTGACAAGCTACAATTGCATGAGAGCATGGATAACGACGTGCGTCAAATATCCCACAGTCGCAAGTTCTATTTCTTTGGTGTACACGATATTGCCCATTGGTAATACCTTGGTTTGGTCTGTCGAACTCAATCACATGAAACCATAGGTTGTCGCAATCATGATACACTATGTGCATGGTGTTGGCCTGCGCCTTCGCCTTGTTAATTTCTTGCAATACCTTCCGGCACCATACATGCCCCCCTACATTTGGCCTTTATAACTCGCTACTCACTTTGGAAATAGTGCCGCTAAATAGAAATATGTCTCCCGTACAATTGAGGTTATCGACAAATAACGCGTTCCTATTAGAACAGAATTTATGCATTCAGCCAGGTTTGAAGTCATATGACCATATTGTAGGCCGCCGTCGTATTCATGTGTCCACTGATCGAAAGGTATGTTACAGAGCTACTCTGCACCTTTATCATTAACTAACCGTAAAATCGCCAACATCTCATGAAAATAGTACTTATTGATCTTGTATCTTGTCAATATAAGTTGATAGCGAAAATTACATACCACTCTTCAATTCATAATAAATTGAATATTACAAACAGAATTATATTAGTGGAGATTAAATACCTATGTTATTCACTTGTCGTCATTCAGTGGTAGACCGATAGTGCCCGTAGTAGTTGGATGCAATGTGCCTTAGATAATACCGATGGTGTGTGTGATCCCATAGGCTTCCCTATCACTTAATTGCTACTAGTATTCCATTTCTCTGATCCGATATAACGCAGATATCAGGTCGGGGTGGACATGCCTCTTCAACCTAGAAAGAAAGAAATCTCAATCGTCACCTGACTCCCCTAGTGTTATTGCAAACGCAACTGGAAGCATTCTCCCACCGCCATCTTGTGCCACAGCTAGCAATAGTCGATTGGGATATCTACTATATATAAAGGTACCAATTTGTATGAATGGTTTGCAATACACAAATGCATCCCGGCATTAGTTAAAGCTCTAGAACAGACACTTGAACACTTGGCATCCACAGAGCAAGCGATCGTTGTAGTACGTAGGGCCCGTTTCAAAGTCTGTTACGCAACCTAGGACGTACCTCTCCAGCACCTAACAACACTGCCACACCTCAATATATGAAGCGTCCCTCCCACTATGCATATTTTTCAACGCCTTATGCTTAGCTATCTAGACCTTGCGGTAAGAGGGAATGTACCTCAATTGGCTACGAATATTTGTAATTAAGACCAACATAGAAGTTCTAGGATCCGCCTTAACCATCGGTAGTATTAAACCTGCTATTATATCTGAATCCATCTTGGGATGATCTTGTGAAACACCTGTCAACGAAGTACATTAAGAAACATTAAGTAATAACAGTATTATTCAAAAACCCTAAACACCTAGTGATATTGTACCAGCAACATACGTATGTGGACCTTTGGACTTTTTTTATCTCCCACAACCCCGTCTTTTTCCTAACCGAAGCCATGATTTTCCATAAACATGTACCATCTTGCACTGTACACTTGGCCTCGAACTTCTCGAATTTGGATTTAACCACGTAGTATTAACCCCGTTCATAATGCTATATTGTTTCAATGCACCAAGAAAATAATCCTTATTGGAAAACTCCTTACCAACTTCTAATTCATTCAAATCCAACGACGAACTTGTATGGTCACGCCTTCTGTGTGGTAGATCTTAAAACTCCAACATATCATTTACTAATAGATTGACATTATCCATGTGGCTGGAGGCGAGTACGCAGTGAATCACAGATCTTCTTCTTCTTTATTTGAACCCCCTTCACCGTCTTCAGGTTCAGTTGAAATAGGCTCCAATTCAAAAAATAATGCAACTTCTGCACCTCGGGGCCGGGCTCTCGAGATGGATCCACATTGGACTCATCATCTACAACGTATGAGGTCCCCTCGCTAATGGACATCGTAGGGAGTACATTATCCCTTCTTGTGGACGTTTCGTAACGTCCCTAATCAGATGTGGATTACTAACCACTAGAAGTTGATGTCATTCCCCAGTACGTATTTCCAGCATCGAACATCGACCCGCCGAGGTGCATGTCCAATCCACTAACCAAGTGTCGTGCAAGGGTTGTGTATTCCATACTACCACCAAACACGGGCGTTTTCGTATTTCGCTCTCCACTAAGAGAGTGTTGAGCAGAGGTCGTGTATTCCTCTCAGACAACAGTAGATGTTGAAGTCACAAATGCTTCATTTGGCGATGAAAATTGTACATATAACTCAAGATAGGGTGGTCCACTAGTGAGAGGAGTCTGCACCATTGCCTCCAAGCTACGACCACCTTTGATATCAAATGAGTCATATGTCACGGGATCAACTAAAGCACAAAATTGATACTTAATAGATGAAACTCTCATTGGCGTCATTCCGAAGATTTTGCGCATAATTCTTTAACGAAGTTTTGTCAAATCTATGTTCTGGTTAAAAACCAGTCGCGTTGTGTTCTCCAATAAAGAAACAATGCCGTTCTCGGTGTCACTAACCTCACCATCATAGTAAATAACAGCACTAATACGTTCACTCATCTTCAATTTCTATTCTGCTTTGCCTCCCTAATTTTTCTTGATGTAACTTATGCAACATGAGAATGAAATTTGACTCATTTATAACCTAAGGCCAAGTAGGAACTACTGTAAAAAAAAGAGCGTCCACGTGGGAGCTTTTTTCAGTAATTTGGCTGACAGTGCATCCTACTTGAAGCATTTTTGACACTATTTTTTCAGAACCGTCGTCTTAAAATTATTTTTCAGGAACTACTGTAGAAAAAGAGCGTCCACGTGAGAGCTTTTTTTAGTAATTTTACTGGCAGTGCATCTTGCTCGAAGTGTTTTTGACACTATTTTTTCAGAAACGTCTTCTCAAAATTATTTTTTGAAGGAACTACTGTAGAAAAAGAGCGTCCACGTGGGAGCTTTTTTCAGTACTTTTGCTGACAGTGCATCCTGCTTGAAGTGTTTTTGTCACTATTTTTTCAAAACCGTCTTCTGAAAATTAATTTTTCAGAAACTACTGTAGAAAAAAATCCTTCTTGTCAATATAAAATTTTCAAGACTCAACACTAAACCCCTTTACAAAAATCCTAAAACCTAAACACAATTATTTTTAAAAAACCCTAAACCCTAATTTAATTAATTTTTTAAAATTCTAAACTATGATTTACTTTTTAAAATCCCTAAACCCTAAACAAATTGATGCGGTTGTTGAAAGCACCAAAAATATCCTATCCCTAATAAATAATGAAAAAGAATAGTAAAAGGGAAGTAGGGTCAAATCCTCAGAGACTGGATTTGCACAATATCTTGTTCCGTGGAATCCCAGGCAGAGTCTTGCCCAAGACAACCCGCGTTCCTGAAAAAAATAAAAAAATAACAGAATTAAAGGGTTGGATCTGGAAACAAAAAATAAAATAAAAACAGAATTAAGAATATTGAATCGAAAATTCGAGAAATTAAAAATAGAGTTGAGAGAAAGGAAATTCTTATGGGAGATTCCAGCCTCCAGTTGTCTCGTTCCGCATTGGGTTCAATCCTCGCCTTTAAGCCAATTATAGTGGAAGAGGGCGCCTACGACCACCAGCTCCAAGGATTTAGACTTACGATTTAGTGGAACCTGACTCTAGCCAACAATCGCTTCTGTGGGATCGTCTTATGCTAGATCAACGCTTCTCAATGGCGAATCCCACACCATTTTGTCTCTTGGGCTCGCCAACCTCTGACGCAGTAAGCTAACGAACCGACTTTGCAACCTTCCCAAAACATACAAAGCGGCCGCCTTTGCATACGTTGAAAAGCTTACTTCTTAAGGGACATGGACGGAAGCGTCAGTCCCGTAGTACAGAGAAACGATGAATACTCAGCGAGGAGGCTAAGTACGGATTCTAAGCCTCATGAACCCTTTTGGGGATTTTTGACAACCTTCGGCTAGATTAGTTTAGTGGCTCATGGTTGTGGTAGAAAAGAAAATAAATAAAATAAAAATAACGATTTTATTGAAAAGAAATATGAGAAGAACAAAAGCCTAAACTTTTGGTGAGAGAGTGTTTACAGGAAAAAGTTGGGATCTTCTTTTGAGTCACATCACCCCCTATTTATAGTGCTAGGGGAGATAGTCTAATCTTACTTAAATTCCTAAAAGATAAATACATTTAGTTGAAGATAAATAAAGATAAAATAAAATTCTAAAAATAATCCTTAATAATGATCTCAATATTAATTATCCTAATATAATTAAAATAGAGTTTAATAGAATAAAATCTCTTCTTTTTGCATTTCAACCATTGTGTCCTCCATACTTGCACTTTTGGCACCAACTTTTTCTTGTGTCGCACATTAGCCCATTTTATCTCTAAATTCACGCTTTCGGCCCTTAATTTTGCTTTTGCCTCAAATTTAGTCCCTATGAGATAAAGATCATAAATAGCTCAAATTAGCAGGATCATACTCAGAATAAATACATAATTAATACATAAAAATACGTTATTCTAGAGTGTTATCACAAATAAATTCCTAAATTATTTTAACAAAACCCTAACCTTAAATCACTAAAATCCTAAACCCATAAACCTTAGGCACTAAACATGCAAATAGCCCTAACCCTAGAAAAACATGGTCTAAAACGCGTCCTGAGGGAGCGCTTTTGGCATGTTAGCAAAGCGTGTCCACGTTAGCGCGTTTTTTACTAACATGGCAAAAGTGCTCCCTCAAGGACCGTTTTGTTGGAATTTCCCCTTAAAATACTCCTACGTGGATGCGTTTTAGTATTTTTGGCCAATTTCGATAAATAATAAATAAAGTGGCCCATTTTCGTAAATAAACTAAGAAATGGGCCTTTCTTGGTAAAATGGTTTAATTATCTTTTTAATAATTATTTCTTTATCAATTTTTATATTTAAATTATTAAATAATTCTAGAGTAATCATTCATATTTCCTACGTAAAAGAAAAAGTTAAATATATAACAACTATGATTTTACTTACAAAAATTAACAAATATTATTTAGTATTTTGTGATATGTTATAATTATCAAATATATATTAATATATAAAATCAATTAATTTTTTTTATCATTTTCTTTCCTTCCTTCCTTTCATCAAAAGTGGATAGCATAAATTCTAATGAAATAATTGAACCCACCATATAAATGTGTAATGTAAATTTTTTGTATTCTTATTTGATGTTTTCTATTATAAAATTAATTTACACAAATTAAAGTTCAAAGCAATAATAATGTTTTAAAAAAAATTATAGTAATTTAATATTTGAATGATATAACAATGTTGTGTTTAAATAATTTAAAAACCTAAATAGTAATTAATAAAAAGTTCTCAAACTTTAAAAAAAAAACAATTAAACCCTTATTTTTTTTTCCACTAAATTGAGTACTTAAACTTTTAAAATGCAATAAAAAAATTCTCAACTTATATATTTATATATATATATAAAGCAATTAAAATCATTATAGGCCATTGCATTTGAAATATCATCATGTAGCACCTACCTTTGTTCTAAACCCATTTTGTTTAACTAATAATTTCAATAAATTAGATTTTAAAAATAATTTTAAATAATCAAAACAAAAAAAAGTATTACAACTTAATCAACTTTCTTTAAAATACAAAATGAAACATAACTCTAATATAAGCTAACACCAACCTTTGAATAAGGCAATTTTATGTTTAATAATGCACTGAAACAAGAGAGTAAATAATAATAATGCGAAAAATATCATTTATTTGGATAGAAGTTGAAAATACAGTATTAAAATGTAATAATAACATTATTTGGATGTGAAATAATAATTTTTTTAGAGTAACTTAAAAACTTTATTTCAAAACAAAGCATCGTTATAATTACTAATTGTTCTGGAAAGTCCACCACTCAAGTAGCTTTGTTCTCATTTCTATCATCCATTTTACCTGCTTTGTTCTCTTCACTTATTGTGTGTCGTATACTGCAACTTGAGAGACCTTGCAGATTCTCTCTCGAGTCAGGTTCATCCCGATAATTACAAATAATTCAAATATAATAATAAAATTTAAAACTTAGAAAACTTTAAAAGTTCAAAATATATATATTTATATTGATTATTCATTCCAATTTTTAGATAAGCAGATAAATTATTTTGAGATTCTTGATAGCGGGGTGACATCAAAATTTTTTTTGGAGGGATATAAACTTAAAATTTTACAATTTCTAAAAGAATTAAACTAAAAAAGTTATCAATTTTTGAGGGGTTTGAATTGAATTCTGACTGTAATAACCCATTTTGCCCGGCCCAATAAATACCAAAAAATAAAATAAATTAAAGCATCTACTATTAACAGCCTAGTTTTTATAAATATTAAAATCAAACCAAAAACCCAAAAAATAAATAAATGTTCATTTACAGATTCAAAGCCCAATTCAATCCTTAACCCAAATGCTAAACCTAAACCCAGATTACTAGCCCAAAATTAGCCAAACCTAAACAGACCCTAAATCTGAATCAACCAATATCCCCAACCCAATTACCCAACACTTAGCCTAAACCTAAGCCCAATACCCTGGCCCGACTAACCCAACTAGAAGTCAGAAACCCTAGCAGTTGTTGCGCTACAACCGAACCAGATCCCCGCGCGTGCTGAACCTCCTCGCCAAGTCCACGCGCGCCTTCTCCAGGCCGTACTTGCACAAAACAAACGCCACACCTACAATAGAAACAAACAATGCAACAGAGGCAGCAAAAAGAAATAGAAAAACAAAAATAGCAGAGAGGATTTTTGTATTATTTTTTATTATATTTTGTTTTTTCGAGGGCTATAAAACCCCATTTTCTTATTGTTTCGAGGGTTCTTCTTCCCTTTTTTTACACGAGATTGTATACAAAAAAGAAGAAAAAGAAATCGAATTTGAAGGTGATTTTGGGTTTTATTTTCCGTTTTCTCTCGATCTTTTTTTCTTTTCGATTCTTTGCTTTCTTTTTCTTTTATTCACTGTTGAGGAAAAAGAAACAGAGGAAGAGTGAGAGTTTACCTTTTATCTGAGCGACGTTTACTCCGCTGCAATCGGAGCCAGACGATCGTTCGGAGAGCCCTTGGACGGCCAGTCTTCGAAGCGGCGCATGTGGAGTTTCTTTTTCATTTACTTTAGGTTTTAACAAAATATAAGTTGGTTGTTAGATTTTAGGTTTTGGTTTTAGCTTATAACTGTCGTATGAAACGTCGCCGTTTGATGCCAAGACGATGGTTTCAAAACGGCGTTGTTTGAAGGCAGATCCGCGCGGTGACCCGACCCAGGGAAGGATCCGCGCAATTTTGTTCTAAGGTTTATTTACATAAGAGGTCCTCCTTTGTTTTGCATGGTTTCAATTTGATTTCTTTAGATTTTTTAATTTATACTATATCGTTATTCTAATTTCATTTTGGTCCAAGATCAAATGGTGGCGTTTTCGTACTCTGAATTTGAATTCTTGAAGTTGTGCGCTTAATTGTTACTTTGGTCCTTAGTTTTGGATTTGGTTGTAAATTTAGTCCTTCAAACTTTGTAATTTTAATTCAATCATTTTTATTATTCTTTTTTTATATATTCCATTTAATTTTGTAAATATTTATTGTTTTTATGATAACTAAACATTTATTATTATTATTATTATTATTATTATTTCTGTATTCAATCTAAATTTAGATTCTAATAGCATAATTACAAATTGGATTAGCATCTATTTTAAATTTATTTATAGCATATTTTAATATCATTTCGACATTGTTTTTAAATTTATTAATATAATTCTATGATGTGATATATTATTATTTTAAATTATTATTTTTTAAAATTTATCATACATTATTTAAAAAATCTATTATATACTTTATTTGCAAACTTGGCATGTTATTATTTGTTCTGCCATTCTTTCAATATATATACATATTCATAAGAATTTGATATACTTTATATATTTTAATATTTTATTTTAATGCTATATTTTAAAATTCTTTTTTATTTACATAATAATATTCTCTAAATGTTATTATTTTGTATATATATATATAACCTATTAAATTATTCATTTCTAAAATAGATGTATTATTGTTTTGATCTTAGTGTGATTATTATATGTTATATGTTTGTGTTAAATCAATTTTTAGTTATCTCTGTTATTTGGGTTGTTATTTATCTTTTGCATTGTGTATTACTATTCAATCATGTTCCATTTGTAAGAATTGTATCTTATTAAAGCACTACAATCATTCTATTTCATAATTTCTAAAAAGGCTTGGTGTTCATAGTTCTCGAGAAAATTGTGCCCTAATTTACTGGGCTTCAATTTTTTCGATGCATTTAGATAATCAAGTGTTCATTTTATTTAAACCATATAATTTTTAAAATAAAGTTCTTAAGATTTCAAAATGTTGGATCCTAACTTACTGGATATGACATTTTGTTATCTCGATTTTAAAATAAAGGCAATGTTTGATGTTTAAGAATTTTGAGAAAGTGAACCCCAACTTACTGGATTCTGATTTCTCAATTGACTTAAATAATCAAATATCCTTCTTAAAGTACATGATTTTCTTTAAAAAAGGACAAATCTAATTTCGAAGATTGAATTGTTGCACCCTAACTCACTGAGTGTGGCAATTTATTTCTGTGAAATGAGTGCGCCTTATCATTCAATTTAGTTTATTCAAGTTTTCTCATTCAAGGATGATATTTTAAAATCTTTTCAAAGTTTCGACATTAAGACACCAAACAATCAATTCGGTACCAATTTTGGGCGTTACGAGGGTGCTAAGCTTGCCTCGTGCGTAATCGACTCCCGAATCTATTTTCTCAAAATTTCGTAGACCAAATTCATTTTAAATGGTGATCCGATCACACCTCAATAAAAGGTCAGTGGCGACTCCCATTTCCATTTTAAAAAGTCGACCCCCATTTTTCAAACTTAAAAATGGTTTCGACAATGACTTTTCAAGGGAAAAGGCAATAAGCAATTTCAACATTTTATTAACTTAAAATGTAACAAAATTTAGAGAGGTAGAACAAGAATTTACCATTATTGTGATCCCTTGCCTAATAGATTGAAGAAAACAAAATTAACTACAATAATTGAAATTCATGATAGCACCTACTATTTTGTAATTTGAGACTTCATTCTTTTTTCTCTTTTTCATGTCTCTTGAAAATAGTACTGGAAAAGTCTACATATATGAAAACGAAGTGTTTCAATGATATGATTTTTCTTCTTCTTTCTACTTAATCTGAAATTTCAAAAATAAATAAATAAATATAAGATTACTCTATTTAACTTTTATGTAATACTAATAATGTATGTGAGCAAGAACACAAACTGAAGTTACTGCTAACAATTAGTTAAATAAATCATCAAAAATTCATCTATACTATTATTTAAGTTCTTGATTGAGTCGGTGTCATCTCATCAACTCGGTTAGTTTGTTACAAGAATGTCTTCCGTAATTAAAATAAATAATATTATTTAAGGATATTTTTAGTCTTTTCACTTTAAAAATCAACAAAAACATACATATATGATAGGATTTGAACTCATGCTAATTGTATTTATAAAATTCTTAGAAATTGGAAATATATATATTATATAGATACTGGATATAGATTAATATATTGAAATGTAAAATATTAAAAACATTTCCAGTGTGAAACTTTTTGTAAATAAAATAAGTAAATTGAAAAAAATATTAATTCTAACATAAGTAGAGAACACAAAAAGTTGTAACGGAGAAGAATAGTTATTAAGAAAATTTTTAAAAAATAAAAAATAAACAATTAATTGTAAAAATGAAATATTAAGTAAATATATTTAATAATGTTATAAACATTTTATTATTAGGTGGATGTTGACCGAGATTAAGATAAATTTGATATCTATAAGTATAGACTTTAAAATAAATAGACTTACTCATGGGTCGGGTTACCCGCTTAGACCCGAAGGCTTGCTCGAAATTTGAAAGGGTTTGGGCAAAAAAATAGGCCTGTTTAAAATATGAACTGGGCTCAGGCTTAAACATTCTCGGCCTAGCTCGTTTTAAGTTTATAATATTTTATATTATGTTATTTTTATATATTATGTAATTTAGAACGCATTAAAAAAATAAACCTATACTAAATATATAATACTACTCTAATGTAAACATTAAAATAATGTTAAGATTAATATATAATTTCAATAAATAAAAAATGTATAAAATTATTAAATATTAAAATAAAAAATATTTTTTTAAATAAAAATAATATGGGTGGGTCTAAAATAGGTTTAGGTTAATCTTTTGCAAATATGAGCGGGTTTGAGCAAAATTTTAGGCTCATATTTTGGGTTGAACCGGACTAGATTCGGACAAGTATAAAATATGTTAATATGATGCTTAGACCCAACTTGAATCCAACCCAACCCGGCCATCAACACCTCTATCCCCAAACAATCTTTCTTCTTCTTACATTTTAATTTTTCCCCTTAGCACCAAACAAAATCATGAAAAACCATCCAACGCCCTTCAAGTTTCCATCTCTCCTTAACCATCCACCTACCTTTAAGTAATTGATACTTTCTGTCAAGGAAAATATATAACCATTCTATCCAATAAAGAGAAAATAAAATGGGCACTGCAATGGGGATTTGAACCCGAATAATGCCTTCAATACCCAAGCTAGGTCGCTAACTACTCCAATAAATATTTGACATTAAGCGTGAAGAAATCCATAAAAGCAATCATTAGATCCTGTCAACCCTAACTCTCAAGAGTCGTCTTCAACCACTTAGTCGCAAGTTTTGATGTTATGCGAAGAAATTTATAAAGTTATAAACTCTCAAGGATTCTCTCAGATATTAGACATAGGATACACGGATTTGCAGCAAGTTTTTTTTTTTTATATTTTATATTTAGAATTAATTTAATTTAATTTTCATTAATTGTAATTGATTTAATTAATTTGTTTTATTTTATCTTTTCGAAGTTGATAAAATATTTAATTTTAACATTGATCTTGATTTTGGATTTTGGATTTATTAAGTAGATTTTAAATTCATAAGAGCTTCAACATATTTTTATTGAAGTATTATTGTGATTATTATTTTTATATGTTTTAAATATGATTGAATTATTGAGTTGGATTATTAAATATGGATGGTTTCATAAGGTTTACAAATGAACCTTTTTAGTATATTATATTTAAATGATTGTTTAAATATATATATATTAATTTTCGACTAAAAATATAAGCTTTTGTGATATTGGTCCCCTTTAAATAAAGAATCTATGGGGATGTTTAAAAGTTCGTCCTATTAGATATGTTGTATTTTCCGGAATGAATGCAAACATCAATTTTTTTAAAGATATAATCATAGATGTGATAAGTAAGTGGAAACATAATAATAAATAAAATAAACCTTAAAATGATAAATACAACTTATCTTATCAACGTGATAATAGGATTCTTTCATTTTCTTTAAATAAGCATATAAATACATAAATTTATATAAATAAACGGTTATAATATGTAAAAGTAGGCTAACACTACAAAAAATATACATATTGTCAAACACCATTAAGACCAAGTTCTATAAATAGGTGCAACTATATTTACAGTAGAGAATTTGACACTATTAATTTTCATCACACATTCGTGATTTAGAGACAATTTTTTTCACAAAGAAGTTAGTTTTAGTACACACTACAATACATTCCTAAAACCTCTAATAGATAAACGAGTTGTAGATCGAGTTCTAAGCGATGATCTCATATCAACAATGGCAGATTCATCGGCTCCGAACTTTATGGCCTCTCTGCTTGCTCTTACAAACCTCGAAACTGTGCTTTTCATGTACTCGTGAGCTTTTTTTACGCTCATTTTCGTACATGTGTCACAGGGCTAGATCTTTCGTCTTGCGATCCGTGCGACCTTAGGCAATCTGTTCGTTCCAAACTCACCTAAGCCAGCCTTAACACCACAAGTGAAGATTCCTTTAGAATTCCTCCAAGGCACCAATTTGTATAGAGGAAGCAATTTATGCCAAAGAAGCCGCAAAAGAACAACAGAAAGCCACAGAAAAGAACGCATGAGAGGTGTTTGAGTAAATGCTCTCCAAGAATTCTATTACTCTTAAAAATTCAAGTTACAATAGAATGAAGTACAAGTAAGGGGGAGGCTCTCTATTTATAGTTGAGCTCCCTTAAAATTGACGATCTAGATTGAGTTACATCGACGGGCAAGATTAGCCTATCCCTTAAATCATCGGATTTAGAAGATACACTATATCAAATTAAATCTATAAGATATGATTCTCATATTTACTAAAAATAGCCTATGTTGCCATATCTTAATTATCGGCCCAATAAGGCTTCAATCTGATAGGCTTCTCCAACAGTTCTTTGAATCAGGCTAGTTCTCGTGGGCTAAATGATCCCCATCTAATCGATAAACCTCCATGAGGTGCATCTTGTGACATGGTCACGGGCTTTGCACTTTGGCCCATGACATTCTCCTCCACCCATTCTCGCAACGCCCTCGTTGGGCCTTCAGAATGGCACAAACTTGATTCACCTTGGAACTCTCACGCAGCCTTGGCTTCTTCCCGACTTGTCTTAGGATCAGGTTATACCTTCCTTCGAAACCTTTGCCTCGGCTTCCGTCACCTCTTAAATTAAACTGTTGCATGCGTTGGTATATCTCGTTGGCAAGAAGTTTCTACTCTAACTTGACCCAATTTTGACTTGCTCCATGTAACACCCCTAGCCCGTATCTGTCACCAGACTAGGGTTACGGAGTATTACCAGAGTTTATGATTCAAACAGACAGAAATTTCAAGCATTTCATATCATATCAATAAACATATTAAAACCAAGTCAAACCATACATATTGTCCCTTATACGAGCCTTCGAGGCCCTGAATATGCGTTAGAAACAAGTCAGGACTAAATCAAAAACTTAGAGAATTTTTCAAAAAAATTTAAAATTTTCAACACTGTAGAGGTCACACGGCCGTGTGGGCATTTGAAATAGGGGCACATGGCTGTGTCCCAGCCAGTGTCTGTGCCTGTATAACTCACTGACTTGGGTTACACGACCAAGTCACATGCCCATGTGCCAGATCGTGTACCCTTCGAATTAACCCCAGACGCCTATGTGGCAGGCCATATACCCTTCGAAGTAAACCCACACGCCGGTTTACCAGGCTGTGTGCTAGGTCGTGTAACTGCCTGACTTGCAACCCTTTTAAAGCTACAGGGGACACACGGCTGAGACACACACTCGTTTTTCTGCCCGTGTGGACGAAAATAGGCCATTTTACAAGCCATTTTTCTCACCCAATTTGCCATGTACCTACAACCAACATTGCACATATAAATAATCCATAATAAGGCATCCAAATCAAGCAGAAACAAGTCATATACATATGGTATAACTTCATACAACCAATATACCTGAACGAGCCATAACATCATCAAAGTGCCAAATCACAAGCCAAACCAAATGGTCATTTCAACAACCAAAACACATCGCCAACATTAGCCAAAATACCTATACATGCCATTATAACCAAAATTAAACATCCGAAAGTACTGATAGAGCTGGTGGATAGTGTGATATAGCTCCGAGAAGATTCCAACCCGAACGAGCTTCTAATTCACTATAAAACACAAAAAATAACACAGAGTAAGTATTTAAACTTAGTAAGTTCGTATAACATAGAATTTAACTTACCATTTAGTCATATAATAGGTAAGTAAACAAAGCATATCCCAACACAATTTGGCCAAATACCTAAGCACATATTCACCAACCATGTTAGCCATGTAAATACATATATAAGCCAATAAACATGGATGAACACAATAATTGATCAAGTTCAATATACACGTATAATCCATTTCATGTTTCCATATACCATGTAATAACATTTCTATGTAATTCATGTGTATACCTGTAATAGTTCGTATCGAACTCTTACCATTTCGTATTAGAACATTACCCGTTGAACCATTTAAAATACCGTTGGATACCCGGGATAGCTCACACATAGTGTGCTAACTCACATAATTGTAATCAATCAAATCCTGTACATGTAAGCTTACACGAGCTGTGAATCGGTACGCTCACATGAGTTGTAAATTAGTATGCTCACACGAGCTGTGAAAATGGGCTTGCTCACACGAGCTGTGGGTCAGAACGTAGCTACACGATGCTACTCACACGAGCTGTGGAGTATCCGCAATACATGTCGAACCTCAGCCATCGGTAGGACATCCAAGACCAGCACCCAAATCATATAAACCTAATGACATGTCTTTTGTATCCTATGAATTCCTGAGGTTCAAATGGGGCTCGGTAATTGTCGAACTTTGTTGGATATGCAACCATGTATATATATCATAATTCAAAATTCATACATAATTCAATATAAAACATATAAACATAATTTAATCATACGAACTTACCTCGACGAGTATACGTAGATATAGAGGTGACTAGTCCGAGACTTTATCTTTGCCTTGATCTAAATTCATACAAGGTCTGTCTTGATCTATACGGATAAATTTAACTCAATTTAATATATAATTCATTCAATTTAGACCAAAATCATATTTTGTAAAAATTACCATTTTGCCCCTATACTTTTAATTTCTTTGCAATTTAGTCATTAGCTCATAAAAATGGAAATTCGTGAAATTCTACCACAACCCACTATAGCCGAATATCAATTAGGTCCCTAGAAAGCCCTATATTTCATTTTTCACAATTTTACCATGTAAAAATTTCAATTTTTTAGTTTAATCCCTATTTGACAATTTCATCAAAAATCTCTTAACAAAAGTTATTTATCTAACAACAACCATCCATTTTCTATCATCAAATATCAAAACTCATGTATATTTAATAATGGTAAAACCCTAATAGTTTAACAGTTTCACAAATGAGTCCCCGAGCTAGCTAGATTAAGCTACAACGATCTCGAAAACATAGAAATTATTAAAAAATGGACAAAAATGCATACCTAATTAAGGAAACTAGGATGGTTGAATGTAGCTTCAATAATGGCTACTCTTTTTTTTCTATTTTCGGTTGAAATATTAAAGTAAAAGATGGTGTTTTGTTTTTATTTTATTTAATATATCATTTATTTACCTTTTTACTAATTTAACCTTTAAAATTAATCAAATTTACACAAATGCCAAGCCATGATCATTCAATAACAACTGTAATGGTCTAATTACCATATAAGGACTTCCACTTTAAAGTTCTATTGTTATTTAATACATTTAGCTATTAGAACTAAACTTTTGCACTTTACGCGATTTAGTCCTTTTTATCAAATTAAGCATGTAAGCGGTAAAATTTCTTAACGAAATTTTTATACGATATTACTATCATGCTATAAACAATAAAATAATAAAAATAAATTTTTTACTTCAAATTTGTGGTCCCAAAACTACTTTTTCGATTTTACTGAAAATAGGTTGTTACACCCCCTTTGGAATCCCCTTGATTCTCACACCTTGGCTTCGTATCGTCCACAGTCCCTTGGCCTCCTTGCTTAAGAACTTTGAAAGGGCCCCTACGATCTTGCCAAGCCAACAAGTCAGAATTTAAAACACTATCAAAGTGCTCGCAATGTACTTTACTTGCAGCATTTACTCGTCCCAACTATTTTTACATCGCTCCTTTTTTCTCGAAGTCTGATGCACAACCCACCTTTTCCAAAGGTGTTAGCTCCACAGTCAACTCTGCAGGTTTTATATCAATCTCATGCACCACCGACACTTCCGAAGGGGCTTTCGTAACATTTTGTTCTATCGAGTCAGTGTTCTTCCCATAACAACCATCCTCTACTAGTTGGATTGTTGACAACGCATTTGTCCCAACCTTCATATCTTGATGCATCGGCACAATAATTTTTTATATTGGACCGATGAAAATATGAATTTGATTGGCCCATGGATACAGAACTACGTGAATCTTGTCAATGAAGTTTAAGCCAAGCACATAATCGTAACCATCTAATTAAATTACCTCAAATTCTTTCTTGCCTTTCTATTTGCTGATTTGTAGCTCCACATTATGAACTACTCCCACAATCAAGGCCTCTTCAGAATTTACCGTCTTGATCTTCTTATTTGATTTTCTAATCGAGAGACTAAGTTTCTTCGTAACTTTTTCTGATACGAACAAGTTCGATGCTCCCGTATCAATAAGAGCACTCCTCTTCTGACCTGCAATGTTGATGTTTACAAACATCAACCCTTCCTTGTCATCCCTTTTCTTAGGAATGAGCACCATCGAATTGACCCTCGATATCCTTTTTCTCAATAGGCTTCGCTATCTTCAGCTTATCATTCTTCTTGATAGCCAAAAACGAAGATACATTTAGGCAGTCATTCTTTATGTGCGGTCTCTTACAAAGGTGGCATCTTAACTTTCTCTTCTTTTTTGGGTTGTTAGGTATCCACCTCCCATTTCATGACTTCCCATTACCACAGTCGCTACTACTACCGTCACCATCATCACTATGTCCCTCTTCATCTTCCTCATGGTTCCCACCATTTCCCCTCCCATTAGGCTTGGAAGATTCAAACTGTCTTTTCTCGGAACAAGTTCCACTAAAGACTCCATTACCATCATGGCTTTGGTAAGCTCCTGAACTCCTTGGCGTTCCAACTCTTGCTTCGCCCATGGTTTCAACCCATCTATGAAGGAGAAAAATGCTTCCTTCTCGCTCAAACCAAAAATCTGGAGCATGAGTTCACTGAACTTCCGCTCATACTCCCTAACCGTGCCTCATTACGTAAGTCATTGCAACTTTGCTCGAGCTTCATTCTTAGCATACTCGGAGTAAAATTGTGTTTTGAATTCCTTTTGGAACTCCTCTCAAGTCCCAATCTCAGTCCCACCACGTGTCACATCTGTGGACCTACGTCGCCACCATAATAAAGCAACATCAGAAAAAAATATAGCAACAGTATTTACCTTAGTAGCATCATCCTCTATGCTCATCGTTCAGACGTATTACTCTATGGCCTAAAGAAAGTTGTCCACTTCACTTGCGGACCTTGCCCCCTTAAGCGCTTTCGGTTTGGGCACATCCATTGCCTGTTGCTTTAGCTTTGAAGCCAACATTCCATTACCCGAGGCAGCCTTGAAAATCTTGAGCTCCCTTTTAAGCTCATAGATCTCATCCTTTAAAGCTATTATCATAGTCTCGAGAGCATCATCCTTCCCAGTCAGCTTGTTCTTCGAGGAACCGATAGTATCCCACACATATTCCCTGAACTACTTCTTTATCGATTGCAACCCATTAGTGATTCTATCATCAACATCATTGATCCTCTCCTTGACATTCCCCATGGACTCCTTGAGAGTGACGACTTGACCCTCCAAAGCTGACAATAAGTCCCTCGATTGACTCACTTTTCTGGCCCTTCCATGGGTCTCCATTGGCTCATTTTGACCGAAAACTTCTTTCGACATCCCAATGGTGCCTTTGCAACCAATAGCTCAGGTACCACTTGTCACGAGGTTAGAACTTTCGTCTTACGAACCGTGCAGCCTTAGGCGTTCTGTTCGTGCCAAACTCGCCTAAGTTAACCTTAATACCACAAGTGAGGATTCCTTTAGAATTCCTCCAAGGCACCAATTTGTATAGCAGAAGCAATTTATGCCAAAGAAGCCACAAAAGAACAACAGAAAGCCACAGAAAAGAACGTACGAGAGGTGTTTGAGTAAATGCTCCCCAAGAACTCTATTACTCTTAAAAAATCAAGTTAGAATGGATGAAGTTCAAGTGTGGGGGAGGCTCTCTATTTATAGTTGAGCTCCCCCAAAATCGATGATCTAGATTGAGTTACATCGACAGATAATATTAGCCTATCCCTTAAATCATGGGGTTTACAAGATACACCATATCAAATTAAATCTACAAGATATGATTCCCATATTTACTAAAAATAGTCTATGTTGCCATATCTTCATTATCAGCCCAACAAGGCTTCAGTCTGATAGGCTTCTCCAACATTTCTTTGAATCGGGCCAGTTCTTATGGGCTAAATGATCCTCATCTAATCGATAGGCCTCCTGGGTTGCATCTTGTGCCATGGTCATGGGCTTTGCACTTTGGCCTGTGACACGTGTCTCTAGAGTGAGTTGACTTTTCTTTCTATCTTGAACCCTTTTTTTCTCTCCTTATCCTTGTTATGGATAAATTGCTCGTGGTATAATTTACAAGAGAGCCGATATGGTATAATTATATTAATCTTTCAAAAAATTTGTTTATTTGTTTCCCTTCTGTATTTGAGAATGCGATGAACAAGATTACAATTCCCTTCTTGATATTATGTGAAGAAACATTGATATACCTATGTGCTTGGACTGTCGAAAATCTTAAATAAAAGTTCCCTTCACTTTATTCTTCCACATTAGGCTCGATTATCATAAAATGAAGTTGTTTAAATGCTCAACCTTTAAGGAAGTTGTCATTGTATTTAAACTAAAGCCTGTGTTGGTAGTCCTTTTGTGTGTTTGCACAAACAAATAGATTTTTATGCTACGGACGATTTCAAGTTAGAAACAATCATGAATTACTATATTGATATTGTTCTGTATGTAGGGTAGGGTATGTATATACAAGTGTGGATTTCTATAAAAGATTATGTGGAGTCTCTATTATTATGAGGTACAACTCCAGTCTAAAACCTTAAATCATTGTGTAAATAACTCCATCGCTTGCGTGATTTAAACTAAAGCTCGATTATCATAAAATGAAGTTGTTTAAATGCTCAACCTTTAAGGAAGTTGTCATTGTATTTAAACTAAAGCCTGTGCTGGTAGTCCTTTTAAGTGTTTGCACAAACAAATAGATTGTTATGCTACGGACGATAGCAAGTTGGAAACAATCATGAATTACTATATTGATGTTGTTGTGTATGCAGGGTAGGGTATGTATATACAAGTGTGGATTTCTATAAAAGATTATGTGGAGTCTCTATTATTATGAGGTACAACTTCGGTCTAAAATTTTAAATCATTGTGTAAATAACTCCATCGCTTGCGTGATTTACAATTTTCTCATAATATTGGGAGTAAAGGTGAGAAATTAATGTTCCAATAGTTGCTTTGATATGGGAATTGCATGATATTATGGTGATGTTATAAGTTTTAAAATAATTACTTACTTCTGTTATAGTGTAATCCAGCGATGTTGCTAACTTATTTATATGAATGCATGTTTTCAATCATTAGCTACTGACCATTTGACATTACTAATAGTGGTGAGAGTATAGAGAATGCTTTAACACAACGTGGTCAGGTTTTAATTTCTTTTTTTCTTTTTTTTGTATGTTCTAGAAATTAAGATTAAATGGGTTTGAAATTCAATGTGCTATGGATAAGGAAATATAGTCATCTACTTTTGTTTTGCTGACAGGATTTAACATTTTTATGTTTTTAGTAATGATTGAAAACATAAAATTTAAGTAGAGAAACAACAAAAATATAATTTAAATGCATTGAAGAGATATCTGATAACTCTAATATTTATTTGTTTCTAAGATTTATAGTTTATTTATAATTTAATTTTGTTAGATTTTAGGATGTTTTTAGTGAATTATATATTCGTAATGTTAAATAAGGTTAATTTTTGATATACTCTTATCTAACATAGGTCTGAAAAAGTATGAGAAAGAATAGCTTCACATAAGTAAATTTTTGTTCCAACGAAAAATGTCTCTGCCCCAGTCAAAGCAAATAGACGACTTTCCTTTCCGTTGGAGCAGCGCATATATCTAATAGTTTTTTAAAATGTACAATTTTTAAGTGTCATAAAAGAGAAACCAAAGTAGAGAGAAGAGAAAAAGAGGAGCCACCCAAGCTTTCACACATCAAGAATCAACGGATTCCAACAAGATGATGGAGTTTCACCATTGTTTTTCTTTTTTGTTTCCTTTTATCATGTCTAATTATTGTTTTAATTTTAAGATGTTTCCTAGATTCTTCATGAACTAAATCTTTTTTATAGGGCTACAATGGATTTCGTGCTTAGTTGATTGACTATTATCTATTTCCATCTCTTTTTATTGTTAATAGAGTTTTGATTATTTATTCATTCATGTTCATCTTTAATGATAGTCTAGCCAACTATTAGTTTGACAAGCCTAAAGAAATTGAAAAAGGAATTTTTATTTTAGGTCTAGAATGAATAACTCTTGATCTTAATAAGATGTGTTAATCCATGGTTTGTAATTAGGATAGGAATATACCTGATTAAGTCGGGTAGCCATAATTGGGGTAGTTCTTATTTAATTTGGTCTACATTATTGGCATAAGAATATAGCTCAATAATTGGATTAAATTAGTTCTTTAATTGTCTGGAAGAGAATCAAGAGAAATTTAGTTCTCCAGGTTAATAATTAACTCTATTAGGATAAATTGAGCGGAGATAGATCAATTAGTTAACACATTGAATTAAACCCTAAACCCTATACCTTATACCCTAAACCCTACATCTTAGGGTTTTCCTATTGATTGTTTATTTGATTTAATTTGCATTGCTTATTTTTATTTACTTTAAAATTACTTAGAAAATTTTATTATCGATTAATTTAGATAGGTTTTAAAGTAATATTTGGTGATTGGAGTTTCGATTAGTAATAGCTCTCTATGGGATCGATATTTTATACTACTTGTAACTATACGTATACTTGCGTGTGCAAGTTTAGATAAAAAAAAGTTGTTTGGTGTCGTTGCCAAGGAGCAAATTGCTATTTTTTTTAACATCAATTTAATTACTTTTCGCCTAGCTCAAATTTATTTTTATTTGTTTTATTTTCAAGTACCTTTGGCTTTTTTATGCACGGAAGTCAAAATCCAGATTTGCTACCACTTGATTTGGAAATTGAAAGAACTTTACAAAGAGTGAAACATTTAAACATTAATTCCTAGGTTGAACATGAAGAGTCAATAATGGTTGATCCTAATGGGAATAACAATGTTAATGAGCAAATTGATGCATGAGTTCCTCTTGTTGTCCCTCTTGCACCTAGGCCTGTCAGAGACTATGCCATACTATATACCAAAAGGCATTGTACTAGTATCCGCTTTTCGACAGTGAAAGCAAACAATTTTGGATTAACCCATGATTAGAAAAGAAAAACTCAATATTACAACAAATGAGTGTTATAAATCATTTAAGGGTGACTTTAAAATTAAAACATAAAGAAAATTGAATAAAATTCTTATAACTAAAAAAAATTAAAACAATTAAGTAGAATACCAGTTTGGATTTTCTTAAAATATGATGCTGGATAAAATCTTTATTTTTAATCCAAATATTAAAAATTGAAAAAACTCCTCTTTTTCGTCTAAGAAAATAGAAAAGGAATATTAGAGTAATAAATGAATTAATGATAATTATTAGAGTATGCTAATTATTGTTAGCAAGATGTGTTAAATACTGCAGTTTAGTTAGTTAACTATTCTGCTATTTTCAGCAGTTAACAGTTGAGGTAGTTTTGCAATTAGTTGCTTCTATTATTTAGCTATTAGTTCTCTCTTCCTTGGATAAATACATCTGAGTTGTATTGAGATGTTTTAAGTGAGAATGAATAGTGTTTCTCCTTTAGTGATAATATTTTCATATTCAATCACTTAAAACATATCAATACAACTGAGATGTATTTAAACAAGAAAGAGAGAAACTAACAGCTAAATAACAAAAGCAACCAACTACAAAGCTACTTCAACTGTTAACTTCTGAAAATACCAAAATAGTTATCTAAATAAACTGCAGTATCTATCACATGTTGTTAACAACAGTCAACATACTCTAATATTCACCCAGCTATTCAACTCATTGCTAACAACACTGAGTCCTCCTTTGAACTTGTAAAAATATGGTTTGGATAGTGGCTTGGTAAGAATGTCAGCAACCTATTCTTGTGCTGGAACATGACCCACCTGCGACTTGCCTACTTTAACCTTTTCTCGAACAAAGAAGAGATCTAACTCGACATGCTTGAACTTGGAATGAAGAACAGGATTATCAGATAGTGCTACTGCTCCTGAGTTATCACACCAGACAGTACCTGTATTAGTTAAGGGCACTTTCAATTCAGCCAACACCGACTCAAGCCATACGGTTTTAGCTGTAGCATACGTTAACTAGTTGTGGACCTTCTATCATCAAGGTCAATTCCCCAATTTGCATCTAAGTAGCCTACTAAAGACATTCGAGAAACAACTGTAAAACCAATTCCATAGTCCATAGTACCTTGCAAATACCTTAGAATTCGTTTAACAGCCTTAAGGTGTTGGTCCAGAGGTTTGTGCAGGAACTGGCATACCCTGTTGACAGCAAAGGAAATGTCTGGCCTGATAATCACAATATACTACAGCGCACCTGCAATGCTTCTGTAGTCAGATTCACTATCAATAGGGCTACTACAATGAGCTGACAATGCACAGGAAGTGACCATAGGAATGGGAGAAGCATTCGACTGATTTATGTTACACTTCTTTAAGAGGTCCAGGATTTACTTCCTTTGACTTAAAAACAGACCATTCAAGCCATATGGGACCTCAATTCCAAGGAAGAAATAAAATTGCCTTAAATCTTTTAGGGAAAATCGAACATGAAAAGACATCACAAATTCATCCACACATGTGGATTGGTGACAATAATGTCATCAACATATACCAAAACATAAAGAGCCATACTACTTGAATTCTTGATAAATAAAGAAGCATCGGCCTTTGATAAAATAAACCCATCAGCAAGCAAAAACTCTCTAAGCTTATGAAACCACGCTCTAAGTGCTTGCTTGAGACCGTAAAGAGCCTTCTTGAGCTTGCAAACTAGTGTTTTATCACCATCATGACAGTTTCAAACCTAAGAGGTTGACTCATATAGATTTTTTCATGAAGGTCACTATTTAAAAAAGCATTGTTAATGTCAACTTGCATTAGTTGCAAACCATAAGTCACTACCAACGTGAGAATTACCCTTATAGTGGTCAATTTAACCACGGGACTGAATGTTTCATGGAAGTCAATTCTCGCTTCTTGAAGGTAACTTTTAACAACTAACCTACCCTTATATCTAACTATAGTTCCATAAGCATTTCTCTTTAGTTTGAAGATCCACTTGCAACCAACTTCTCATCGATCGGGAGGTAAAATGACTAGCTTCCATGTGTTGTTTTTAAGGAGAGAATCATACTCCTATTGTGCCACCTTGGTCCACTCAAGACTGGTGAAAGCTTCCTCAATAATAAGAGGATGTCATTCTTTCAACTCAACTGAGAACACCTTGGGCATAAGACTCCACTTTTAGACCGAGTTTGCATGGGATGAACATTAGATACTAGTGAAGGAATAGTAGATTGGCCATTAAGAATAGACACTGTTATAGTAGTAGTAGGAGTAGTGATCCAGATTTTGACCGAGGCATAAGTGGAGAAGTTCTTGTAACATTGTAAACTTTAAATTATATAAGTTTTCTCTAGTAGTTTTTAGCACCATTTTACTTAAAATAATACTAATCTCAAGTATTTGTTAATTAATTAAGAGAATTTTGCTTATATTCCAACAATGGACATGAATTTATAAAATATGCAAATTTTTGCTTTATTATGTTAATTTTGTGCATAAATAAAATTATTTCATGTTATTTATTAATGTGTTGTATTTAATTATGTAGTGGACCATGAAGATTTAATAAAGAGCTTATTATAATTTTTGCATGGACATGAGCAATTCTACCCTACTTGGATGGCAAAACCATACAAATTGGGTCATGAAGATTTTTGACCCGGTGAAAAATAGTGTTGCAAGGTGGACAAGTTTGACTATTAAATGGGTCACAAAACCGTCCAAACAAGGAGAAGAGAAGCCCAATTCAGCAAGGATATTTGGGCAGCCAAAAATTAGCTTGTTGGATAATTAATTGGAGGTCCCTGCACTTGGAAAATCATTAAAAATTAGCATACTACGTTTGTTCAAGAAACTGTCCACCCCTTGCATAATTCAAGCATGATTTTATACTTGAATCAAACAACCAACTCACCCTCCTTTCCACATATTATGGCTGGCCAAAGGTGGGAGAAATCTAAGGGATTTTTGATGCCATATTTATTAAACTCCTCCACCAACCTCAAGTATAAATACCCACTATCATCTCACATTTCAAGCATCCATCATTCATCATTCATTTAAAATTTATCTTTCATTCTCTCATTTTCTCATTCCCTCTCTTAATTCCCATGCATAACATCTCATATTTCCTTTCATTCTTAGCTAGCAAAACCTTGATAAGATCATCTCTTGGCCAGCTACCTTAAGGAGCCATTAGCAAAAGAGCAACACGAGGACGAGAGGAAACTTCTTCAATCGAAGTTCATAAGGCTGCTAATTCAAACATGGTTTATTCTTCCTTTACTTGTTACTTTGGTTTTAATTATGTTTGCAATGTGCTTTGTTATCTTGTCAAAAACAATGGTAGCTTAAATCTGTTTAACTAGGATGATTGCATCAATTCATTGAAGTTTGTTTAAATCATGTTTTTAGTGTTTGTGTCTTAGACATTCATGTTTTCAATTAAAATCAAGTATGTATTTCATTCATACGTGATTGAATGCATTGGAATTAACTGAGTGATCCTAACCAGACAACAGCTAATGGACACAATAGTTGAAAAGTGCATGCTTAATTTAGATCCTAACCCGACTAAATTAAAGGTTCATAATAACTTTAACAAGCTCTATTATCTTGCATAGTTTTTAGGCTTATGTGATTAAATTGTTTCAAACCTAACCCATCCCTGTTGCCTCACATGAATTCTAAGAAACTCTTAGTTTAATATGATCAGTAAAAAGCATGTTTTACTAAGTAAAAGATTTCGAAATGACTTAATCAGTTTCAACTCATGAAAGATCAAGTTGCCATGGAATATTTTTCAAACACTATTAAACATGAGAAAAATGAATTAAGTTGAATGACGTAATTATTATAGCCTATTCATGTTATTGATTGTTGAAGTTTTTCTTGTTGCTGCTAAATTCATCTCATACATTTTAGTTAATTATCATACCTAAATTAGAATTGAATTAGGGATCATCTTACATCTAGTTAATTATTCTTGACATCTATCACTCAAAAAATTGTGTTTTTATCACCAATTTGTGAACTTTAATCATACAATTAAACGATTAACATACACAGTCCCTCTAGAGACGATAACTCTTTTACCTACTTATTACTTGATAACGACTGTGCACACTTGCACAAACCTACGCGTTACAAGCATTAGGTGAGAAATCTAAAGAAATAGCCACTGAAGTAGGAGCTACAAGAGTTAAGTCTGGAATTATTGATGAACCACTATCATTGTTAGAATGATTGACATTTGGAAAAACAAAAATAGTAAACGAGTCTAGGGATTAAAAACTCTTGGAGCAACAATCAGTACTGAAGATCGTTGATGTTATTGTCGAGAAGATATAGGAAAATTTAGAACCTGTCTTGAAGCAAAAGGAAAGCAGTGTTCATAAAAAATAACATGCCTTGATATAAAAATTCCGCCTGATTCATCAAAGCATTTATACCCTTTATGTTGAGGGCTATGATTAAGAAAAATATAGGCTTTTGTCCGAAACTGGAGCTTGTACCTATTATAAGGTCGCAAATATAGGTAACAACAACATCCAAAAGTTCTGAGATGAAAATAATCGGGCTTGACTTTATGAATCATCTTATGAGGTGATTTCCCTTGCAAAACAAGAGTGGAAAGCTTGTTGATGACATACACGACACTCAAAAAAGCATGCGCCCACAAATGTATGGGAAGTGAAGCTTGAGCAAGCAACGCGAGGCCAGTTTCAACAATGTGCATGTGTTTCCTTTCAACCAATCCATTTTGTTTTTGTTGAACTTTGGTCTGCAATGCAACATGAAACCAGCAGCATGCTCCCATCGAGGCCAGCAACTTTGTTTAGAGTGCAAGACTGAAGCTGGACCGATTGAAGCAATCTGTTTTGTTTATTTTGTTCCTATGTAATTTTGTTTAGTTCATTCTAACTTACTTACAGAGTTAGTAGGATTAAGTTTGTGATGTGAACTTGATGTAAAAGCTGAAATGTCAGCTTATGTTTTGTGTTTTGATTAAGTTAGTATTAGTCTAGCTTAAGTGGGAGCAGTTATGTCATTAGGTAACTGTCATGTTGTCAATTTGTAACTTATATTATTTCAAATTTTGAATAAAATTGATGATGTTCTTCAGTTACATTTTGGTTGCTATTTTTATTCTCTTTTCGCTTCGATTTCATTGATTTTATGCTTTGCAAATTTGGTTTGTTTTTGCTGCCAATGTTCCAACAAATGGTATTATGAGCCCAAGTCTTTGAGGGCCTCTGTCATTGGTTGTACTCTGTCAAAACAAAGCTTAAAAAAAGGGAAATCGAAGCCTTTGAACTCAGCTCAGCAAGATGAGTTTCACTCCACCTCCACCATCTGTGCTCACTGGCGAGAACTACCACATTTGGGTAGTCAAAATGAAAACATACTTGTAGGCACATGACTTGTGGAATATGATTGAAAATGATGCTGGACCACCTTCATTGAAAGCCAATCCCACTATTGCTCAGATGAAGCAACATAGTGAAGAATGCTCTAAGAAGCATAAAACCATGGCCTGTTTGCAGAATGGGGTATCAGATGTAATCTTCACTAGGATAATGGCCTGTGATTCACCTAAACAAGCATGGGAAAAGCTAAAGGAGGAGTTCATGGGGTCTAACAAAATGAGGCAGCAGCAAGTGATTAATCTCAGGAGAGATTTTAAAAATCAGAAGATGAAAGAGTCTGAGACCATCAAGCAGTACTTAGACAGGATAATGGCCACTGTCAACAGCATGAGGCTCCTTGGAGTGGACTTCAGTGATAGTAGAGTTGTTGAAAAGGTCATCACAACTCTCCCTGAGAAATTCGAGTCAAAGATCTCTTCACTTGAGGACTCGAGAGATTTATCAGCTATCTCACTGTCTGAGCTGATAAACTTCTTGTATGCACTTGAGCAAAGGAGAGCAAATAGGTAGAAAGAACATTCTGAAGGTGCTTTCCAGGCAAAAGCTAAAGAAGGCTCAGGTTTAAGTCAGAAAGGCAAGAAGCCTTGGCACAACAGAAGAGAGAAACCAAGGAAAGATGAAGGAAAAAGAGTATTTCCACCATGCATTCACTGCAAGAGGACAACACATTCAGAAAGATATTGCTGGTATAGGCCAGACATTCAATGCAAAAGATGCAAACAGTTTGGTCATGTGGAGAAAGTGTGCAAAGGCAAGGGAAAGGAAACTACTCAGCAACAAGCTTGACCTGCTGAGGACCTTCAAGCTCAGGAGGAGCATGTCTTCACAGCCTCCTCTTTTGTTAGCACAACAAAAGCTAGAAGTGATTGGCTAGTAGATAGTGGTTGCTCACACCACATGGCAACTGATGAAAATTTGTTTAAGAACCTTGACAAGACCTTTACTTCAAAGATCAGAATTGGAGATGTGTACCTGATCGAGGCCAAGGACAAAGGCAGTGTGATGGTCAGCACTGGTTCAGGTAACAAAATGATTACTGATATGCTTTTTGTGCCTGATATAGATCAGAATTTCCTTAGTGTGGGCCAGTTAGTGGAAAAGGGTTACACCTTAGTTTTTAAAAATGGCAGTTGCATTGTTCAAGACTCACTTGGTCAGGAGCTGGTTATAGTAGCTATTACTGATAGGTGCTTCATGCTTGATGTGAATTAAGTTGAGAGAAAGGCTTACACCAGCTTTGCTGATAGCACTGGTCTTTGGCATAGGAGATTAGGCCATGCTAATTTTAGATCTCTTGATTTGTTGCATAGATTGAATTTGGTTGATGATATGTCTAAGGTTGAAGTTAGTGGCACTGTTTGTGAGGTTTGTCAGCTTGGTAAGCAGGCTAGATTGCCTTTTCCTACTGATAGTGCATGGAGAGCTCAGGAGAGGCACGAATTGGTGCACTCTGATGTCTGTGGTCCAATGAAAACTCCTTCACTCAGTGACAACAAGTACTTTGTCTTGTTTATAGATGACTTGACCAGGTTCTGCTGGGTTTATTTTTTAAGGCAGAAGTCAGATTTGTTTGAGACATTCTGTAAATTTAAAGCTTTGGTTGAAAATTAATCTGGTCGCAAAATTAGAGCCTTGAGAACTGATAATGGCTCTGAGTATGTGTCTGACAGATTTCAGAAGTTATGTGAACATGTTGGGATTCACCATCAGTTGACCACTGTTTATACTCCTCAACAGAATTGAGTATGTGAGAGGAAAAACATAATTGTGCTTGATATGGCTAGATGTTTGCTATTCCAGAGTAAGCTTCCAAGTAAATTTTGGGCTGAGGCAGTCAACACCTCAGTTTATCTGCTCAACAAGTTGCCAACTCGAGCAGTCAAAGACAAAACTTCTTTTGAGGTTTGGCACGGAGTCAAACTAGTGGTCACACACTTAAAAGTATTTGGCTGTGTGTGCTATGCTCATATTCCAATGGAAAAAAGAACCAAGCTAGAAAGTAGAGCTGTTCCAGGAATTTTTATTAGCTATAGTAGCACTAAGAAGGGCTATAGAGTGTTTGATCCATTAACTAAGAAAGTTCTTATCAGTAGAAATGTGAAGTTTGATGAGGAGAAGGTATGGAGCTGGAATGGTGTTGAAGCAGGTTTACTTGAGGATCGGTTGGACTTTGTTATTGAACCTACAGAAGAGGGACCAATTAATGAAGCTGTTAATGATGCACCAGTGAGAGGCACCAGAACCATAGCTGACATTTACCAAAGAAGCAATGTTGCAATAGTTGAGCCATCTAATTTTGAAGAAGCTGTCCAAGACAAACATTGAAAGAATGCCATGGAAACAGAATTGGAGATGATCCACAAGAATGACATCTGGAAACTAGTGAACAGACCTGATCACAAGAAGGTCATTGGTGTCAAATGGGTTTTTAGGGCCAAGTACGATACTGATGGCTCATTGAACAAGTACAAGGTAAGGCTTGTGGTGAAAGGCTACAGTCAGCAGTATGGAGTTGATTTCATGGAGACATTTGCTCCAATGGCAAGGCTGGACACAATCAAACTTCTGTTTGCTTTAGCTGCTCAGAAACAATGGAAGGTTCACCTATTAGATGTAAAATCAGCTTTTTTGAATGGTTTCCTCAAGGAGGATATTTTCATTGAGCAACCAGAAGGATTTAAAGTTGTTGGAGAAGAAGACAAAGTGTATAGACTGAGAAAGGCACTTTATGGCCTGAAGCAGGCACCAAGGGCCTAGTATGACAGGGTTGACACTTATCTGTCTAGGCTCGGGTTCGAGAAAAGTGTCAGTGAAGCAACACTTTATGTAAAAAGGACAGAAGGTAAGACTTTGCTGATTGTTTCTCTTTATGTGGATGGTTTACTTGCAACTGGAAGTAATGATGGATTGATTGCTGAATTTAAAGCTCAAATGCAAAAGGTGTTTGAAATGACTAACTTGGGGATCATGACTTACTTCCTTGGTATGGAAGTGCATCAGTCTGATCAAGGCATTCTCATCAGCCAACATACTTTTGCTTTGAAAATTCTTGATAAGTTTTGTATGCAAAACTGCAAAACAGTCAGCACACCTGTGGCTCAAGGTGAGAAGCTGATTAGTAATGGAGACCAAAAAAGAGTTGATGAGAAGCAATATCGAAGCTTGGTAGGTTGTCTACTATATCTAACAGTAACTAGACCAGATATTATGTTTGGTGTCAGTTTGTTGTCAAGATTTATGCACTGCCGTGATATGGTTCACTTGAAAGCAGCAAAGAGGGTTCTTAGATACATTAAAGGAACTACAAGTTATGGTGTGATGTTTGAAAAAGGAAAGGAGCTAAAACTGGAAGGATATTCAGACAGTGATTGGGTTGGTTCTCTCAATGACATGAAGAGTACCTCGGCTATTTTTTCACACTTAGATCGAGTGTCTTTTGCTAGAGTTCAAAGAAGAAACAAACTGTTGCTCAGTCCACAGCTGAAGCAGAGTACATTGCAACTGCAGCAGTTGTTAATCAAGCCATATGTGTGACAGCCCAAAATTGACCCTAGTCGGGAAGTGGTTTCGGGACCGCTAAACCGAGTCACAATAATAATTAGATGTTATATCCTATGTTTATTTCATGTGAAAGTGCATGTGTGAAAATTTCATGCTTTGATTTTGCCAATTGTGAGTGAAATTTTGAAATGTGACTCATGTGAAAATTTTTGCAAATGCTATAGGCTAATTTGTAGTGGCCAAATAACTTATAGTATGAAATAGGTGGATTTGCATGTCAAATTTCCCACCTTAAAACAAGGTGGCCGGCCATGATGGGCATGATGAGCAATTGTGCAATTTTTTTTATGGAAATTATGGCATAAGTATGGCACAAATAAAATATGTTAATTTGTGTCATAAAATGTTGGGATAAAACAAATAAAATAAGGGGCATGGGCATAAAATAATGAAAAGGAGTATGGTGAATACAAAAAAAAAAAATGTGTGTGTAGTTGTTTGTCCCCCCATTGCCGTGAGCTAAAGAAAAGAAAGGAGAGAATTTTTGTTCATCTTTTTCTCATCTTCATACTTGCCGAAACTAGAAAGAAAAACAAAGAAAAAAATTTCTCATCCTTTGGTTCATCCTTGGCCAAAAATTTTAAGGAGGAAGGAAGAAGAAAGGTGAAGAGGTTCGGCCATGCATGTAGCTAGGCTAAGGTATGTTTGATGATGTTCCATGAGATGCATGCATGTTTTAGTTGTTAGCTTGAGTTCTACCTAGCCCATGGTCTAAATCTTGCTATGTGATGGAAATGACACTTGACCATGGATGCATCATTCTTGGTTGATGTTTGATGTGGTGGTGATGAGACATGAGGATGAGTTAAGATTCGACCTAGGTAGAGGTTGTGTTAATGCCATTGCATGCTAAATATGAAGCTTGTTAATGATGCATGTGATGATGACTTGATGATTCTTGAACCTCCTTTTTAGCATTTTTGAGTGAACACATATGTGCATTGGTTGCTAAATGGAGAAGAATCGGCTAGCAAGTTGTGTGCTAAGGCCGAATGTAACTTTTACATGTTAATGAGCAATGCATGTGTTAAATCGATGGGAAGGGAGAGGATGCTTTACTAGTGTGTATATGTGTGTATTAAGTGTTGAAATTGGCCCCAAAAATAGACATGCATATTCGGCCAAGGAGGAAAAAAATTAGCTAATATGTTGTGTTGATGCATGATTTCACATGTATGTGACTTTAATGTCTAATGTATAAATATGGGCTAAGTGCCTTGTGTTCATCTTTTCGATGCCTAAATGATGAAATCAATTTATTTGTTTAATTAAGCTCAAGAGCAAAGGGGAAACAGATCCGATAAAGGGAAGGAAAAAGTGGTCGAATAGTTAGCGGAATCGTTCGACAACACCCGAGGTAAGTTCTTGAGTAAGAGAGCTTAAATTACGATGTGATTAAATCATGTTTTAAGCAAATGAAAATCATGCTCTATCTGTGGCTATTGAGCCGAATGTGCAAGGATGATATGTGCCTTGTGTTTGAGTTTTGCAAATGAAAATGAAATACGAATGTGCCATGAATTATTGTTAGATGTGCATGATTAATTGAATGCTGTCCGGGATAAGTCCCGAAGGCTCTGTGCTAAGTGACTATATCCGGACTAAGATCCGAAGGCATTTGTGCGAGTTATTAATTCCGGGTTAAGTCCCGAAGGCCTTTGTGCGAGATACTAATTCCGGGTTAAGTCCCGAAGGCATTCGTGCGAGTTTTAAAATCCGGGTTAAGTCCCGAAGGCATTGTATGAGTTACTATAACCGGGCTATGTCCCGAAGGCACTTGAACGAGGAGCTATATCCGGTTAAATTCCGAAGGTACGTGATTTTGGTAATGAATGAGCTTGCTGTAAAATTCCAGCTAATACTCGAAAAACATCCCAATATTGGGATATGTTACGTATGTGTTGAACTTAATCGAGCCCTTACAAATAAATATTCGCTCAGTTGATGAACGAGCTACCGGCCTTCGGCTAAGTTGGTCTTTTGTGTATGTACATAAGGGTTAACGTTGTGAAGTAAGTTTGATATCGGAAAAATTGTGTATTATGAAATATTCCGTTTAGCTAAATGTGTGCTATGCTTTCGTTATGCTGGAATTTCTTGCTCAAAACTTACTAAGCATAAATTGCTTACTTCGTTCCATTGCTCCTCTGTTTTATAGATTTTTGGTTCTCCAGCTATCGGACTCGGGATCTTGAAGTCGAAGTCGCCCACACTATCAAAGGCTCTTTTGGGTACTCTTTTGGTTGAACTTTGATATGGCATGTATAGGACGACCCATTGTTGTTTTTCGAGTACTTTATGTGATGTATAAGTTTTGGATAGCCATGCGAAAATGGCTTATATGTGTTTGAGTATAATGTTATAATCATTTGGTGTGGATATGCTTGACAAGGATTGGCCACGGGAATGGTTAATCACTTTCATAAATTGTGCCATTTATGCAAAAAGGGCTAGTTGAATCATGGAAACCATGAAATAGGTAAAGCCCACCTTAAAGGCAGATGCTGACAGCAGCAGTGACGTAGATTTGGAAAATCACTAAAAATAGTAGGAATGGAATTAAATAGTTAATAAATTATGTAAACAAACCTTGAAGAATCTACTTTCATAGGAAAGTAACGAAACAATCATATGGACAGTATGTTAAGAGATATTCAGGTTCTCGTGAGACAGGGCCAGAACGGGTTCTGGATTCCTTGTTCCGACTTTGGAAATTGATTATAAATTAACCAGAGATAATTAGGAGTCATACCATATATGTATAGATTCCTCTCTGAGTCTAGTTTCTATAGAAATAAACGGCATCAGTATTGGAGCCCTGTACAAGGAGATATCCAAGTCGTAATGCGCAAAGGTCAGGGTAGTCGATTCCTGTAACATGGGAGAATTTAACTAATAAACTGTACTAATTGGCCCGATCAAAAATTCTAGAAAAAAATATGTAGATGGGAATATGAGTCTAGTTTCAGGGAAAAATTACGAAACTGATTTTCAAGTTGTGAAGCTCAAGATATGATTTTTAAAGCGACTAGTACACAGATTGGGCAGTGTCTGGAAATTTCTCAAAGTTTGTTAACACCTCGTGTTCGACTCCGGTGTCGGACTCGGGTTCGGGGTGTTACATTTTATTGGTATCAGAGCTACGGTTTAATCGATTCTAGGACTACCGTAATGTGTTGGGTCTAGCTATACATGCCATTTTATGTGATTACTTGATAGTGTGGTGATTTCTGACAATTGTAAATGTGTTTATTTATAGTAATGGATCCCGATCGTGACCGAGAGGTAGCTGATGATCTTGAGAGTGTAGCGCCTGCTCCCGCACAAGGGACAGTGCCGGCAGACTCTCAACCTAATGCTAGTAATCCGAATGATGAAGCTAGACAAGCATTCTATAGCGTGATGAATGATTGGTTCAACCAATACATTCGAACTAATATGGCTGTTCCACAACCTCCATTCCCGACAAATACTACCCCCGCACCTACAATACCACCGGTAACGGACCAAATAAGGTCAAATAAGCCCCCAGTTGACAGAATCCGAAAACATGGGGCTACTGAATTTAAGGCTATGGATAGCGATGATGCCGAGCAAGCTAAATTTTGGCTGGACAACACTATCCGGGTACTCGATGAGCTATCTTGTACACCCGATGAATGCCTAAAGTGTGCTATCTCCTTGCTCGTGATTCTGCCTACTATTGGTGGAGTACTCTGACTTCCGTTGTGCCCCGAGAGCAAGTAACTTGGGAGTTTTTCCAAACTGAGTTTCGGAAAAAGTATATCAGTCAGAGGTTTGTTGATCAAAAACGGAAGGAATTTCTTGAGCTTAAGCAAGGCTCCATGTCGGTTACTGATTACGAGCGAAAATTTGTTAGACTTAGCAAATACGCTCGGGAATGTGTTTCGTCCGAAGCTATTATGTGTAAACGCTTCGAGGATGGGCTGAATGAAGATATAAAAATGTTCGTTGGCGTTCTTGAAATACGAGAGTTCGTGGTACTTGTTGAACGAGCTTGTAAAGCCGAAGAGCTTAGAAAAGAAAAGCAAAGAGTTGATGAGGGAACTGGAGAGTTTCGTAAAAGATCCTCGGGAAGGTCTCTTCAACAGACATCGAAGAGATTTCGGGATGATGCGGGCCAGTTTAGAGGCACTTCGGGCTTTTTTAGACGAGATCGTGATCGACCCCTTGTGGGTACACGAGGCACTTCAGTCGCCAGTGTTGGGAATGAACGTCGAGACAGAACGAAATGCCGATATTGCGGTAAATGGCATTCGGGGAGTTGTAGATTCCCTGACCGCTCCTGTTACAAATGCGGATCAGTTGACCACTTCATTAAAGATTGCCCGAGGTTGTCGGGACAGAATGTAAATCAGAGTGGGAGACCGGGTGCTACCACTGCTCGGGGTAGACCATCTGGAAATGCGAGCAATACTGGTGGTGGTCAGAGAGGATCTAGAGATGATATAACCAGATCCGAAGCTCGTGCGCCTGCTAGAGCTTATGCTATACGTGCCCGCGAGGATGCTTCTTCGCCTGATGTTATTACCGGTACATTCACTCTCTTTGATACTAATGTAATTGCTTTGATTGACCCCGGTTCTACTCATTCTTACATATGTGAAACCTTAGCATCCAGTAAGATTTTACCTATTGAGTCTACTGAGTTCGTAATTCGGGTGTCAAATCCCTTGGGTCGTTACGTGCTTGTCGACAAAGTGTGTAAGAAATGTCCCCTGGAAATTCGAGGTTCCTGTTTTCCGGCGGACTTGATGCTTTTGCCGTTTGATGAATTTGATGTTATCCTTGGTTTGGATTGGTTGACCGCGCATGATACGGTTGTAAATTGCAAGAGCAAGACTATTGATTTGAGGTGTGCAAATAACGAAGTAATCCGAATTGAGTCTGCGGACTTGGAGGGGATGCCAGCTGTAATATCAGCAATGTTGGCACAGAAATATGTAAGAAAAGGGTGCGAAGCATACCTTGCGTATGTACTTGATGACAAAGAATTAGAAAAGAAACCCGAATCTGTGCCGGTGGCTTGTGAATACCCGGATGTTTTTCCGGAAGAATTACCGGGTTTACCACCTGTTCGGGAGGTAGAGTTTGGTATTGAGCTTGTACCTGGGACTACGCCGATTTCGATAACTCCGTATCGTATGGCACCAACCGAGTTAAAGGAGTTGAAAGCTCAGTTGCAAGAATTGACAGATAGAGGTTTCGCTCGACCAAGTTTCTCACCTTGGGGTGCACCAGTATTGTTCGTGAAAAAGAAGGACGAAACCATGAGGTTGTGCATTGACTATCGTCAGCTGAATAAAGTGACGATAAAGAACAAATATCCGTTGCCGCGCATCGATGATTTGTTCGACCAACTGAAGGGAGCCTCAGTGTTCTCAAAAATAGATTTGAGATCGGGCTATTATCAATTGTGAATTCGAGATTCAGATATACCCAAAACTGTCTTCAGAACGAGATATGGTCACTACGAATTCTTAGTGATGCCGTTTGGGCTCACTAATGCCCCCGCGGTATTTATGGATTTGATGAATCGGATCTTCAGACCATATTTGGATCGGTTCGTAGTTGTGTTCATTGATGACATTTTGGTCTATTCAAGAGATGAGACCGAACATGCTGAGCATCTGAGGCTAGTGCTGCAAATTTTGCGGGATAAGCAGTTATATGCTAAGTTCAGTAAGTGTGAGTTCTGGTTAAAAGAGGTTAGCTTCTTGGGTCATGTGGTATCCGCGTCGGGTATTCGAGTTGACCCGAACAAAATTTCAGCCATACTTGACTGGAAACCTCCGAGAAATACTACTGAAGTTCGGAGCTTCTTGGGGCTCGCCGGTTATTACCGACGATTTGTGAAAGGTTTCTCGATGATAGCCACACCAATGACGAAGCTACTTCAAAAGGATGTTAAGTTCGAGTGGACGGAGAAATGTCAGAAAAGTTTCGACCAACTGAAAACTCATTTGACTGAAGCTCCAATTTTGGTGCAACCCGAATCAGGTAAAGAGTTTGTCATTTATAGTGACGCATCCCTACTTGGGTTGGGTTGCGTATTGATGCAAGAAGGTCGAGTCGTGGCCTATACGTCGAGACAAATGAAGCCACACGAGAGGAATTATCCGACCCATGATCTCGAACTAGCTGCCATTGTGTTTGCTTTAAAAATATGGCGACATTATCTGTTTGGTGAGAAGTGCCATGTATTTTCGGATTACAAAAGTCTCAAATATTTGATGAATCAACGAGACTTGAATCTGCGACAAAGACGTTGGCTTGAGTTGTTGAAAGATTACGAGCTTGTCATTGATTACCACCCGGGAAAGGCTAACGTGGTTGCGGACGCCTTAAGCCGGAAGTCATTGTTTGCTTTACGAGCGATGAACGTGCATTTGTCTGTTCTACCAGACAATGTGTTAGTAGCTGAATTAAAAGCTAAACCATTATTGACTCATCAAATTCGTGAAGCTCAGAAAGTCGATGATGAATTGGTTGCAAAATGGGCTAAGTGTGTTCCGAACGAGGAATCGGAGTTTCAAATTGATGATGATGATTGTTTGAGGTTCAGAAATCGTTTGTGTGTTCCAAGGAATTCGGAACTCATTTCGATGATTCTGAACGAAGCCCATTGTAGCCGAATGTCAATTCACCCGGGGAGTACGAAAATGTACAATGATTTGAAACGTCAATTTTGGTGGCATGGTATGAAACGGGACATCTCCGACTTTGTTTCGAGATGTTTGATATGTCAACAAGTGAAAGCGGAACATCAAGTGCCTTCAAGATTACTCCAGCCGATCATGATACCCGAGTGGAAGTGGGATCGAGTCACAATGGACTTTGTGTCTGGACTGCCATTGTCAGCAAGTAAGAAGGATGCGATTTGGGTTGTTGTTGATAGGCTGACTAAGTCGGCTCATTTCATCCCCGTACGTACGGATTTTTCATTGGATAAACTAGCTGAATTGTACGTTTCTCAAATTGTGAGATTACACGGGGTACCTGTTTCTATCGTGTCGGATAGAGATCCGAGATTCACCTCACGATTTTGGAAGAAATTGCAAGAAGCTCTGGGTACCAAGCTGCATTTTAGCACTGCTTTTCACCCCCAAACCGATGGTCAATCCGAGCGGATAATTCAGATACTTGAGGATATGTTGAGATGTTGCATCCTCGAGTACAGTAGTGCATGGGAACGGTATTTACCTTTGATTGAATTCGCTTACAATAATAGTTTTCAATCAAGTATTAAGATGGCACCTTACGAGGCCTTGTACGGTCGTAAATGCCGTACACCATTGTTTTGGACCGAGCTCGGTGAAAGTAAAATTTTCGGAGTTGATTTGATTAAAGATGCTGAACAGAAAGTAAAGGTAATCCGTGAAAGTCTGAAGGTAGCCACAGATCGTCAGAAGTCGTACGCGGATTTGAAACGAAAAGACATCGAGTATCAGGTGGGAGACAAAGTGTTCCTTAAGGTTTCACCTTGGAAAAAGATACTCAGGTTTGGCCGTAAGGGCAAGTTGAACCCAAGATTCATTGGGCCGTACAAAATCTCCGAACGAGTTGGTCCGGTTGCGTATAGATTGATTTTGCCCCCTGAACTTGAAAAGATTCATGACGTCTTTCATGTTTCGATGCTTCGACGCTATCGATCTGATCCATCGCACATAATTAGCCCATCAGAGGTTGAAATTCAAGACGATATGAGCTATGAAGAAGAACCGATGCGTATCCTAGCTCGTGAAGTGAAGGAGTTGCGAAACAAAAGAGTTCCGCTAGTAAAGGTGTTATGGCTCAAACACGAGATCGAGGAAGCTACTTGGGAGACCGAGAGCTCGATGAAAGAGCGATACCCAAACCTATTCACCGGTAAGATTTTCGGGGACGAAAATTTCTTAAGTGGGGAGAGTTGTGACAGCCCAAAATTGACCCTAGTCGGGAAGTGGTTTCGGGACCGCTAAACCGAGTCACAATAATAATTAGATGTTATATCCTATGTTTATTTCATGTGAAAGTGCATGTGTGAAAATTTCATGCTTTGATTTTGCCAATTGTGAGTGAAATTTTGAAATGTGACTCATGTGAAAATTTTTTCAAATGCTATAGGCTAATTTGTAGTGGCCAAATAACTTATAGTATGAAATAGGTGGATTTGCAGGTCAAATTTCCCACCTTAAAACAAGGTGGCCGGCCATGATGGGCATGATGAGTAATTGTGCAATTTTTTTTTATGGAAATTATGGCATAAGTATGGCATAAATAAAATATGTTAATTTGTGTCATAAAATGTTGGGATAAAACAAATAAAATAAGGGGCATGGGCATAAAATAATGAAAAGGAGTATGGTGAATACAAAAAAAAAAATGTGTGTGTAGTTGTTTGTCCCCCCCATTGCCGAAACTAGAAAGAAAAACAAAGAAAAAAATTTCTCATCCTTTGGTTTATCCTTGGCCAATAATTTTAAGGAGGAAGGAAGAAGAAAGGTGAAGAGGTTCGGCCATGCATGTAGCTAGGCTAAGGTATGTTTGATGATGTTCCATGAGATGCATGCATGTTTTAGTTGTTAGCTTGAGTTCTACCTAGCCCATGGTCTAAATCTTGCTATGTGATGGAAATGACACTTGACCATGGATGCATCATTCTTGGTTGATGTTTGATGTGGTGGTGATGAGACATGAGGATGAGTTAAGATTCGACCTAGGTAGAGGTTGTGTTAATGCCATTGCATGCTAAATATGAAGCTTGTTAATGATGCATGTGATGATGACTTGATGATTCTTGAACCTCCTTTTTAGCATTTTTGAGTGAACACATATGTGCATTGGTTGCTAAATGGAGAAGAATCGGCTAGCAAGTTGTGTGCTAAGGCCGAATGTAACTTTTACATGTTAATGAGCAATGCATGTGTTAAATCGATGGGAAGGGAGAGGATGCTTTACTAGTGTGTATATGTGTGTATTAAGTGTTGAAATCGGCCCCAAAAATAGACATGCATATTCGGCCAAAGAGGAAAAAAATTAGCTAATATGTTGTGTTGATGCATGATTTCACATGTATGTGACTTTAATGTCTAATGTATAAATATGGGCTAAGTGCCTTGTGTTCATCTTTTCGATGCCTAAATGATGAAATCAATTTATTTGTTTAATTAAGCTCAAGAGCAAAGGGGAAATAGATCCGATAAAGGGAAGGAAAAAGTGGTCGAATAGTTAGCGGAATCGTTCGACAACACCCGAGGTAAGTTCTTGAGTAAGAGAGCTTAAATTACGATGTGATTAAATCATGTTTTAAGCAAATGAAAATCATGCTCTATGTGTGGCTATTGAGCCGAATGTGCAAGGATGATATGTGCCTTGTGTTTGAGTTTTGCAAATGAAAATGAAATACGAATGTGCCATGAATTATTGTTAGATGTGCATGATTAATTGAATGCTATCCGGGCTAAGTCCCGAAGGCTCTGTGCTAAGTGACTATATCCGGACTAAGATCCGAAGGCATTTGTGCGAGTTATTAATTCCGGGTTAAGTCCCGAAGGCCTTTGTGCGAGATACTAATTCCGGGTTAAGTCCCGAAGGCATTCGTGCGAGTTTTAAAATCCGGGTTAAGTCCCGAAGGCATTGTATGAGTTACTATAACCGGGCTATGTCCCGAAGTCACTTGAACGAGGAGCTATATCCGGTTAAATTCCGAAGGTACGTGATTTTGGTAATGAATGAGCTTGCTGTAAAATTCCAGCTAATACTCGAAAAACATCCCAATATTGGGATATGTTACGTATGTGTTGAATTTAATCGAGCCCTTACAAATAAATATTCGCTCAGTTGATGAACGAGCTACCGGCCTTCGGCTAAGTTGGTCTTTTGTGTATGTACATAAGGGTTAACGTTGTGAAGTAAGTTTGATATCGGAAAAATTGTGTATTATGAAATATTCCGTTTAGCTAAATGTGTGCTATGCTTTCGTTATGCTGGAATTTCTTGCTCAAAACTTACTAAGCATAAATTGCTTACTTCGTTCCATTGCTCCTCTGTTTTATAGATTTTTGGTTCTCCAGCTATCGGACTCGGGATCTTGAAGTCGAAGTCGCCCACACTATCAAAGGCTCTTTTGGGTACTCTTTTGGTTGAACTTTGATATGGCATGTATAGGACGACCCATTGTTGTTTTTCGAGTACTTTATGTGATGTATAAGTTTTGGATAGCCATGCGAAAATGGCTTATATGTGTTTGAGTATAATGTTATAATCATTTGGTGTGGATATGCTTGACAAGGATTGGCCACGGGGATGGTTAATCACTTTCATAAACTGTGCCATTTATGCAAAAAGGGCTAGTTGAATCATGGAAACCATGAAATAGGTAAAGCCCACCTTAAAGGCAGATGCTGACAGCAGCAGTGATGTAGATTTGGAAAATCACTAAAAATAGTAGGAATGGAATTAAATAGTGAATAAATTATGTAAATAGACCTTGAAGAATCTACTTTCATAGGAAAGTAACGAAACAATCATATGGACAGTATGTTAAGAGATATTCAGGTTCTCGTGAGACAGGGCCAGAACGGGTTCTGGATTCCTTGTTCCGACTTTGGAAATTGATTATAAATTAACCAGAGATAATTAGGAGTCATACCATATATGTATAGATTCCTCTCTTAGTATAGTTTCTATAGAAATAAACGGCATCAGTATTGGAGCCCTGTACAAGGAGATATCCAAGTCGTAATGCGCAAAGGTCAGGGTAGTCGATTCCTGTAACATGGGAGACTTTAACTAATAAACTGTACTAATTGGCCCGATCAAAAATTCTAGAAAAAAATATGTAGATGGGCATATGAGTCTAGTTTCAGGTAAAAATCACGAAACTGATTTTCGAGTTGTGAAGCTCAAGATATGATTTTTAAAGTGACTAGTACACAGATTGGGCAGTGTCTGGAAATTTCTCAAAGTTTGTTAACACCTCGTGTTCGACTCCGGTGTCGGACTCGGGTTCGGGGTGTTACAATATGGCTCAGGAAGCTCCTTCATGATCTCAATAAGGATCAAGCTGAAGCAACTGAGATTTAGGTGGACAATCAATCTGCAGTTGCCATAGCTAAAAACTCTATGTTTCATGGTAAAACAAAACACTTTAAGATCAAATTTCATTTTATTAAAGAGGCTGAGCAATCGAAGGAAGTCAGCCTTGTTCATTGTAGCTTAGAGGCTCAATTGGCAGACATATTGACCAAGCCATTAGGAGCTACAAGATTTGAAAATTTGAGAAAGGCAATTGGTGTTTGTTGCGTACAGTCCAAGGAGGAGTGTTGAACTTTGGCCTGCAATGCAACATGAAACCAACAGCATGCTCCCATCGAGGCCAACAACTTTGTTTGGAGTGCAAGACTAAAGCTAGACCGAATGAAGCAATCTGTTTTGCTCATTTTGTTCCTATGTAATTTTGTTTAGTTCAATTCTAACTTACTTACAAAGTTAATAGGATTAAGTTTGTGATGTGAACTTGATGTAAAAGTTGAAATGTCAGCTTATCTTTTGTGTTTTGATTAAGTTAGTATTAGTCTAGCTTAAGTGGGAGCAGTTATGTCATTAGGTAACTGCCATGTTGTCAATTTGTAACTTATATTATTTCAAATTTTGAATAAAATTGATGATGTTCTTCAGTTACATTTTGGCTACTGTTTTTCTTCTCTTTTTGCTTCGATTTCATTGATTTTCTGCTTTGCAACTTTGGTTTATTTTTGCTGCCAATGTTCCAACAGTTTTGGGTGTGAGAGCAAGCTAGTCTGTGTTGAATACTAGACTGTTGAAGCACTTCACTGAAAGACTTGAACTCACCCCCTATTAATTTGAAATGTATTTATTTTAGAATTAAATTGAAAGCTACAAACTTCTAAAATTAAACAAACTTTGCAATAGCCTCTGATTTATTTCTTAGTAAGTACCTCCAAGTATACCTGTTATATGCATCAACAAAAGTGATGTAGTACAAGCAAACCTTAGAGGACATATGAGCAAGTACCTATAAATTTGACACATCCAATTCAAATGGTGATGTATACACAGTCTTAGAAGCAGTGACAGGAAGTTTTTGAATTTTGCCTAACTAACAAGTAGAAAAAACACTAGACAGTTTCGATGGTTGCAAATGCATGTCATAACTGGAGAGAACTTGAGAAAGAATTCTAGGACAAGGATGCCCTAATCGTCTATGGCATAAATCCATAGTCACAATGGGTGCCATCCAAGCATGATTAACTGAGTTGACAAAGCTTGAAAATTTCTTTGAAGAAACATGAGCATGACCTCGTTGTGCTGTAGAGCTAAATCTGTATAACCCTTTATGAAGATGGTCGACTAATAAAAATGCCCCTGTCTGTAAGTCCTTCACAAAATAATGAAAAAGGTGAAACTTCAAAAAAAATTGTTATCTCTAGCAAACTGTGCAACAGACATCAATTTTTTTTTTAAAATGTAAGGAACATGGAGTCATCCTTAAGATGCAGAAGTCTGTTACCAAAGATGATGGAAGAAGAATCGATATGAGTAACTGGTACAACAAAACCATTTCCCATAACTGACTGACCGTTACCTGTATAGTTAGTAACAGCATGAAGTATGGAGAAATCAATTGTGACATGATTTGTAGCCCCTGAGTCAGGGTACCAGTATTGATCACCAACTCTGGCTAAAATTAGACGACACTCTGATTGGAAAGAAGTTTGCGGAGAAGTAGCATCAACCTGAAACCTTGCTGAAAGAGGCCGCCACTTCTGATGAGATGCAAGTAATTGATTTGAGGAGCAAGACAGATTCCCTTGCACCTAGTGACCACAACAATGACTCATGCTTTGAGGACCAAGCCAATGAAATTTGGCTTGCTGTTGGATCAAGAGGCAGCAGCAGCAAGCTTCAACAGGATACTTGTCGAGCAAGTCTCGTGACTTGTAGGAGAAACAAAGCAGAAAACTCAAATGGATTTTTAAGCAAAACTAAAAATGGAGAGCATATGGATGATAACTTGTTGAATTCATTTCATAAACTAAATATGGCACAAAGCCAATACATAAAACAAGTTTACAATCTTGACAAAACTGTAGGTTGACCTAAACTTCACCTACTACCACTAATACACATAGTAACTTGTGCTAATTAGCTTGAACAAACAAACAAAGCTGATTTATCAGCTCAGTCAACATCAAAATTACATCAAACATAAACCTAACATAGTTATAAAGCAACTAAGTTACATTACTCTAACTTAAAATTACAAAATGAAACATAAACAGCTTGCTGACTAGGTGAACCAGCAGCTTCTGCATGTAGTGCCTTTGGCAGTCTTGGTTGCTGCATGCTGACCATTACTTCAACACTCCTCCTTGGTTAGCATGTTGCAAACTCCCATATTAGCTTTCAGGTGTTGAAACTTGGAAACACTTAGTGCTTTTGTTAAAATATCAGCAATTTGCTCTTCAGAACTGCAATGTATCAGCTTAACAACATGAGCTTGTTCCATTTCCCGAACTGCATGAAGTTTGATGTTGAAGTGCTTGGTCCTTCCATGAAAAACAGGATTCTTTGCAATAGCAACTGCTGATTGGTTGTCACACATTATTTCAGTTGCTTCCTTTTGCTCATGATTGATATCTTTCAAAATTTTTCTAAGCCATATGGCTTGATTGACTGCTGCAGCAGCAGCCACATATTCTGCTTCTGCAGTCGACTGAGCCACTACTCCCTGCTTCTTTGAGCTCCAGCAAATCATAGCAGAGCCTATGTTGAATGCATAACCTGTAGTGCTCTTCATGTCATCCAAGGAACCAGCCCAATCACTGTCACAATATCCAACTAGCTTCAAGTTCTCAGCCTTGGTAAACTGCATTCCATAGGACAAAGTTCCTTTGATGTATCTTAGAACCCTTTTTGCAGCTCTAAAATGACTTTCATTTGAACAATGCATAAACCTCGAGAGTAGACTCACAGCATACATTATGTCAGGTCTAGTAGCAGTTAAATACAACAAACATCCAACTAGACTTCGATAGGTTGTTTCACAAACCTTTTCATGCTTGTCTTGGCTTGAGAGTTTTTCTCCAACAGCAACTGGTGTGCTGGTTGCTTTGCAATTCTCCATTGAGAATTTGTTGAGAACCTTCATAGCAAAGGTCTTTTGACTTAGCCAAATCCCATTCTTAGCTTGAGTTACTTCCATGCCTAAGAAGTAAGACATCAATCCCAAGTCTGACATTTCAAAATGCTGTTGCATTTTGACTTTAAAGCTGCTTAGCATCTCATGATCTCCTCCTGTCACCAGTAGGTCATCGACATATATTGAGACAATGAGCTGAGTTTCAGCATTAGTTGATTTAACATACAGAGTTGGCTCGCTGAGACTTCTTTCAAATCCTTGACTGGTCAGATAGCCATCTATTCTGCTATACCAGGCCCTTGGAGCCTGTTTCAAGCCATACAAGGCTTTGTTGAGCTTGTACACCATTTCTTCTTTGCCAGACACCTTGAAACCTTGAGGTTGCTCCACATAAATCTCCTCTTCAAGGAATCCATTCAGAAATGCTGATTTTACATCAAGTTGGTGTATCAGCCACTGTTTTTGTGCTGCTAAGGCAACTAGCAGTCTAATAGTGTCTAGCCTGGCCACTGGTGCAAAGGTTTCCAGGTAGTCTGATCCATACCTTTGACTGAAGCCTTTCACAACCAATCTAGCCTTTAACTTGTTTAGGCTACCATCAGCATTGTTCTTTACTCGATAAACCCATTTGACACCAATAATCTTCCTGTTTGTTGGTTTATCAACCAGACTCCAGGTCCGATTCTTTTCAATCATTCTGATTTCTTCAATCATTGCTTGCTTCCAGTCCTCCTGGCTTTCTGCTTCTTCAAAGCAACTTGGTTCAACAGTAGCCACTTGTGCTCTTTCATAAACATCAGCCAGTGATCGAGTGCCTCTGATTGGAACATCATCTACATCCATTTCAGATGTGTTTTCATCATTTTCAACTTGGTCCACTGCGAGATCTTCAGCCACTGCCTCTGGTTCAGCCTTCTCCCAATTCCAGTGTCCTTTTTCATTGAAAACAACATCCCTGCTAACCAATATCTTGTTTGTAGCAGGTTCTAGGATTCTGTAGCCCTTCTTAACCAAGCTATAGCCGATCAGGATCCCTGCTTGAGCTCTTTTATCTAGCTTGCTTCTCTTCTCAGCTGGAACTTGTGTGTAGCACAGACAACCAAAGGTTCTGAGATGAGCCAGTGATGGCTTAAACCCAAACCAGGCTTCAAATGGAGTCTTCTCAGCCAGAGCCTTGGTTGGGAGCCTGTTTTGGAGATAAACTGCTGTGTTAACAGCTTCAGCCCACAGACTTTTGGGCAAATTCTTCTCAAACAGAAGACATCTTGCCATGTTCATCAAGCTTCTGTTTTTCCTTTCACTGACCCCATTCTGTTAGGGTGTATACACATTAGTCAACTGGTGTTTGATACCTGCTTCTTCACAGTAGGCTTGGAACTGAGCTGAGGTGTACTCAGTTCCATTATCTGACCTCATTGCTCTAAGTTTGCAACCAGACTCAGTTTCAACAGCAGCTTTATACTTCAGGAACACAGATGGAACTTCTGATTTCTGTTTTAGAAAATAAATCCAGCAGTATCTTGTTAAGTCATCAATAAATAGAATAAAGTACATGTTTCCTTTGAGAGACTCAGTCTTCATTGGTCCACACACATCTGTATGCACAAGCTGGAGCTTCTCTGATGCTCTCCATGTTGTGCTTGTTGGAAATGGCAATCTTGCCAATTTTCCTTGCTGACATATCTCACAAAGCTCATCATTCTTCACTGAATCGATGAAATTTTCTGCCAGACCTTCATTGACCATGCGGGCTATGGATTTGTAGTTTGCATGTCCAAGCCTCTGATGCCAGAGTCTCGAGTCATCAGTGGAGGCTATGCAGGCTGAATGTGAGTCATTTGGCCAGTCTACTTCAAAACATTTATCAGTCATGGTGACTGTTATAAGGTTTGATCCACTTGGATCAAAAATTTGACATTCTTTCTCCTTGAAAACAACTGAGTAACCTTTCTCAAGTAGTTGAGTTATACTGAGAAGGTTCCTATCGATTTCAGGTACCAAAAGTACATTTGAAATGATTTTGCCACCTGTAGAAGTATGAATCAGCACATCTCCTCTTCCTTCAGCATTGATTAACTGACCATTTCCAATTTTTACTTTGGTTTTGCAGGTTCTGTCCAGGGTTTTGAAGATAGTTGCATCTGGTGACATGTGGTTTGTGCACCCACTGTCTAGAAGCCAGCCCTTTGAACCCTTCTTCTGATTTGCTGCACATGACACAGCAAAAACATGTTCTTCTTGATCACTGCTTTCTTCAGCTACTCGAGCTTCAACCTTTGACTGCTGAAATTGATTCTGCCTTGGCTTACTCCTGTTTTTACAGACCCTTTCAACATGGCTCTTCTTCTTGCAGTGTTGGCATACTGCATCTGGCCTAAACCAGCATCTGTCTTCTGGATGGCCTAGCTTCTTGCAATATCTGCAGGGCTGGTCATTGCTCCTTGCAGCATCAGGCTTAGGCCTGTTTTTCCAGAACTTTTTGCCTTTATGAGTTTTGATGCTCGAGGCTTCTTTGGCTTGAAAAGCCCCTTCCTGGTGCTCCTCTTGTCTGCTGGCTCTTCTTTGCTCTTGTGCATACAAGGCATTGATTAGCTCAGTTAAGGAGATAGTTGTCAAGTCCCTTGAGTCTTCGAGGGATGAAATTTTAGCTTCATACCTCTCTGGTAGAGTGGACTTGACTTTCTCAACCATTCTAGCTTCACTGAATTGCTCTCCTAGGAGCCTTATGCTGTTTACAACAGCCAAAATCCGATCTGAGTACTGCTTAACTGTTTCTTCCTCTTTCATTTTGAGATTTTCGAAATCTCTTCTCAAGTTGAGCAGCTGTTGTTGCCTTGTTTTCTCAGTCCCCTGAAATTCTTCTTTCAGCTTGTCCCAAGCCTCCTTTGGTGTTTCACAGGCCATGATCCTCATAAAGATCACATCTGTCACACAATTCTGTATGCATGACATAGCCTTGTGCCTTTTTGTTCTTTCATCAGTGTGTTGCCTTATTTGAGCAACTGTTGGATTAGCTCGAAGAGATGCTGGCTCAGCATCTGAGTTAACAACTTCCCATAGGTCGAATGCATGCAGGTAAGTCCTCATCTTAACTGCCCAAATGTTGAAGCCCTCTCCATTGAAGACAGGTGGTGAAGCTGGTGAAAAACCTGATGATGCCATCGTTTTGATACTGAACTACAACAGGTCCTCTAAGAATGTGGCTCTAGATACCAATTGTTGGATCAAGAGGCAGCAGCAGCAAGCTTCAACAGGATACTTGTCGAGCAAGTCTCGTGACTTGTAGGAGAAACAAAGCAGAAAACTCAAATGGATTTTTAAGCAAAACTAAAAATGGAGAGCATATGGATGATAACTTGTTGAATTCATTTCATAAACTAAATATGGCACAAAGCCAATACATAAAACAAGTTTACAATCTTGACAAAACAGTAGGTTGACCTAAACTTCACCTACTACCACTAATACACATAGTAACTTGTGCTAATTAGCTTGAACAAACAAACAAAGCTGATTTATCAGCTCAGTCAACATCAAAATTACATCAAACATAAACCTAACATAGTTATAAAGCAACTAAGTTACATTACTCTAACTTAAAATTACAAAATGAAACATAAACAGCTTGCTGACTAGGTGAACCAGCAGCTTCTGCATGTAGTGCCTTTGGCAGTCTTGGTTGCTGCATGCTGACCATTACTTCAACACTTGCATCTGACCCCCCGTGTTTGCAATCGGGTATACAAGGAAAGTTTTCATCAAACTTAGAGTAACACCTTTGAACTGTATGACCTATTCAACCAAAAAGTTGACACTATGGCCGACCATGAGAAAAACGACCCCCTATGCTAGCCTCAAAAATAACTCCTACCACTTCAACTCTATTGCTTGTAACTTAAATTGTACGTCCTATTAGAACCACCATACGACCTATTCGGCTTAGATTGGCTTGTGTTCCCAGAAACCTATTGAACAAGATTTGCTTGTATAGACAAAGAAGTAGTAAATTCAAGTTTCGTAGACTCACAGTCAATGAGAATTTCTGCAAGAAGCTCAAGAGAGGTTGGAGTGGCAGAAGCCACAACCCTTACCAATTTGTATTCAATAGGAAGACCAGCAAGAACGACACTAACTTGTTTTTGATCAGATACCAAACTTCCTGCTGCAGATAATACATCACACATGTTCTTTATTTTGAGCAAGTAGTCCTTTATAGACAACTAACCTTTCTTTTACGAGTACAATGTATGTCATAAAGTCGATATTCTAACAGTGGAACGAGTAGCAAACCATTTCTCAATAATGGACCAGAATTCAAAACTAGTAGTGGCACTTGTCAAATAAACCAACAAATCATCACATACTGTGGATAACAGCTAGGAAACCAACAGTTTATCTTGTTGTTTGTGCAAAAGAAAATCAAGATTAGTCACTAACTTGTCATCACCATCAACAATAAATTGAGAAACATTGATCGATCCAATGACATAATCTTGAACACCATATCATTGAAGAATAAGCATAATCTGATACTTCCAAATAAGAAAATTGATCTCGTTGAGCTTGACAGTATCATGTTTGGAAAATTGTTGTATTTTTTGGATTGTGCCACACGTAGCTGTTGCTAGACCAGCACCATTAGAATATGGTTGACGCTGAATACCTTCATTATCTAAGGTGATCTCTATGGACATGACGGAACAAGAGTATAAACAGCCCTTCCTGAAAAACAAAATCAACACTTTACACAACTAAGAAAAGAAATTGGCTCAGATACCATGATTGAATAATAATATTTATCCTTTACTTCGAACAAATCATCAGTCGATTTTCATAGTGAGCTTGAGAGTTCAAGAAAGAGATTGAGATAGAGTAGATGATTGTTGAGATGTTAATTCTATTGGTTATACTTCGTTACCACAACTTCAAGCTCCACAAAATGTCATTGAATGTTGTAATATCACATAGCACAATATGCAAAACACTAACAAATACCTAAAGACTATAAATATAACATGTAAACACCAAATTAGGGGGCTCTTTTAGGTTTTAGATTCATAAATTTGGTTAAATTTGAGGTTTCTTAACATTGAGTTAATCTATTTTCATTTTTTTATTTTCTATTTCCTTTTACTTTATTTTCACGCATTGGTTGTTCCGGATTGATAATCAACACATTTCGCAGATCGAAGTTGTTGTTCAAACAATCTCACGCCTAGGAGTTTTTGGAATTTCTGAGAACTTCTTAATCCTTTTCTTTGTTATTTTGCATTATTTTAATATTGAATAAATCGATTAGGGTAACTGCATTTAAAATGGGCTGTAACTAAACTCGTAGGGGAATTCATTAATTGAAGTGGATGTGATTAATTTAAAGTTAGGGTTCATAAATCAATTGATTGGATTAGATTGAACGTGCTTAAACCCTAGAACTAATGACTCTAGGAAGTAATTTAGGTAGATGAGACTGAAATAATATTCTACTTAGAACTAATTCAATTTAACTCAGTTTAGTTCCATATTATTTCTAGTTATAGTTGAACGACACCATATTATGTACAATTATTTCTTTAAGGTGAAATCCTTAATTATAAAAATTTATTTCCTATCTTGTATATTTCATACATAACTCAACACCCTTGAGGAATATTAATTATTGCACATTTATTATTTAAAATTTATTACTTAAAATTCGACATCTATAAATATTAAGATACTCTTAAAAACCGTATTCCAAAAAATAAATTATCTTTACACCTATAATAATAATTAATATTAAAATCATTAATATAAAAGTAAAAAAAAACAAGGGGAAGAAAATGTGAATAATGATAACACCGTAATCATATTATCCTTTAATTAAACTCTTATTTTTTTGATAAAAAAGTTATATCTTATCTATTGTGAGTGGAGTACAAAAATTTTCGAACACACATGAAAATTTAGCAATATTGTAAAATAATAATAATAAAAAGATAATTATTTGATATATATGTTGTCGAAACCATTTTCTATATTTTGAAAAAATGGGGATCGACTTTAAAAAATGAAAATGGGAGTCGCCACCGATCCTTTATTGAGGTGTGACCGGTTCACCATTAAAAATGATTTTGGTCTGCGTAATTTGAGAAAACAAGTTCGGGAGTCGGTTACGCACGAGGAAGGGTTAGCACCCTCGTAACGCCCAAAATTGGTACCGAATTGATTGTTTGATGTCTTCAGTGTCGAAAATTTGAAAAGATTTTAAAATACGATCCCCTGAAATGAAAACCCGAATAAACGAATTGGATAATAAGACATACCTATTTCAAAGAAATAAATTGTCATGCTCAGTGAGTTAGGGTGCAACAGTTCAATCTTCGAAATTAAATTCGACCCCCTTTTTAAGAAAATCATGTGTTTTAAGAAGGTTATTCGATTATTTAAGTCAATCGAGAAATTAAAATCCAGTAAGTTAGGGTTCAATTTCTCAAAATTCCTAAACATCAGACATTGTCTTTATTTTAAAATCGAGATAACAAAATGTTGTATCCAGTAAGTTAGGATCCATCACTTTGAAGTTTCAAATGTTTTATTTTAAAGTTGTATGGTTTTTACCAAAATAAACGCTTGGCTATTCAAATTTGTCGAGAAGAATTGAAGCCCAGTAAGTTAGGGCACAATTCTCGAGAACTATGAACACCGGGTCCTTTTGAAAATTATGAAATAAAAATGATTGTGATGCTCCAATAAAATAAAATTTTTACAAATGAGGCATGATAGAAACAATATATATAATGTAAAAAAAATAAATAACAACCCAAATATACACTAACAAGTGGTAAACAAATAGTAGGTAAATGCAAATAACCATAATGATTTTAATTATACTATACAAACATCGATCTCAATGCTCAAAAACTAAATAAATTTATCATAAATTCAAAAGATACATTAAGATAATAAAAATAATAATATATCCTATGTACGAAAGCTTCCAAATAAATTACATATATGATCTTCAAAATTGACACAAAATATAATAAAACATTAGATAATTGGTATTTGAAATAAATTGAAAATAAATTTGAAATAGACAATATACATTTATTAGTTTGATATATAAATAGTGCATATAAAAATATAATAATAATGATATATATATACTAGTAAAAAAATAGAATAGGGAAATTGCATTTTAAAAAAAAACATAATTATATATAAATAAAACCGATTTAAAAGACATATATAAATAAAAATTTAAAGCTAATAATCATAATGAAATCAAGATATTAATACATACTTAAGAAAAGAAAATTTTCGTGAGTTATATCTATTTAAAAATAATAGTATTATAAAAAAAACAAAAAAAGTATAGTAGGTTTAAAACATTAATGTATGATGAATTTAAATAATGCTAATAATGATTTAAAATAATAATATGTCATATCTTAAAAACACACTAATAATAAAATTAAAAAAATAATATCAAATTTAAACATTGAAATAATATAAGTTTTTAGAAATAAATGTGTCAAAACTAAGAATTAAATAGAATTAGAATTAAATAAAAAAACTAAATTTCTAGTAGAATTAAAAAACGAGCTAGGTTGATAATTGATTCAAAACTGAGGGATCAACACAGCAATTAAACGCAAATGCTAAGATGCTCCAATTCGATCAGCGAAAATGGCGGCATTTAGATATGGATCTAAATGAAATTAAAATAAAAATGCAATAACAATTTAAAAGAATTGAAAGGAAACTGAATCAAAAAGAAAGCCAATGCAAAGGGATTCAATGAGCAAATTTCCCCTTAATTTCAAAAGGCGCGGATCCTCCCCGAATCAAGTCGGATCATCGGGTCAAGGCACCAAACGGTGCCGTTTTGGGAGCCACTAAGTCTAGCCCCAAACGGTGCCATTTGGAATACCCACAAACATCATTCTAATCCCTAAATCAAAAAGAAACCAAGTCATTTTCTTTTTTTCTTTTCAACACAATCAGCAACCCTATGCCCCCCATTCTTTCTCATCCGCCGTTTCAACAAATTCAAAGCCTCATCTAGCTCCGATTTGGACAGAGCAGATAAGGCTTTGTCACCGTCTCCACGCAGGTAAGTATACTCCCTCCTTTATTCTATTTGTTTTGCAAAGAAGAAAAAAAAAGAGAACAAAAATAAAACCTAAACTAAAGAAAACTCTGCGCCGTTCGACAATCTGTTCCTCAGGTTCTTCGATCCCCTTTTCAACTCCGATGACGACGGAGAGAAAGGAGATGCGGTCACCAGGTATATGACTCTTTAACTCCTTTTTTTTTGCACTGAATATGGAATAAGTATAAAAAAAACGAAGCAGAAGAAAGAACGAAAAGAAAAAGGAAATCTGCAATCACCTTTCAAGTTTTTTTTATTTCTCTGGATTTTTTTTTGTATTCAATATCGTGTAAAAAAAAGGAAGAAGAACCCCCTTTACAATACATAAAATGGGGTTTTATAGCCCCCAAAAATACAAAATATAATAAAAAGAAAATAATCCAAAATCCTCTCTGCTATTTCTGTTTTTCTATTCCTTTTTGCTGCCTCTGTTGCGTTGTTTGTTTCTGTTGCATGTGTGGCGTTTTTTGTGTGCAAGTACAGCCTGGAGAAGGCGCGCGTGGACTTGGCTCGGAGGCGCAGCACGCGCGGGGATTTGACTTTGCTGCGGCGTGAAGGCAGAAAGCTGCTGCTGCTGAGGCGCGAAAGCATTTTAGAAACCCTAGGGGTTTCTGGGATTCAGGTCATTTAGTTTGGGCTTTAATTGGGTCTGGGCTTGTTGGGCTAAGATTCAGGTTTAGGTTTGGGCTTTAATTGGGTCTGGGCTTGTTGGGCTAAGAATCAGGTTTAAGTTTGGGCTAGAGTCTTCTGATTTAGTAGGCTAGGTTAAATTTTGGTTGTAATTTTGGACTGATTTGGGCTGAGTGTAATTGGGTTTGAGGCTCAATATAATCCAGGTTTGGATTCTATTACATGTAATGCTGGACTGTATTGGACTTTTATTATATTTATTATATATTTTATATTTGGGTTTTAATTTTGGGCTCGAGCCGGGCAAAATTTGGGTATTACATATGCAATAAAGTGTTTTCAAGGATAATAATAATAATAATAATAATAATAATAATAATAAAACACATTAGCCAATATCCTAAAATCACAAGTTAGATTGTTTTACTTTACTAGGAGCGAATAGAATAATTATGTTTTCTTTTTACTCTTTTACTCTTGCATTAAAATTTAGTGGTCAAATTATTTTTTTCATCTATACTATAGTCAATTTGGAAATTTAATCTGTATATTTTAATATGTTATAATTTGATCCTCCTATAACTATTAAAATATTATTATGTAATTTTTTTTAAATAACCCGAAATTCATTTCTCCCATGTAATTTATAAAATGAAAATATGATGACCAAGATGATTATCTTCACGTCATTTAACAAAATTATACTGCATAACAATATTTTAAAATTGAATTGATGATAGAATTAATCAGTTCATTGGTTTATCGGTTTGATTAATCCGATTAAAAAATATTAAAAATTTTAAAATTTTAAAAATTCAACTCAACCTAATTTTTAACACTTTCAACTGGTTTGTATTGATTCTTGATCTAGCCGGTTGAAATTCTGTCAATCCATTTTATTTCAAACAATAATGCTGCATACAAACTAAATCCTCGGATAGTGTATAGTACAGAAACCATATAATAACTTTATTTTGCACTGAATACCAGTACTTGTGTTTTTTTTAAAGAGGATACTACTCCATGGCAGGGCATTCAATGTTTGGGCCACCTTCCCACCTTGATTCTAAAAGTGATCGCAAACCATTTAAGGTTCCTAGTAACTACAACCCATCCCAAACCCGTTCCAAAAAGGAAGCCAGTTCCGAAACCAAGCAAAACCCCTCTCCATTCCAATCCTACGCCATGATTTTGTTCAAAGGTTGAAGAAGATGGCGGTGGCGAGGCTTCCAAATCCTCACATTTTTTGGACAATGGATTTCCGCACAATCCCAGATTCCCATCAAATGAACTGTTTGGAAATGTACCGAATTGTCTGCCTTGTGGAATTGGCCCACTGAGATGATTGTAAGACACGTCGAAAACTTCCAGGAAGTTGAGTTGCCTCAGTTGCCATGGAATTCTTCCAAATAGCTGGTTATGGGAAAGATCCAAAGCCTCCAGGTTTGTCAGAGTTCCGATAACTGTTGGAATTTGGCCTACCAAAATGTTGTTCGATAGATTCAACAATTCAAGCCCTTTGAGATTTCCAATGGATTCTGGAATTTCTCCACTGAATTTGTTGCATGAGAGATCAACAGCCATGAACACTTCCAAGATCTTTGTATATTCCATTTTTATACCTTTGTTTGTCAATGTCATTGAGTAATTGTACTCATCTGGGATGGTTAGCCCAGCCATAAACATGTGATCGTAAAAACTTGATTGCATGTATGACAAGTGCTCCACATGAAACCTTTTCATGGCAATCCAGCTCTCCAAGTAAGACGATGGCAAAGAGCCGATGAATCCATTGTTGGAGATGTCGATAACACGCAATTTAGGAAACACAGAATTGAACTCTCTGCTCTTTATTTCACCATGAAACCTGTTCGAACGTAATATGAGAATCTTCAGTTTAGGAAGACTTTCCAACCAAAAAGGGAAAGTATCTCTGATTTGGTTGTTCCCTATGTCAAGAAACTCCAGCATTCTACACCTTGCCATTGATCTTGGCAACTTCCCTGTCAGCTTATTTTTACCTAAATTAATCATCTTCAATTTGCTTCCATTCATCCAGGCTTGAGGAACAGGGCCGTGAAAGTTATTGACATTCAAATTTAGCACTGACAAGGATTTGCTAGCTTTGCTCAAACACTGGGGAATGATGCCACCTAAGTTATTTCGAGATAAATCCAAAACTCGAACAGAGCCCAAGCTGCAAAATAACTGTGGGATTTCTCCCGTGAATGAGTTGTTGGAGGCCAAATAAACCATAATGGAAGAGGATGGAATTGGGGGAGAGCCTTGAAACAGGTTGGAGCTGAGGTCCAAAAAGAGTATATTAGACCAAGGGAGAAGGGTGGGAGATTGATGAAATCCCGTTAGAGAGTTAAAAGAAAGGTCCAATAGAAATAGAGTATCGAAGCTCATTTCCCATATCCATTTGGGCATCTCACCATGTATATCATTTTGAGAAAGGTCTAGATATGCCAGTTGGTTCTGGTGAGTTAAGAAGTTTGGGAACCGTCTAAGATTACACGAACCCAACCCCAGCTCACTAAACATTGGAAGACTAGTGGTGGTATTGGGACTGGTTAGGGAAAGCAAGGTTAAATTGTTTGAGGATAAATACAGAACACTCAAATATTTAAGTCTAACAAACTGGTCCATCTCAACTATACCACTCAATCTGTTTGAGTAAATCTCGAGAATTTGGAGATTCTCGAGCCCAAAAATTGAGTCTGGAAGTGCCCCGTCCATCATATTTGACCCAAGAGAGAGAGATTCTAACTGAGTCAGGTTTGTAATTCCAACTGGAAACCGTCCAGTAAGTTGATTACGTTTTAGGTCCAACACAGCAAGCTGAGTCAGGTTTGCAAAGAAAGATGGGATGGGACCTGTAATTCCACAGAAGGGCAAATGCAACTCGTGAAGCTGGTTCAAGTTAGCAAACCAAGAGGGGATGCTACTGGGGTTGAAGTTGTTGATGCCAAGTGAAAGAAAACCCATTCGAGTGAGGTTTGACAAAGAAGATGGTATATCACCGGAGAAAGAATTGTTTAGAAGGGCCAATTCAGTGAGGTTGGTGAGATTACCTAGTGAAGATGGCAACGGCCCTCTGAATTTACAAGCAGTAACATCCAAGAGTTCCAAGGAATGGAGGTTCCCAATGGAAGCAGGTAAAACACCAGACAAACTTGTAAACCTTATTGATAGAAACTTAAGCCGCCTACATGAAAGAGTTGCAGGTAATGTACCGCTGAGGTGCAAGTTGTTGGATACATCAAGGAACTGGATGTTTGGTAAGTGGAAAATGGACGTTGGCAGCTTTCCCAACAATCCACAATAACTGAGATCAAGAGATGATAAAGAAGACAAATTCACCAAGATGTTAGGTACCGGAGAAGATATAGCCACATGACGGAGATGAAGGTGTTTCAGGCTGGTTAGATTTTGTATCAAGCTCTTGAAATCCGGCCTTTCAAGTTTCAGTCCACCGTGTGAAAACATGCCAAATTCCAATCCCATCGTGTTTGATAGATCGAGTGAAGTCAACCTGGAGAGCCATGAAATTTCTAATGGAATTTGACCAGAAAATGAAGAAGTAGAGAGATTAAGATATGTCAGCATCGAAAGATTGCCCAGTCTGGATGGTAACTGAGAGGAGTTGAAGTCATTGTCTGCCAGGTTAAGCTTTCGCAGATGGAGGAGATGGAAGAGGCTGCTGGTGGAGTTGATGGAGCCATACAGGCAGCTGCTGCTGAGATCAAGAGCAGTCACATGACCGGTGTTATGGTCACACTCGATGCCATCCCAGTAGCAGCAATCAACCCCTTGAAATTTCCATCCATCAGCCTTGGGATAAGCAAATGGATTAGCAGAAGCTTCTTTATCCACAGCCAAGCTTTCCTTGAATAGCAACAAGGCAAGTCGCTCATCACTACGACATAGGGGCTGCACTGAAGAAACACAACGAGTGAATTGAAACAAACAAATCAAGAGAGACACGAGGAGGGTTAACGCCAGTGAAGACCCCATAATTTCATCCTCCTTGTCAATTAGAATACAAGAAAATTCAAGGCAGAGAAGAGCTTTTGTAGACAAACCAGCATCGTAATGCATTACTTTCATGCATTTACTACCATAGAAGACCTGTTGATCAATCTTTTCTCGGATGTAGGAAGTCTTCGTGCCCCGCCTTGCACGTCCTACGTGTAAGTGCTAAAGGTATAATTAACCTCTTACTTTTTAGATCCAACCGCGTTGGACTTGATGCTTGTACCAATTCAGTCCACGTCTTTTCGTTTCTGCCACTCAAATTATGATGTTTGTCAATTCACTGTTAAGCAATTGAAAAACAAACAAATTATTCTGCCCCTTTATTATTTTTCTTTTCGTTATAAAGTTTACTATCTATACTCCCTAAAACAATAGAGTTGTAGAACTGAGACTTGAGAATGTTTGTTTTTGGAGAAAATTATAATTGTTGTAACCATATTGCATTTAAATTTTATAGCTTTAAGTGGTGACTGAATTTCTAAAAATTACCCATTTTTTAAGAAATTTATTGGATTAGATTGTTTTGGAAATATGACGGGATTAGACCGAAACCGTACAAATACTTTTGACTAGAAGCGGTTTTTTTCCCTTTTTTTATTAAAAAAATAGTACTTAGGGTTAAAGGTTTTGTAGAGTTTTGAGTTTTCTTTTATATATTTTTTAAGTTTATTATATATTCTTTAATTTTTTTTATAAATTTTTTAGATATAAAGTTAATAATTATTTAAATCGTTATTCACAAGCATTATATTTACACCAGTCGTATATTCGAATTATTCGAATTATAAAATTCAATTCAATTCATAATCAAAACTCAAACTAATCGATTTGATTAAATATTAATTTGTAACTTTCTTTGATTTTTTTAATACAACTGAGTTTTGATCATTTTTTTTACGAAAGGTTGAAGTCAATTTTGACTATATTCGTCTATACTATTATTTAAGCTCTTGACTGAATTGATCAAGTTGTTACAAAAATGTCTTCCGTAATTAAAATAAATAATATTATTCGAGAATATTTTAGTCTTTTCACTTTTAAAAAATCAATAAAAATTTGCATATAATAGGATTTGAACCCACGCTAATTGTATTTATAAAATTTTTAATTTACCATTCAACTAAAGTTTTTTTTATTATATATTTTTATACATTTTAATTGTATTATGCACACTTTATTACATTCATTAGTTGTATATATTGTATTAATTATGTATTTGATTGAGTTTGTAACACTCCAAACCCGCCCTAAATGTTATGACCGGATCTTTAGGAATTACACTAACTCGTTTAAAAACTTTTGATTTAATCAAACTTAATTGTGCAGTTTGAAAGCAAAAATTTGGCAGAACTCTCACAAATGTTTAGAAAAAAAAATTTGAGAACACTTATTTCAAATCCAAAATTTGAATTCAAAATCCCTTACTTTGAAAGTATCAATTTTGGGCAAATCCTTCCAAGTTTTACTACTAACATCTGTTTAAAATCATTTATTTATTTACAGAAAATCACTTAAGTGAATACTTAATTATATAGTGAAAAAATTTCCAAAGTTTCAGTTTTGAAAATCGAATTTTTTTTTGTTAACCCATGTGATTTTTGCAGTTTTGCGTTTGCAAATATCAAATATCAATGAACAAAACAAAAAAAAAATCAAAACAAAGCCCAAAACGAATTACAATCCAAAAGTCTAAAAAAAATTACTAACGTAAATCACCATATTCAATTAACTAAGAAAACAATCCAAGCTCCTGCACGCCATCCGATCCTAAGTCTAAAGATAACCTGAAACATATTGAACAAACGAGTGAGCTAGAAGCCCAGTGTGTGACTCGGCCCACAAACATAATTTTTACTTATAACATGCACTTTTACAAATATCATATCAGAATGTCATATTACCATAAACATATATCATATCAGAATGTCATATTTTCAAAAACATATATCAGATCAAAATGTAATATCAAATCAGAACAAATCCTATTCCCATCCGCTACACACCAACTCTATCCAACCAATTACACCAAATAGGACTATAAGAGCCCATCCATCCAATCACACCGGGTCGTGGTAGTATGCCACTCATAATGGTGCAGCTGAGTTGCCAGATAGATATTGCGGTTTAACCGCCAGAATTGCAGTAATACTACTAGAAAACACTTCCTCCATCATATCAAACCTACCCCAATGCACATCCATAATCATAATGGCATACGTACATATCACATGAATAGTATGGCCTGATACCTACACATATTTTTTTACAAATCATAGCATATCATATTGCTTATACTAACAGTTATTTTACATACATGTGTCATGCATGTTTTTACATATAATTATGCTTTCAAAGTTATCAAAACACAGATCGTACATCAATTTTTTCACATACCTTAACCATATCACATACTGACACATATTGACAGATGTCACATTTCAAGTCTTATTTAAGTTAAAAGGACTTCACGGAAGGTTTAATTACGAATTTTTAAGTCAAATGGGCCTAAATGAAATTTTCTAAAAAATGGGTCCACACTAACTGGCCAGCCCGTGTGGACCACAAGGCCTGCCTAATCTACATGAGTGATCACACACGCTCATGTGCCCCACATAGCCTACCCAAATTGTCTGTGTAATCGCATACGCCCGTGTGCTCCACACGACCGACCACATGCCTATGTGGTGCACAGGACTGACACACGGCCAGCCACACGACCGTGTGACGTAAAGAAATTTCAAAAAAAAACCTCTGTTTTGAGTTTTTATGAGTTTTAATCGATGTTTCGGGCTAGATTCACACACTTGATAACAAATTTGATTAACCATACAAACAAGAACTCACTTATCCTACAAACAATCATTTATTCGCTTCGATTAATCATAAAAAATCCATCCAAGATAACATCCATATATTAACAAAACTCAGTCCCTAGAGCGATGTTCGAGCATTTACCTCTCAAGAACAACATCAAAATCAGCAATTACCTTGCTGGAGGATTTTTATTCTCACATTCTTCGCCTAATCAAAAGCCATGAGATCACTAATCACAACGTAGAACGAAAATAATACTAACGCAACCCCACCTTAATCAAAGAACGAACTAAAAATAGGATATCAGAAAAAGATAATTAAACGAGCTTACACTATGAACGAACTACGATCTAAGAGCAAATATCACGTACGATCACCAAAATAAAATGAAACAACAGCAAGAAAAAATCAAAGGAAAGAGAAAATAAAAGTAAACTTCACAAATAGAAAAATGAAAGAAAGAGGGAAAAAAGAGGGAGTGGGAGAGGAAACCTGAGAGTGGGAAGTGGGGGAGATATTTTAGGATAATTTCAAAACTACCTATATCCCACTAAATTTCATTAACTAACCACCTATCAGATTCCTTCAGAGTTCAAAACAAAAATAATTTGCACTTTGCACGCATATTGTTTCAAGGGTGACTTTAAAATTAAAACATAAAGAGAATTGAATAAAATTCTTAAAACTAAAAGAATTAAAACAATTAAGTAGAATACCAGTTTGGATTTTCTCGATAAAATCTTTATTTTTAATCCAAATATTAGAAATTGAAAAAACTTGTATTTTTTGTCCAAGAAAATTGAAAAGGAAGATTAGATTAATAAATGAATTAATGATAATATTTATCCTTTACTTTGAACAAATCATTAGTTACAAAGATTATTAAATTTTCAGCATTCTTATTCCTTGGCTCAATTCTTAATGGTGTACCACTCCTTGGAATCGGCTTGGTTTAGATTAGCTCAATTCGATCAGTGGATTTTGATAGTGAATTTGAGAGTCCGAGAAAGAAACTGAGATAGAGTAGAATTTAGGGTGAGTTTCCGATCCAATTCACGAGAGTGAAAAAGTTTTAAGTTAATTGAGTTAACGAATCCTATTTTATTATCTTAACTTAATTTGAAATTTTTTCGACTTGAGTTGAGTGAAATGAAAGTCAAATCTAATCAAATCGAGTTAAATTAAAAAAATTAAATATGTCAAATTAAAATCTTATTATAATATAACTAATCTCATGTTCGAGCACATAAATTTGAAACCATATATATTTGAAAACTTTTTCAAATAAGGTCCCCGAAATTATTTTTCTATAAATTTTTTTAATTATTTAACTTTCTTTATATTTTTTTATATTTTTTTTGAAATATTTATAATTTTGTAAAAAAATATAAATTTTGAAATTTTTATAAATATTTTAAATTTTAAAAATTATTTTTGAATTATTTTGTAATTTTTGTTATGAGAGAGACCAATTTGCTCATTTTCAAATTTAACAGGGACCAAGAGGGTATTTACACCAATCTATTATTCGAATTGAAAAATTCAACTCGATTCGAATTTGAAGCTCGAATTACTTAGTCGAGTTGACTCGAATAGCTCGATTCAATTTACTCAAAATTTAATTTTTTTTATTTTTTTAATCGAATTGAATTTTATTGGTTATACTTCGTTACCATAGCAACACCTTTAAACCTATCAACTTCAAGCTCCACAAATTGTCATCGAATGTTGAAATATCAAAGAAGTCAATGTGCAGAACAGTAACAAATGTGGATGGGCTAGGCGAAGAATTCATTTAAAAAAGAAAGACATTTGTTAGTATAGTGAGTAAGAAAATCTTTGAATACAAAGAGATTATTATTAAAATTGAAAATAAGCTAAAAATAGTGTGAAGACAATGGTGAAAAAAGAATTAGAAATCAAGTGATCATTAAAATGCACAGAAAGAATATGACTTCCATAGAAATTAAAATCCAAATTTTTTTTGAAAATAAAACTAATTTAATGATAAATTTCTCATTCAAAACATAATTAATTCAAATGAGTAGTATAAAATTAACTTCCAATTAATTGAAAACAATTCAAAGAGTAAAAACAAATAATAAAGCTATAAAACAATAAAAACACATGACTAGTTAAAATAATTGTATAAATAAAGTATCAGGAAAAAAAAGTCAATTTTGACTATATTCATCTATAATATTATTTAAACTCTTGACTGAGTTGATCAGAAAGTTACGAAAATATCCTTTCGTAATTAAAATAAGTAATATTATTCGAGAATATTTTAATCTTTTCACTTTTCAAAAATCAATAAAAATATGAATATGATAGGATTTGAACTTACGCTAATTGTATTTATAAAATTTTTAATTTACCATTCAACTAAAGTTTTTTTTATATATTTTTATACATTTTAATTTTATTAGGCACACTTTATTACATTCATTAGTTGTATATATTATATTAATAATGTATTTGATTGAGTTTGTAACACCCTAAATCCGGCCTAAACGTTATGACCGGTTCTTTAGAAATTACTTTTACTTGTTTAAAAACTTTTGATTTAATCAAACTTAGTTGTGCATTTCAAGAGCAAAAAGTCTGGGAACAACTATTTCAAATCCAGAATTTGAATTCAAAATCCCTTACTTTAAAAATATCAATTTTGGGAAAATCCTTTCCAGTTTTAATACTAACATCTGTTAAAAACTATTTATTTATTTACAGAAAAACACTTAAGTGATTACTTAATTATACAGCGGAAAAATTTCCAGAGTTTCAATTTTGAAAAATGAATTTTAGTTTATTTACCCGTGTGATTTTTGCAGTTTTGCGTTTGCAAATATCAAATAAAGAAGAACAAAACAAAAAAAAATCAAAACAAAGCCCAAAAACAAATTACAGTCCCAAAAGTCCAAAAAAAAAATACTAGCGTAAATCACCATATTCAATTAACTGAGTAAACAATCCAAACTCTTGCACACTGTCCGATCCTAAGTCTGAAGATAACCTGAAACGTATTGAACAAACGAGTGAACTAGAAGCCCAGTGTGTGGCTCGGCCCACAAACAGAATTTTTACTTAAAACATGTCACTGCCATTATTTTTGTATCACATTCATCTTCTAATTCTTCTATCAATTGTGACCATTGTATCTCATTAACTTCACCTGAACTTGCATATAAGAAAATGTGTTGAGTACTATCCTTTTTTCTAAATTTGGTGAGAAATTGTGGAGTGCTCTCCTTTTTTTTCTAAAAAAAATAGCAGTGAATGTGAGTTGAGTATTGTTATCAAAATTAATTTTTTTATAACTTTTTATCTTTTAAATATGCTTATTGTATTATGCGTGGCGGGCAAGAATGATGCAGGGCGGGCGAGGATGGGGCGAGGAGGGTGGGGATGAGGTGGGTACAAGCTCATACCCACGCCTACCCCACCACCCACGACAGGTCTAATTTTTGTCCCCATCCCTACCCCACCACCCGCAAAACTTGTACCCATACTCGCCCAATTGGATGTGAAGTGGGGCGAGAGCCGCAAAACCCGCCCCACTAACATCCCTAGTTTTAAATATGATTGAATTATTGAGTTGGATTATTAAGTATGGATGGTTTCATAAGGTTTACAAATGAACCTTTGTAATATATTATATTTAAATGATTGTTTAAATATATATTAATTGTCGACTCAAAACATAAGCTTTTGTGATATTGGCCCCCTTTAAATAAAGAATCTATAGGAATATTTGGAAGTCCGTCCTATTAGATATATTGTATTTTCCGGAGTGAATGCAAACATTAATTTTTTTAAAGATATAATCATGAATGTGATAAGTGGTATAATAATAACTAGAAGTGGAAACATAATAATAAATAAAACCAGCCTTCAAAAAGTAGATATAATTTATCTTATCAATGTGATAATAGGATTCTTTCATTTTTTAAAATAAACATAAATACATAAATTTATATAAATAAATTATTATAATATGTAAAATTATGCTAACACTACAGAAATATAAAGACCGTCAAAGACCATTAAGACCAAGTTCTATAAAGAGGTGCAACAATATTTACAGTAGAGATTTTGACATAGTTAATTTTCATCACACATTCATGATTCAGAGATAATTTTTTCACAAAGAAGTTAGTTTTAGTACACATTACAATACACTCCTAAAACCTCTAATAGATAAACTAGTTGTAGATCAAAGAAGATCGAGTTCTAAGCGATGATCTCATATCAACAATGGCAGACTCATCGGCTCCCAACTTTATGGCCTCTCTGTTAGAATCGTAAATCAAGATATGATATAAAAATTAATAAATCATAAATCATAACATATCATGTCAAATCATCAAGAATAAAATGATAACAGAACTAAATGCGGAAGCATACCTAAATCCATGGATTCTTTGAAATTTTTCGGATCTTGAGGATTTGATCTTCCAAATTAGCATACAATTAATCTTGAGAAGGTGACTCTCTCTCTTTTCTAAAGATGAGATATTAGAAAAGTTACATTGTGTATAATTTCCGGATCATAACCCTAATATATGTAACTTTGGCACATTAGCCATAATTTCTAATTAGCCCATCATCAATTAGAAATCAGTTACTAGAGTATTTACACATATTTGACCCATATTTTATTTAATAATTAAAGTCCAATAAACCTTAACCAAATTAAATCACTTTTAATTTGGGCTAACCTATTATGATAGTAAATAATAACATGTAATTACCCTTATTATATATTTGATGTCCTTATTTTCCAACAATCTCCTACTTGGACCACGTATATATACTAATTACTCTATAATTACATGTCATTATATAACCTTATGAGCTCAAAAGTTTACTATCATATCCAAAAGGTATTCCGAACAATCTCATTCATTAATTATGTTAACATAGAACCAAGGCGACTTTTGTTACATATATCGTAACTAAATCCACCGCTGATCGCGTATATTAACACAACAAAATGACATAGATCAAATATGGATTTGTAGCATGGAAATTACATGCAATATGATCTAAACATGTCTATTTCCAACTAGTCCTTTTTAAACTTAAGTGAGGTCTGTATCAAAATAACAAAATAGAGTGAATAAACAGAGTACTTCATTTTTTATCAGAAAATAAACAAATACATAAATGTCTGAAAAGAGACATAAAATACAAACTCCCACTAAATCATGATATCCTTAAATAATGTAACCCCCATATGAGTAGTGTGCTCAGAAAAGACCTTGGGAGCAGATTCGCTATTATGGAGTTTGTCTCAATGTGCTCTATGGATATTTTTCCATTTTGCACTCTTTCTTTCACAACTAGGGCTTTATGCCAATATGTTTTGACTTAGATGAACTCCTCTTGTTGTTGGAATACAACACCCCTAACTTATTGTCACAAAATAATTTGAGTGGTCTTTCTACATTCTCCAAAATGTGTAGCCCAGTGAAAAAGTTCCGCAACTATATCCCATGGTTGATGCCTCATAGCATGCTACAAACTCTGTTGTCATAGTGGAAGAAGCTACAAGTTTCTGTTTGACATTTTTCCAGGATATAGCTCCTCCAGCTAACAGGTAATTATAGCCTAATGTAGTTTTCCTGCTATCTTGACACCCAGCGAAATCAAAATCAGAATACCCTACGACCTCCAAATGATCTGATCTCTTATAAGTGAGCATGTAATCTTTTGTTCTCTGAAGATACCTCATAACCCTCTTGACTGCTACCCAATGGTTCATACTAAGGTTGTTTAAATATCTACCTAACATCCCAACAATGTACACAATATCCGGACGCATACATACTTGAGCATACATTAGACTCCCAACAACTTATGGATAAAGAATCTTTTTGTAACACCCCTTACCCGTGTCCGACGCCGGGACAGGATATGAGGCATTACCGGTCTTAAACACAAGCAACCATACAAAATCGAGCCACAAAATTTCATTCAATTTAAAACTATTTATACACATGCATACCGTCCCTTATAAGGGCCTACGAGGCCCTAAACATACGTTGGAAGTGGTTCAGAACTAAACCGAAAACTTTGGAACACTAATAAATTTTTCATGTTTTGAAGGGTCACACGCCCATGTGGCTCGGGACACGTCCGTGTCCTCAACCTGTGTAACTTTTTGCTTATGATGTCATCAAAAAATGAAGGTCCCACAACTTATCATGTATCATGCAAACACAACTCACATCATAAGACTTTGACATATAATTAATATATATATAGGCTTGCAACCAATTAGCCAATATAAGCCAAGTTACGTGGCTACACATAAATCAAACATTTAACCATTACAAGCCAAAACATTTGGCCAAAACATATAACTCATACACAAAATGACTGAGTCCCTATACATGCCATAAACTTAAAATGCTTGAATACGTTGATACCAATCAATAGTTTGATAGTGTGATAGAATCTCCGACGATCTCCAACCCGAACTAGTATCTGTGACACTATAGGAAAAAGAAAGAAAAGGGGTAAGCTATATAGCTTAGTAAGTTGGTATGTAAATAAAAAGCAATCTATTAACATGCTTTTACCAACCCTCACAATATGTTCTCAAGACAATACAATCATAATTACACATAGTTCCACTATTTACTCATGTTTACATCAAGCTGTCTACTCGAGTCATAGTCACTAAATTATTTATATCTTGCGCTACAGAACTCCAAATTAATATCTGCTTGATTTTCCTGAAACTAGACTCACATATCTTCTTACCATAAAATTTTTAGAATTTTTTGTTTAGCCAATAAGTACAGTTAATTCTTCAAAGTTGTCCTTGTTCTGTTGTCTGACAGTTCTGACCTTTCTTCTCTAAAAATTAATTGTCTCTTAATACGTGATTCAGATGATGTTCTCATTTGTTTCTCTTAAAAATATACTAATTAATAATTTTAATCATATAAATTCTAACCCATAATTATTTTTATACAATTTTTAATGATTTTCCAAATTCAGGATAGGGGATTCCGAAATCATTCTAACCTTATCTCACAAAAATTCAAATATTTCATTATATGATATTCTTTTGCTTACACCATTTCTTCTATGTGAAACTAGACTCAATAAGCTTTAATTTCATTTCTTATTCAACCTCTAATACGATTCCCAAAATTTTTGGTGATTTTTCAAAGTTATATAACTACTGTTGTCCAAAACTATTTTATTGCAAATTTTACTCTTTCATGCTTTCTTTGTATTAACACTTATTTCGACACACATAACACCAAAGCATATCCATAACTATCCATTCCAATAGGTAATCATTATCATATATTCACATGTCATTCATTGGCCAATTTCACCTATACATCAACAACAAAGACTTAAAAATATCATGTCATAGTGTAATTTGGCCTAAAAGCCTCACACAATCATCAATCAAATTTACCACATATTTATACCTCATAAGTATAGACCTATAATCACAAGGTCATCACAAGATCATTCTCATAAGTATGACTTACTCATTTACATTATTGCCAAAATGTCTAATATACCTCGAGTTCATTACTCATAAATTATACGTACATACATATATCCTTTGAACATGATCATACCTTGTCTTTTCTTTGACATAATATTTGGATTACCCGTTGAACCACTTGGAACACTAAAGATACTTGGGAAAACTCGTACATAATGTATCGTACCAATGTCATGTCCCAGACATGGCCTTACATAGAAATCTCGTATCGATGCCAATAGCTCAGCTATGGTCTTACACGAAATCTCAAATCGATACCAATAGCCCAACTATGGTCTTACACGGAATCTCAAATCGATGCCAATAGCCCAGCTATGGTCTTACACGAAATCTCAAATAGATATTGGAACATCATCAACCGAATTCACAAAGCAATCATACAATTCATGCAATATGAAAACATTAAATACATAATAATGTGATGTTGCATTATTTACACACGAACTTACCTCGTACGGAAACAAACAGATCGGATCAACTACTCGTCAACTTTCGATTTCCCCCGATCTAAATCTGATTTCTTTCTTTCTTGATCTATATGAATTCAAATTTAACTCATTTAATCACCTATTCATTCAATTTCATCCAAAAATACCTATTTGGACATTTTTTCACTTTAGCCCTAAAGTTTCACATTTATTCAATTTAGTCCCTATTTCACAAATACACAAAATTCACACAATTCAATATAACCCAAGCTTAGCCAAATTACTATAGTGGCCCTATTAGCCGAAAAATTTCATTATGTCACATTTCAACCACTCAATTTGCATATTTCACAATTTAATCTCTATTTGACATTGTTGTCAAAAATCACTTTACAAAACATATTAATCTATCAACAATTATTCATTTTTCATCATCAACATTCAAAAACATCAAGCTATCATCAATGTAAACTCACAAATTCATCAACCAATTCAAAAATTAAGTCTGGGCTAGGTAGAACACGAAGCAATGATCTCAAAAACGTAAAAATTATAAAAAAAACCGAGCTTAAACCGTACCTTAATCAAGCCATGTGTGTGCCGAACCCTAAAGAGTAAAAATAGCATCTTTTTTTTTGGCTATTCGGTTGAAGAAAGAACATAAAAGATGATACTTGGCTTTATTTTACTAAATTTTGTCTTTATTTACTTAATTACTTATTTAACCTTTAAAATTATTTCAATTTACAAGTTTACCAAGCCATGACATTCCACTAACTCATAAATGGCCTATTTACCACTTAAGGACATTTACTTTAATTTTCTATAGCTATTAGACACATTTAGCTTATAGAACACAACTTTTACGCTTTACGCGATTTAGTCCTTTTTACCTAATTAAGCACTCAAATAGTAAAATTTCTTTATGATACTTTCAAACATATATAATCACATGCTTTAAATACCAAAAATAATATTAAAATAATTTTCTAGCCTCAGATTTGTGGTTCCAAAACTACTATTCCAATTTAACTAAAACTGGGCTGTTACACTTTTGCATTTCTTGAATTTCAAGGTTACTTTTAGGGCATTGAATAAGACTAAATTTGTCTCCTTTAGCGACAAAGGTGTCACTTGGTTTAAAACTTTGCATGTCAAACCTTTTGACTACTTTATCGATATAGCTCTTGTAATATGCCTATTTTGACTAGACCCAAAGCATACTCAAATCCAAATAAATAAAGAATCAAACAAAACCAAATACAATAAAATAAACCCATTACAGGCCCAAATCAGAAATTACAAGCCCAAACTAGCCTAAACATTGGGAAATCAGAAACCCTAGGCAGCAAACTAAGCCGCCGCAGCATCCTTGCAACACGCCACCTTCGGTTTTCACCACCACCGCGCCACGTTGGCATCCGTATGCCCTAGCTGGCCCTCATACAACCGTACCTGCGCAACAAACAAACAAACAACCACGCAAAAGAAGGAAAAGGACAGCAAAAAATTGAAAAACAAAAATAGCAGAGAAAGAGATGCTATTTTTATTTTTTTATTTTTATTTTTTCCGATTCGGCTATATAAAGCCAAATACAACACTGTAAAAGGGATCCGATTTTGAAAAAAATCAATAAAAAAAAAAAGAAAAGAGCATATAGCAGAAATTCGAAGGTGATTTCATTTTTTATTTATTTTTTTTGTTTTCTTTTTCTTTTGTTTTCCTTTCTTTTTTTTCATGGTTTTATGTGCTAAAACGAAAGAAAAGATGAATAAAAGGAGAATACACTTACCTCGTGGCAGACTTGCCTTCTACTCCGTCGCAATCGGACCCGGAAGGAGGTTAAAGGCACGAAACGGCGCAGCAACGAGAGGAGAGTGCTTAGGTTTTTGTTTCAAATGGCAGATCAGGTTTAGCTTAAGTTTTTTTTGTTTTTTTTATGCTAATTTTTGAAACGACGCCGTTTGAAGTTTGCATCAGTAGCTTCCAAACGGTACCGTTTCGGTGGCCATGACCCGCGCTTGAACCCGACCCGGATGAGACCAGTTCTGCTCGTTTTTGGATCGAAGGGAAATTTCGCAGTGAGCCCCTCCCATTTTTTCATCGTTCTAATGCAGTTTTTTTTATTTTTTTTAATTTGTTACCTCGCATTTGATTCTATTCTCAATTAGATCCACAATTAAACATTGTCATTTTCGCTGACAAGTTTTGAATTCCCGGATTTGTGTGGTTATTTGCTGTTTTAGTCCCCCGGTGTTGAATCAATTGACAATTTAGTTCGAATTTGGTTTTTTTTTCTTTTCATTTTGGTTACAATTTTAGTTTAATTTTTTTAGTACATAATTTCAAATATAATTAGATTTATTTTGACATATTTATTTCTAAAAAATATAATATTATTTTAATATTTAAATTTGATATTGTTTTAAAATTTATTATTAGTGTAATTTTAAAATATAATGTGCTATTATTTTAATTTGTTAATTAATATTATTTAAATTTATTATACATTGATGTTTTAAATCCATCAGGTATTTTTTTAAATATAATATATTATTATTTATTTCATTATTAAGTATTTTATGTATTTTATTGGAGTTTATTGTAAGTTGAACAAATTTTTGATATTTTATTTTATATTGTTTTTTTATTTTCTCTTTTTATATATATTACTATAGGGTACATCTTTACATAATAATATTTGTTATCATACTATTATTCATATAAGTATGTAGCTTATTAAATTATTTTTAGTATGTATTAATGTTTTGGTTTTATATGATAATTAATTTTAAGTGTTTTTTAATATATTTGCATATGTCTTTCAAATCAATTTTATTTATATGTAATTAATTCCTTTTAAAATTTTGTAATATATTTTACTTACTTTTTTATATATTAGTATGTATGTATCATTATTTTTTTTATATGTATTATCATGTTTAATTAATAAATATTGCTTACTTTAAACCTATTCCTAATTTGTTCCAAATATTAACTATTTAATATCTTTTTGAGTTTATTTTGAAGTCATGTATGTAATTTATCCTTGAATTTTTGTATAATGGATATATTGATTACAATTTTTTTCCTTTTCATTGTTTTGAGGTATGTTTTTAGGAGATTGATTATCGATTTATTTGATGCTTAATTATTAATATTGGTGTTTGTATAATATTAAAATTATTATTGCTATTTGTATTCACCTATCTTGCCTGTTACTTCTTAGTGTAGGTTTGGGCTGCTATTTATCTTTTACATTATGTATCGCTATTCAATCATGCTTCTTTTGTAAAAAATCGTATTTTATTAAAGCACTACAATCCTTTTATTTCATAATTTTCAAAAAAAGCTTGGTGTTCATAGTTATTGAAAGAATTGTGCCCTAACTTACTGAGCTTCAATTCTTCTCGACGAATTTGAATAGCCAAGTGTTTATTTTGGTAAAACCATACATTTTTAAAACAAAGCTTTTGAGACTTCAAAATGTTGGATCCTAACTTACTGGATATGGCATTTGTTATCTCGATTTTAAAATAAAGGCAATGTTTGATGTTTAGGAATTTCGAGAAATTGAACCCTAACTTACTGGATATGGTTTCGACAGCTTGGCGACTCCACTGAAGAGAGTAAGAGAGTCAGGCCGTAAAATTGATTGTTTCTTTTCTTATTGTTGAAAATTGAAAATTTGATTTGAAAAGATACATCCTCTTTTTTTGCACTTGTTTGTATGATTGCTGTAAATCGAGTTTTATATCTTGGCATCATATTGCATAAAGACTGTTTAGTCTTCCCCTTTTAAGTGGGAGTGAGAAGCTACTCCTTCGTGAGGCTTTCACCTCCATGCAGGATAGTGGATCACTTTCGGAATACATCCGTACCTATGTCTTTGTGAGATTTTCATCTCCGTGCAGCCATAGGGAAATGTATTCCCCTGAACCGAACTCAGTCTGTATGAGCCTATAATGGGTGAAGATCGAGGAATCTGCTGGTTCGGGTACCTTGAATTTAGAACCAAACCACATGTAGAAGACCTTAAGGACCCATCCTAGGCAGAGCCACTCCAAACCCCTAGTGGTACCCGACTTGGTACTTTTGTTTTCCTTGTTTGCTTCTGTTTTGTACTAACCTATCTTGTTTTGTTTTGATTATGATTGCATTGTATTTGCATATTAGGAAAGAGATATTGATTCAAATCCAATTACTAAATTAGAAAGCTTGTCATGGAATATGGATTCCTTGATAAAGTGAAAAACAATACGGCTGCCTGAATATATTCTGAGAAATACAGGAAGAGCGATGGAAGAGTTCGTGACCTTGCTTCGTGGCCTGAGGATTCAAGGAAATTTTTTAAAAGCCTTCGACGTTCCAACTCCCTTAAAGAAGCTGACGAACCTTATGAAGATGGGCAGATGATAGATTGCAACCAAGATCAAGAAAAGGAGCTAGCAGTGGCATCTATCGGCGAGATTATTTCAAGCATGCGGATGAAGAAAAAGATCGATATTGTCTCTTGGAATATAAGGGAGGGGTCGTACATGCATCTGCTTTATGTAAAGGAATTTACTTTCTAATTAAGTTTTCTAAATGTAATTGAATCAGAATTAACATCTCTTTAGGCATTCATTTCATGCATCTACATTACATGACATCATTAAAATCCATTAAAAGAGTCTAATTGAGTAAATTTATTTCAGCTAATCTGGAAAACCAACCAACCAAACACCCTTACGGTATCCAAGCAAAGATTAGAGAAATGGAACAAAGGTTGGAAAAATTAGAGCGAATGCAGATACAGATGCAGGAGCAATTGATCGAATTTCAACAGGAAATGAGAGATCAGATGCTAGAATTGCAGAGAACTATGATGAGCCAGTTCAACCGATTGCCAACTGGAGAGTTAGAAGAAGTGAAAAACCCAGTGGTCCACTTTGGGGTTAATACTGAGGATCTTGCCTATTCCCTAGATTGTACTCCGATAAGTGCACAGATCCAGCCAGATGGGCGTTCACACGGGGCACTCTTAACTATCAAATCCCAACATTATCAGACAGGTATATCAACACCAGTGAATTGTTTGACAGGCCTAGGATCCAATTTGAGGAACAATTTTCCTATTGCTCTTGATAACCCAGTAGAAACAAAACGGTCGAGGGTGGAGTATCTAGATACTACAAAGGCCCCAAAGAGGAAGCGGAATAAGGAGGATAATAGAAGGTCAGTCCCAAAGAAAAAGGAGAATGAAGTGAACCATGTGAGTACATACAACAAGTCAATTACAGTGAACCAACCAAGGAAGGTGGTTGCTAATCAACAAGGCTCATTGAGACAAGAATCTGGAGTGAAACCAGGTACTGAGAAGCTCCAGTTCACAACAATTCCGCTGTCATATAAAGAGCTATATCAAAGCCTATTTAATGCACGTGTGGTGTCCCCCTTCTACTTAAAACCCATCAACCTTCATATCCCAAATAGTATGACGCGAACGCACAATGCGACTACCATGCGGGAATTACGGGGCATTCAATAGAGAATTGCATTGCCTTCAAGAAACTGGTTGAAAAACTCATTAACATGAGTGTTGTCAGATTTGATGACTCGTCTAGCGCAGAAAATCCACTACCCGATCATGATGATAATGGGGTAGACGTAAGAGCGAGAAGGGGATTAGTTATTTCTGATTCAGTAGGAAACCATGGAAAGACAATGAACCATTATAAGTTCCATCACGAGAAGGGGTACAAGACCCAAGAGAGTGTGAAATTCAAGGCCTTGGGCATGATGGACGACAAGGAGATGAAGCTTTGTGAGAAAATTAAAGAGAAGAAAAACATACGCACAGAGTTGGGAAGTGTTCACATCAATGACATATTTGAAGACAAATGAAAAGGGACCTTGTTAGATATCTGCCCTTATAAATCTGGAGTGTTCTAAGCAATTAGACTGCAGAAGAAATCCCTGCAGTTTTTAGAGCTTATTTAGAGTAATGTTCAGAACATTTTGTTGTTTTTAACCTAAAAATGATAGAAATTTCTTTGTGAATTAGGCTCATGTCTAAACGTTATTATGTTAATGAAATACATCTTTGTAATTATTTTTGAGCCAATAATAATTCTGGATTCTTTCATTCTTTTGGATTTTCTTCCAAATTATTATTATTCATTCATAATCATATGGTACAAATAATTATTCATGAATTTATACATTCTTTTGTATATTCTTCGATACTTATTATGGGTCCCCAGATATCAATTTCGTGAATGACTCTGCTACAGACCCAGATTTTCCTTTTGAGCAAGGCATGTATTTAAAGGGATCTCATGACTTTGAAAATGACATGGATTGTAACCTGCCTTCTGACTTGTTGAGGATGGTAGAGAGGAAATTTTACCCTACAATGAGATAATAGAGATTGTGACCTCAAAGAAACGTGCATAGCCGAAGAAACAAAGTATGGCCTCGTCGAGTCACCTCTAAAGTTCAAAGATGTCTTTGTATGGTCATACCAAGATATGCCCAGGTTAAGCACTGATAATAAAATCTACACAACAGCACGATGTCAGAAATTTGCAGTATGAACGATGCAATTCTTTGCTGAGGCAATGCCTTTCTCGCTGACTCAATGTTGCTTCGCCCATTTGAAGTCGAATTTCCATCCCTTCAAGATGCTGTTGGATTTTACTTTGATTAAAGAGCAAGATCCCAAGTTTTCTGTCGTAGTTGCACCCCAAAAGGCTCTATGAAAGAAATCTAATACCAAAGAAGGTTTTTCCCATACAAGATGAAAGTGAGAGATCTTATGTGGGAAACTTTATCAAAAAAAAATATCGGTTCTGGTCAAAAGGGATAACAAGGACTTGCCTAATCCTATGGGTTCAGATCCAATCCAAAAAAATCAAAATCAAAGTCAAAATGAAAATGAAAAAAGAAATAAGGAAAAAAGGAAAAAGAAAAGGAGAGGCCAAGGCGAAAACCCGCAAAGGGCGCTTTGTGACCAAATGTAGTTTTGAGTTGAAAACCCGAAAAGGGCGACTCAAATTTTGAGCAAAATGGGCCATGGACATCACCATTATCGAAGACTTCTAATGGTAATTGCTTCACTATTGAGATCATTAATTACTTCATCAAATGGATAGAGGCTACTGCATGCGTCAATGTCATCAAATGCCGATGGTATTGGAAAATGCATTGAACTTGAATGATAACGCGATAGCTAAGAGCTGTAATCAATTCAAAATCAGACACCACGGTTTGTCACTGTATTGCAAGACAATGAATTGCAAAAATGACTGAGACTTACAAGGACTAGCATGAGAAATCACCATTTGCCCTCCTTGCTTGCCGAACATCTATCAAGATTTCTATCAGAGCAACGTTGTTCTCTTTGGTTTATGGGATTGAGGTAGTTTTACCTATTGAAATCTCCTCTCTCTGGGTATTAGAGTTGGAAGGATCCAATCGTGATGTGATTAGTTGGACCTAGGAAAAGGGTTAAAAGCTATTCATGAGGGTTAGATGTACCAGAAACAAATGATACGAGCCCATAATAAACGGGTTCGTTTTAGAGAATTCCACGAGAGAGCTGGACGTTGATAAAGATCCTTCCTCAACGAAAGGATTCTAGAGGGAAATGAATGCCAAACCGGGAATGTCCCTATGTTGTAAAGAAGACATTTTTCAGAGGAGCTCTGATCCTGAGTGAGATTGCTAATTCTATAAACTCGGATCTAGTCAAGAAATACTTCGTTTAAAAAAGAAGAAAGGACCAAGGTGAAAACCCGCAAAGGGCACTTTGAGTCAACAAAAAAGAAAAAAAAGAGTGAAAAATGAAAAAGTAAAAATGAAAAATAAAAAATGATGAAAAAGTAAAAATGGAGAGGCTAAGGGGAAAACCCGCAAAGGGCACCTTAGGCCAAAGGGGATTTGAGTTGAAAACCCGAAAAGGGCAGCTCAAATACTAATCAGAATGGGGCATGAGGTGATAAGAGCAACTCGAATCTTGACCAGATTAGGGCATGCGGTGATCTTGCTATACCTGAATCAACAGGAAAGGGTAGGCGACATCTTAGGGCATCGACAAAGCCCTGTAGATCTTCTAAACACATGTCAAACTCAGAATAGTCTTCAGAAAGTTTGTACAGAGAAGTTCAAGCAGCGATATCTAGGGCACCCAATTTTCATATTATTTATATTAAATTTGTTGTTCTTGGAATACTTCATTCTTCTCCAAGATACACATCCCAATCAATTTTTTTTTGTTATCCTTCGTTACTATTTTTGATAATTTATTCCTTTCGAGCTATGCTCAGAACCAACTTTATTCTTATCCATTGTTATGACCCTTTTTTTGCAAGCATGTTGCATTGGAATAATGATTAATGACTAATAAAACTTTCACAAGGGAAGTTTTGCATATTACTCTAGAAGTTTCTAAATAATACTGGAGGCTGAACCAGGACTATTGTTTAGAACACACCAAATTTAAAGATTGGAAATTTGAGAAAGAGTCTAAATTTGGACTTTCTCTTTGGATTTGTTGTCAAATGCATTGATTGAACAAAATGATAAGATGTCGGGTTAATGACAAAGCTTAAATAAACAAGCAAGCAATGATCACCAGGCAACAGGAAGAGGTTTCCTCGGAGAAGAAAGCCTTCATTTGTGCATGAGCCTTGGGTACGACACCTTGGGAATGGTGTAACGGACCAGAGAGATTTAGATCCTGTATCCTTGAATTGTGATAGAAGAGGATCGAAAAAAGCCATATATTTCTACCATTGGGTTACAGTGGGAGAATAATGGTACAGATTTTGCGTCCTAGTGGATTGAACTTTGAAGTTTATAATGGGGGCAATCTGACTAAGTGATTCTTTGAAAAAGCCGGTCAAGTAAGAAGGCGTTGTAGCACGTCAGTGTTAAAGCCTTAATAAAATTTGAGTAATGACAACCTAAGCGGGATCATTCTCGAAAAAATAAAATTCTGCATTCATGCAAACACCATTCACACATGTCTAGTTAGGAGCATTTGATTCATTTTGATCATGTCATCCTAATCATTATGCATAATTAGGTTTATTATACAGGTCATGTTTCCCAGAGAACAGATCAGTAAATATAGCAGATCTTGTCTCCCTAAGCAATAGCGGAGCAGATCGAAGACGAAAAATCTTATCTTCAAAAGTAAGGAAGCAGATTTAAGCCACAAGTCCTATATCCCTGGTCAGCAGTGGAATAGGTTGGGAAATTACAGATCTTGTCTCCCTAAGCAGTAGCGGAGCAGATCGAAGACGGCGAATCTTATCTTCAACTGTAAGGAAGCAGATTTAAGCCACAAGTCCTATATCCCTGGTCAGCATTGGAATAGGTTGGGAAATTACAGATCTTGTCTCCCTAAGTAGTAGCGGAGCAGATCGAAGACGGCGAATTTTATCTTCAAGAGTAAGGAAGCAGATAAGAGCTATAAGTCATATATCCCTGGTCAACAGTGGAATAGGTTGAGAAATTACAGCTCTTGTCTCCCTAAGCAGTAGCGGAGCAGATCGAAGACGGCAAATCTTATCTTCAAGAGTAAGGAAGCAGATTTAAGCCACAAGTCCTATATCTCTGGTCAGCAGTGGAATAGGTTGGGAAATTACAGATCTTGTCTCCCTAAGCAGTAGCAGAGCAGATCGGAGACGGCAAATCTTATCTTCAAGAGTATGGAAGCAGATTTAAGCCACAAGTCCTATATCCCTGGTCAACAGTGGAATAGGTTGGGAAATTACAGATCTTGTCTCCCTAAGTAATAGTGGAGCAGATCGAAGACGGCGAATCTTATCTTCAAGAGTAAGGAAGCAGATTTAAGCCACAAGTCCTATCTCCCTGAATGTGCAGTGGAGCAGATTAAAATAATAAGATCTTATCTCTCTGAAGTTTCAGTAGAGTAGATCACATCAGGTCTTATCCCCTGAAGATGCAGTGGGGCAGACTGAAGATGACAGATTTTACCTCCCCGAGATTACAGTGGAGTATATTGAAGCCAGTAATTCTATCTCCCTAGGCAGTAGCGGAATAGATTGAAGATTTTAGATCTCATCTCCCTAAGTAGTATTGGAGCAGATCGAAAATGGCAAATCCTACCTCCCCGACGTTGTGTTGGAATAGATCAAAGCACCAATTCCTATACCTCTGAAGATGCAGTAGGATAGAATGAGGCTATTTGAAGAAAAAGAGGTCAATGTTTGACAGAGCCAGGCAAAATAGGCCATTTTTATAGTCTTTGCTCCATTCTCGTTACACGACAACAAGCAAATAGGGGCAGCTGTAATAGGCCTATTTTGACCAGGCCCAAAGCATACCCAAATCCAAATAAATAAAGAATCAAACAAAACCAAATACAATAAAATAAACCCATTACAGGCCCAAATCAGAAATTACATGCCAAAACTAGCCTAAACATTGGGAAATCAGAAACCTTAGGCAGCTAACTAAGCCGCTGCAGCATCCTTGCAACACGCCACCTTCGGTTTTCACCACCATCGCGCCACGTTGGCATCCGTATGCCCTAGCTGGCCCTCGTACAATCGTACCTGTGCAGCAAACAAACAAACAACCACGCAGAAAAAGGAAATGGACAGCAAAAAATCGAAAAACAAAAATAACGGAGAAAGAGATGTTATTTTTATTTTTTATTTTTATTTTTTCCGATTCGGCTATATAAAGCCAAATACAACACTGTAAAAGGGATTCGATTTTGAAAAAAATCAATAAAAAAAAAGAAAAGAGCATATAGCAGAAATTCGAAGGTGAATTCATTTTTTATTTATTTTTTTGGCCTTCTACTCCGTCGCAATCGGAGTCGGAAGGAGGTTAAAGGCACGAAACGGTGCAGCAACGAGAGGAGACCGCTTAGGTTTTTGTTTCAAATGGCATATCAGGTTTAGTTTAAGTTTTTTTTTTATTTTTTTATGCTGATTTTTGAAACGATGCCATTTGAAGTTTGCATCAGTAGCTTCCAAACGGTACCGTTTTGGTGGCCATGACCCGCGCTTGAACCCGACCCGGATGAGACTAGATCCGCGCGTTTTTGGATCAAAGGGAAATTTGCGCAATGAGCCCCTCCCATTTTTTCATCGTTCTAATGCAGTTTTTTTTTATTTTTTTTAATTTGTTACCTCGCATTTGATTCTATTCTCAATTAGATCCACAATTAAACGTCGTCATTTTCGCTGACAAGTTTTGAATTCCCGGATTTGTGTGGTTATTTGTTGTTTTAGTCCCCCGGTGTTGAATCAATTGACAATTTAGTTCGAATTTGTTTTTTTTTTCTTTTCATTTTGGTTACAATTTTAGTTTAGTTTTTTTAGTACATAATTTCAAATATAATTAGATTTATTTTGACATATTTATTTCTAAAAAATATAATATTATTTTAATATTTAATTTGATATTGTTTTAAAATTTATTATTAGTGTAATTTTAAAATATAATGTGCTATTATTTTAATTTGTTAATTAATATTATTTAAATTTATTATACATTGATGTTTTAAATCCATCAGGTATTTTGTTTTAAATATAATATATTATTATTTATTTCATTGTTAAGTATTTTATGTATTTTATTGGAGTTTATTGTAAGTTGAACAAATTTTGATATTTTATTTTATATTGTTTTTTTTATTTTCTCTTTTTATATATATTACTATAGGGTACATCTTTACATAATAATATTTGTTATAATACTATTATTCATATAAGTATGTAGCTTATTAAATTATTTTTACTACGTATTAATGTTTTGATTTTATATGATAATTAATTTTAAGTGTTTTTTAATATATTTGCATATGTCTTTCAAATCAATTTTATTTATATGTAATTAATTCCTTTTAAATTTTGTAATATATTTTACTTACTTTTTATATATTAGTATGTATGTATCATTATTATTTTCATATGTATTATCATGTTTAATTAATAAACATTGCTTACTTTAAACCTATTCCTAATTTGTTCCAAATATTAACTATTTAATATCTTTTTGAGTTTATTTGAATTCATGTATGTAATTTATCCTTGAATTTTTGTATAATGGATATATTGATTACAATTTTTTTCCTTTTCATTGTTTTGAGGTATGTTTTTAGGAGACTGATTATCGATTTATTTGATGCTTAATTATTAATATTGGTGTTTGTATAATATTAAAATTTTTATTGCTATTTGTAGTCACCTATCTTGCCTGTTACTTCTTAGTGTAGGTTTGGGCTGCTATTTATCTTTTACATTATGTATCGTTATTCAATCATGCTTCTTTTGTAAAAAAAAAATTGTATTTTATTAAAGCATTACAATCCTTTTATTTCATAATTTTCAAAAAAAGCTTGGTGTTCATAGTTATTGAAAGAATTGTACCCTAACTTACTGAGCTTCAATTCTTCTCGATGAATTTGAATAGTCAAGTGTTTATTTTGGTAAAACCATACATTTTTAAAATAAAGCTTTTGAGACTTCAAAATGTTGGATCCTAACTTACTGGATATGGCATTTTGTTATCTCGATTTTAAAATAAAGCCAATGTTTGATGTTTAGGAATTTCGAGAAATTGAACCCTAACTTACTGGATTCTGATTTCTCGTTTGACTGAAATGACCAAATAACCTTTTCAAAATACATCAATTTTAAAATTTACAAATTAAAAAGACATGCTTAATTTTGACGATTGAATTGTTGCACCCTAACTCACTGAGTGTGGCAATTTATTTCTTCGAGATGAGTACGTCCTATTATTCAATTTGGTTTATTCAAATTTAAACTTCAAATGATCGTATTTTAAAATCTTTTCAAAATTTTGACCCTAAGACATTAAACAATCAATTTGGTATCAATTTTGGGCGTTAAATGGGTGCTAACCCTTCCTCGTGCGTAACCGACTCTCGAATTTTTTTCTCAAATTTTGCAGACCAAAATCATACCGATCACACCTCAATAAAAGATCGGTGGCGACTCCCATTTTCATTTTCAAAGCCGATCCCCGTTTTTTTTTAAATTTAAAAATGGTTTCGACAGCTCTTTTGTGACAATCTAAGAATACCTCGAGATTGGTCTTGATGTATCTGAATTCCTAAAACAAAAAAGACGTCCCCAAGATCTTTCATTTCAAAATGTTTAGATTAAAACCTCTTGATTTCGTGCAATAAGCCTACATCATTAGCAGCAAGCAAAATGTCATCGACATATAGAACTAGAAATATGTACTTATTCCTACTGAATTTGTGATACACACAATCATCAACAATATTCATCTCAAAATCAAACGAAACAATCACTTAATGAAACTTATGGTACCATTGACGGGAAGCTTGTTTGATTCCATAGATGGATTTTGTCAATTTTTTAAACCATATTCTTTGGGTCTTTTGACTCAAAGTTTTCTGGTTGCACCATATAAATTGTTTCTTCAATATCTCCATTGAGAAACGCAGTCTTAACATCCATCTAATGTAACTCAAGATTAAAATGAGCAACAAACATCATGATTATCCTGAAAGAATCTTTTGATGAAACTAGAGAGAAAGTCTCTGTAAAATCAATGCCTTCTTTCTGAGTATATCCTTTAGCTACAAGACATGCCTTATACCTCTCCACATTACCATTTACATCCCTATTGGTTTTAACTATCCATTTACAATCAATTAATTTTTCACCTCCAAGTAACGGGACAAGTTCCCAAACTTCATTGTCTTGCATTTATTAATACTCATCTTTCATATCATCAATTCACTTTTAAGAATTAGAACTTTTAATGGCATGATGAAAGTTGATTGAATCATCTTCCATCATTCCATTATCATCCTCATGTTCTTGAAGACATACAACATAATTATCTAGAATAACATTTCTCCTTTCTCTTGTGGACCTTCTTAATAACACTTGTTCTTGAGGTTGTTGAGATTTTTCTTCTGGAACAATTACCTCATTTTGAATAGGAAGTTGTTCAACATTGTCTTGTTGAGGTTTTGGATTCACTTCTTGATCAATGATAGGTATGAAAACCTGAACATTATCAAAAGTGATAGTAGGAATTGAGTTGAAATCCAATTCCTCCTTAAAAGCAATGTCTCTAACCTTATTTCTCCCTCCAAACTCAACATCCTTAAAAACTTTTACAGTTCCCGTCTCAAAAATATTCTTAATTATGGGATCATAAAACTTATAGCCCTTAGATCGCTCAGAATAACCAATAAAGTATATGCTTACTATTTTGGAGTTCAATTTCTTTTCATGTGGCCTATAAGGCCTTGCTTCAGTTGGACATCCCTAAATGTGAAAATGCTTCAGACTAGGCTTTTGACCTGTCCAAAGCTCATAAGGTGTTTTTGCAATTACTTTAGTTGGTACCCAATTCAGAATGTAAGCTATTGTCTTTGATGCTTCTCCCCAGAAGGATTCAGGTAAGGTAGAATGAGCAATCATGCTCCTCATTATTCCCTTAAAAGTCCTATTTCATCTTTCAGCTACACCATTTATACTTAGTGATCCTAACATGGTGCACTATGAGACAATACACCATTCATACCAGAATCTATCCACCAAGTGTTTCTAGGTATTGAAGCTAAATTAACCTCAGAACATACCAAATTAAGAATTATACCTTTCTTTACACTCTAGGCATGATATTTGATACATTCTTTCTTCACGTGTCCAGACTTGTTACAAAAGAAACAACTCTCTGTAGCTTGCTATCATTTCTTTTGAGTTAGACCCTTAGCAGTTTCATTCTGATATTTACTTTTCTTGTCATTGTCTTTAATGGTATTGGCTAAATGAGCACTTTTAAACTTATCACGCTTTAACCTTTCTTCCTCTTACACATAATGAGAAATGAGCTCATTTAGAGTCCATTTCTCCTTTTGACAGTTATAACTAATTTTAAATTGATTAAACTATGCAAGAAGCGATACCAAAACCATTCCTTAGAAAGCTCGATCTTAAGTGCCTTAAGTCTTGAAGTAACATGGAACATCTCCATAATGTACTTCCTCACGTTTCCTTAACCCTTATAGTTCATAAATATCAAAGAAGTTAGAAGTGATGTCATCTCAACCTTATTATTTTTAGCAAAACATTTCTCAATTTCGTCAAGGAAACCATTGGCCTGAGTAATCTCTTCAGATTCTATGCCCCTAAAGGCTTCTAGAATGTTGTGTTTCATGATCATTAGACTCGTGCGATTTAAACGATCTCACCTCCCAAAATCCCACTTAACATCAGGGGTACTTTCCGCAGTGAAGTGCAGGTTGTTTTTCCCTTAGTGTAAGGCCTATGTCCATATAGCCAAGCACCATAAGTAAGTGCCTTTTCCATTTCTTAAAATTAGTCCCATTAAGCATGGGTATAGAATTTATATTAGTATATATTGTGGCAACAGAAGATGAACTAGCTGAATCCATGGATTTCTTGAAATTTTTCGGATCTTGAGAATTTGATCTTCCAAATTAGCATACAAGTAATCTTGAGAAGGTGGCTCTCTCTCTTTTCTAAAGATGGGATATTAAAAAAGTTACATTTTGTATAATTTAGGGACCATAACCCTAATATATATAACTTTGGCACATTCGCCCTAATTTCTAATCAGCCTATCATCAATTAGAAATTAGTTACTAGAGTATCTATACATATTTGACTCATACTTTATTTAATAATTAAAGCCCAATAAACCTTAACCAAATTAGATCACTTTTAATTTGGGCTAACTTATTATGAAGGTAAATAATAACATGTAATTACCCTTATTATATATGTGATGTTCATATTTTTCAACGTTCACTACTTGCTATTACAAACCTCGAAACTGTGCCTTTCACGTGCTCATAAGCTTTTTTTATGCTCATCTTCGTGCGTGTCTCTAGAGTGAGTTGACTTTTCTTTCTGTTTTGAACCCCTTTTTTTTTCTCCTTATCCTTGTTATGGATAAATTGCTAGTGGTATAATTTACAAGAGAGGCGATATGGTATAATAATATTAATTTCTCAAAAAATATGTTTACTTGTTTCTCTTATGTATTTGAGAATGATAACTATACCTATATATGCGACGAACAAGATTACGATTCCTTCTTGATTTTATATGAAGAAACATTAATATACCTATGTGCTTGGATTGTCGAAAATCTTAAATAAGAGTTCCCTTCACTTTATTCTTCCACATCAAGCTCGATTATCATAAAATGAAGTTGTTTAAATGCTCAACCTTTAAGGAAGTTTTCATTGTGTTTAAACTAAAGCCTATGTTGGTAGTCCTTTTAAGTGTTTGCACAAATAGATAGATTTTTATGCTACGAACAATAGCAATTTGGAAGAAATCATGAATTACTATATTGATGTTGTTGTGTATGCAGGGTAAGGTCATAAAAAGGGAAAAGAGAAACCAAATAAGCAGAGAAAATAGAAAAAGAAGAGCCACCCAAGCTTTCACACATCAAGAATCAACGAGTTCCAACAATAAGGTGGAGTTTCTCCATTTTTTTTCCTTCTTGTTTCCTTTTATTATGTCTAGTTATTGTTTTAATTTTAATATGTTTCCCATATTCTTCATGAACTAAATCTTTTTTCTAGGGTTACAATGGATTTCATCCTTAGTTGATTGACTATTATCTATTTCCATATTTTTTTTATTGTTAATAGAGTTTTGATTATTTATTCATTCTTATTCATCTTTGATGATAGTCTAGCCAACTATTAGTTTGACAAGCCTAAAGAAATCAAAAAAATGACTTTTCATTTTAGGTCTTGAATGAATAACTCTTGGTCTTAATAAGATATGTTAATTTGTGGTTCGTAATTAGGATAGGAATATACTTGATTAAGTTGGGTAGCCATAATTGGGGTAGTTCTGAATCAATTTGGTCTACATTATTGGCATAAAAATATAGCTCAATAATTGGAATAAATTAGTTCTTTAATTGTTTGGAAGAGAATCAAGAGAAATTTAGTTCTCCAGGTTAATAATTAACACTATTAGGATAAATTGAGTGGAGATAGATCAATTAGTTAACACGTTGAATTAAATTGAAATTCTAGGGTTTTCCTATTGATTGTTTATTTTATTTAATTTGCATTGCTTATTTTTATTTACTTTAAAATTAGTTAGAAAATTTTATTATCGATTAATTTGGATAGGTTTTAAAGTAATATTTGGTGATTAGAGTTTCGATTAGTAATAGCTCTCTGTGGGATCAATATTTTATACTACTTGGAACGATACATATACTTGCGTGTGCAAGTTTAGATAAAAAAAATTTTGGTGTCGTTGTCGGGGACCGAACTGCTACTTTTGTTAACATCAATTTAATTACTTTTTGCCCAGCTCAAATTTATTTTTATTCATTTTATTTTCAAGTACCTTTGGCTTTTTTATGCGTGGAAGTCAAAATCTAGATTTGCTACCTCTTGATTTGGGAATTGAAAGAACTTTATGAAGACTCAAACGTTTAAACATTAATTCCTAGGTTGAACACGAAGAGTCCATAATGGCTAATCCTAATGGGAATAACAATGTTATTGACCAGAATGATGCACGATTTCCTCTTGTTGTCTCTCCTGCTCCTAGGTCTATCAGAGACAATGCCATACCACATGTCAAAGGCTTTGTACTAGTATTCGCTTTCTGACAGTGGAAGTATACAATTTTTAGATTAAACTGGCAGTCATTCAAATGGTAGAAGCTAATCAATTCCCTAGTTTCTCTCATGAAGATCCCAACCAACATCTGCGGTAGTTCATTAAACTATGCAGTACTTTCAAATTTAATGATGTTTCCGTAGAAGCTGTAAAATTAAGGTTGTTCCCATTTTCTTTAACTAGACAAGTTGCATACTAGTTAGATAAATTGCAGAATGAGTCAATTACAACTTGGGGGGTCAAGTTGTGAAAAAAGTTTCTAACTAAGTTCTTCCCTCCAGCAAAGACAACAAAATTGCGGAATGGCATTACTGGTTTCCAGTAATATGAAGAGTAAAATTTACATGAGGCATGAGAATGGTTTAAGGATATGCAAAAGAAATATCCTCACCACTAAGTGTCGAATTAGTTGGTGACTTAGACTTTTTACACTAGTTTAAGGGAGTCCATTAAAGGTAATCTGGATACAATAAGTAATGGGACATTATTGAGTAAGTCACCTAAAAAAGCTGCCAAGATAATTGAAGATATGACAGCAAATAGTTCGCAATGGATTTCAAGTAGAGTTAGGGCAAGCCAAAAGAAACCGATCTGAGTAGTAGAGGTTGATGCGACGACTACCCTTGTCGCTGAAATGGTTGTTTTGAGATAAGACATGAAAGAGAAAATTGGGGTTAGTAGGAAGTAATTGATTAGTGCAGGGATAATCATCATTCTTGGCAGTGCGCAGCTGAATCAAAACTGGTTGGATATGTTGGAAATCCAGAAAGAAAAAACAAACCCTTTTTCTAACACATATAATTTGGGATGGAGAACTCACCCCAACTTTGCTTGGGGAAATAACCAATGTAGTTCTTCACAAGTTAGACCAGTTGGACCTTCAGGTTTTTCTCAAAACCAGTTTCAAAGACCACATTCTCTATAACCACAGGTAGTAGAAAAGTAGTCGGCTACTTAAGAGGTACTTCAGTAATTCATATAGGTATCTGATGCTAGGATGATGGCTTTGGAAACTTAATTGGGTCAATTAGCTCAAGCTATTCATAGTAGGCCTCAATGACCATTACCATTAAATACTCAGCCTTCTTTTAATGTTAATAATTCGAAGGAGCATAGCAAGGCAGTCGCCCTTAAAAGCGGTAATGAGATACCTAGTATTTCTCCTTCAGTTAAAATGCTTTTCAGAGACTGAATTTTCTATTCCACCCATCGACGAGATTTTCGTCGAGCTTGACGAAAGCCTTAAAATTAGAATATCCTCATTTACATTCGCATGAAAGTTGGAAAGGAACAAGTTGGATAAGAAATTTTTGAAATTTCTTAAGGTATTTAAAAAGTTTTCCATTAATATTCCTTTTGTTAAAGCTTTAGAATAGATGCCTACCTGTGCAAAATTTATGACAGACATTTTGTCGAAGAAAAGACAATTGAGCGATTATTAGAATATAGCACTTACTAAGGATTGTAGTGCCATTATTCAAAGGAAGCTTCCTCCTAAGTTGAAGGATTCTGGGAATTCCACGATTCTTTTTACAATTGGCTACCATAATTTTGGAAAAGTGCTTTGCAATTTGGGAGCAAGCATTAATTTGATGCCACTCTCTATAGCTCGGAAATTGAGTCTGGGGGATATCATGCCATCAGTCCCATTAAAAATGGTAGACAAATTTTTGTTTCCCAAAAGGGTAAAAGTGGACAAGTTTTTTTCTGGCAGATTTCATTATCTTAGATTTGGAGGAAAAGAGAGAGGTTTCAATTTAAGCTTACCATGAGGTTTGTTAGAATTGTGTGACCCAAATTCTAAGAGATTGCTTGCAAGTCAAGTTAAACAAAAATATATTTTCTTTCTAGAAGATTTAGTATTTATTAGTATAATATATTTAGCATTTATTAGTATAGTTTATTTGACTTACTAATTTAGCCTATAAATAGGCTCCTTTACAATCTTAGAATTAAGAGACACCCATTAGATTAGAACTCATAACACATTCAGAGAATTTTGTGTTTACGTTTGAGGGTTCTTTGTTTTTTGGGTTTTCGGGGTTTAGTTTTTATCTTCATCTTTTGTACTCTTCATTCTTTTGCCATTATAGTAAAATTATCTTTGCCCGTGGTTTTTATCCTCTTTTGAGGGGTTTTTCCACGTTAAATTTGTGTGTTCATCTTCTCAATTTCTTCTACTATTTTTACTTGTTCGTTGCTTATTCGGGACGATCCTAACAAGTGGTATCAGAGCTAGTTTAACTTTCATAGATCAGCCCGGTCAGAGATGGCAGCAACAAGGTTTGAAATTGAGAAGTTCGATGGTGAGACAAATTTCAATCTGTGGCAAGTTCGGATGATGGCAATTCTAGTTCAAATGGCTTGAAAAAGGTTGTTACAGGGAAAAAGCCTGAAATCTAAATCAAACAGAATGGGAAGAGCTTGATGAAAAGGTCTTGTCTGCAATCCAGTTGTGCCTCGCGAATACAGTATTGCAGGAGGTATTGATGGAGAAGACCTCATTCGCCTTGTGGAAAAGGTTAGAAACTCTTTATGCGACTAAGTCTCTGGCTAACCGTTTAGTGTTGAAACAACGTCTATTTACGTTTCGCATGAACGAAGGTGAGCTTCTTAAAGATCACATCAGTCAATTCATTACTCTTTTAAATGATTTAAAGAACGTTGAGGTTCATATTGACGATGAAGATCAAGCTATGCTATTATTGTGCTCTTTACCCTCTTCATACAAGTCTTTCAGGGAGACCCTGATTTATGGCAGAGACAAACTCTCGTTCAAAGATGTGAAGGGTCATTTGTTGAGTAGAGACAAACTCGACAATGAGTTTGATTTGAATAGCAAAGCAGATAGACAAGCTTCCGTTTTGGTAGCATCAAAGAAACGAGACAAAAGGTGTCGCTATTGCAAAAAGTTAGGTCACGTCAAAGCAGATTGTTATAAACTGCGAAATAAAAGAGCTGCTGAGAGTAACGAGGAAGATGTAGCTGGTGCTAATTTGGTCGATGAAGGTGGTGATGATTTCTTGTTAGTGTCAACGAGCGATAACTCCAAGCTTACGTCTGAGTGGATCCTAGATTCAGGATGTTCTTTCCACATGTGTCCCAATAGAGAATGGTTCTCCACATACAGTTCAGTTGAAGGTGGAGTTGTGCACATGGGAAACGATTCATCTAGTAAAATAATCGGTATTGGTACTGTTAAAATTAGGATACACGATGGGACGATTAGGACACTCTCAGATGTCAGGTATGTACCTGATTTACGAAAGAATCTCATCTCCTTGAGTATTTTAGACTTGAAAGGATGCAGAATCAACATCGAGTCGAGCGACATTAAAGTATCTCGTTGAGCTCTCGTTTTGTTAAAAGGTAAAAGAACCGGCAGTCTTTATATTCTGGAAGATTCTACAGTGACCGGTGAAATCGGACGTCCCTCGTCCGTTACGGAGTCAAAGTCAACTCATTTGAAGCGGAGGCAACTTGGTCATAGGAGGGAAAAAGGTATGACCATTTCGTTGAAGAGAGGTTCTCTTTTGGATGCAGGTTTTGAAAAGTTAGGGCACTGTATTCGTGAAAATCAGACCCGGGTTAGTTTTGATTTGGCAGTGCACAAGTCGAAGGCTAGAAGTCTTCCAGCTTCTAAGCATAGATTCGACTCAGTTAATTCCCTGCATAGTTCAAGATAGGCCCGTGGCGGGTTTTGGCAAAGATGGCATTGAAAGAATTTGTGTCAATGTGGAGATCGTTAGAATTGTGTGACCCAAATTCTAAGAGATTGCTTGCAAGTCAAGTTAAACAAAAATATATTTTCTTTCTAGAAGATTTAGTATTTATTAGTATAATATATTTAGCATTTATTAGTATAGTTTATTTGACTTACTAATTTAGCCTATAAATAGGCTCCTTTACAATCTTAGAATTAAGAGACACCCATTAGATTAGAACTCATAACACATTCAAAGAATTTTGTGTTTACGTTTGAGGGTTCTTTGTTTTTCGGGTTTTCGGGGTTTAGTTTTTATCTCCATCTTTTGTACTCTTCATTCTTTTGCCATTATAGTAAAATTATCTTTGCCCGTGGTTTTTTATCCTCTTTTGAGGGGTTTTTCCACGTTAAATTTGTGTGTTCATCTTCTCAATTTCTTCTACTATTTTTACTTGTTCATTACTTATTCGGGACGATCCTAACAAGGTTCAATGATGAGCAGGTAACTTTCAAAATTTTCTCTTCTTTGAAACTTTCGAATGATAATGAAGAATTCTTATCAATTAGTGTGATAAACAAAGTTAATTTTGGTTCTTCTAAGAGCATTTATCTAGTTAATTCTATGTAAACTATTTTGGTTTCTAAAACTAAAAGAAAAGATGGCGTGCTTAAGGAATTTATGACCACTTTTGATTATATTTCAAAGTATGCAAGACCAATGTCAAAGTTTGAATCGTTGAGCTTACACATGAGATCTCTAAAGGATTTAAAGTCCTCTATTAAAAAGTCATTAAAAAAAGTTATAAGGTGAAGTGATGGCATGGTAAAAGGTTTGGTAGAAAACAACTTGAGCAAAGTTAGTATATTTTCTTATTAAAATCACGACAGAAGCTAAATCTTGGAAAGTTAAAAATTTTTCGGTCAAAATTGTTTCGAGTTTTTTGAGATATTTCTTTACGAAGCAATAAAACTTCATAGGCAAAGACTTAAGTATTTTTGGAGAGGTGGTGTAATAAGGATTATGTAATAGTTATTATGAAAATGAGTGTGTACTATGGATTATGTAATAGTCATTGTAAAAATGAGTATTTTCTTGGTATGAAGGGCATAGCATAGTTGTAAATTGAAGATCAAATTGAATGCATGTACATAGTCAGTTTGCTTATATTGCCTTGAATTGTAGATTTACCACTAAGTATATTTTCTCAGCGTACAATTTGTTTTTTCCGAGCACAGGTACAGTAGATTCTCGATTGTGAGAGTGGTTGGTTCAACATCCCAGAAGCAAATTCCTGACTCAACAAAGTTTGCTTATGTTATGTTTTAACGTTAATTAAGGCATGTACCTAAGTTGAATCATTTTGGTATTAAACTATGTTATTTGCACTTTTGATTATAAAATGTTGATATATAAATTGGTTAATTTTTTAGTAGTTTGTAAATGGCTGATGAATATGGGCTAATATGGTATAAAATGTTGAATATGTAAATGATCCTAGTGAAGTAGGTAGGAATGTTTATGTCTTGATTGATTTGACTTAAAAGTTAACTTATAGGAAATGAATCAATTGCATATTATTGGAATAGGCTTAAAAGTTCATGAATGGATGATTGAAATTTGCATATGTTAGCTAAATAGGGTTTGAATGTGATTAGAAATAGACTTAGAAAAATTGTAGGTTTTGTGCACCTTGAAATTACAGAAATAGTACGTTACATCGCGACGTCACATGTATGTCATCGCGACGAGATCTGGGCTCCAAGCCACAGCACGACGACAAACCCCGTTGCCATGACGAGGGCCAAGTCAGTATGTCATGTCACGACGAATAACTCCCTCATGTCGTGATGTCATCCCGATAGTATGGTTTCAGTACAATTTAGTCCTGATTCGATCTCAAGTTAGCATTAGACCTTTCACAAGCTCGCATTAGATTCGGGAATAACTACTTATCGTATTGTTTGCTTATAACTCTTGTGTTGTATTGTAACACCTAGGAATTTAGGGTTAGAAGTTTTGAGATTTGTAGGTAGAGTCAGTGCCTAGATAGAACAATTAGGTTTGTTGGTGTGTTTTTGTTGGTCTGATGGTTGGTTATGTGTTAGCGTACCTTTAAGTCCTAGGTTCGAGTTCTCAGGTGTGTTTTGAGGGACTATTTTTTATTTAGTTTGTTTTGTTTTAAAATTCTAAATAGTTATTTATTCATTTTCTTATTTTTTGGAAAAAGGAAAATCCCTTCTTACGTTCTCTTCTCCCTCTCTTACACGTTCTTCTCTTCTCTTTTCACATTTTCTTCTTTTTCTTTTAATCTTTGATTTTCTTCTGCTGCTTCGTTTCGGTGGTTTGTTTTCGTCTCGATTGGATTTCTTCTCTTTTGCTTCTACTCTATTTCTTTTGTTGCGTTTTATAATCTCGTCGACAGGAGTTTTTGGAATTGGTGGATTTGAGGCGTCGATCATTTTTGGGTGTTTAAATCGTGAATTCAGGTGTGGGTTTCGTAAATTTTTAAATTTATTCGTGAATTAATGAATCAATTTTGTGAAAAACAGTAATTTCATGTGTTCCGGTGATTGCGTGATCGTAATGTTGTATCACTGTTAAATTGAGTAAAAATTCGACTAGTTAGGGTGTGTTTCTGCACTATTAGAGGTTAAGGATCATTTGATGTCGGAATTCATGTTTTTTGGGTTGTTTTAGGGTGGTTTCGTGACCACATGGGCATGTGCATTTGGGAATTAGGGTTTTTGGGCAAATTTTGGTGCCACATAACCGTGTCGCTGATTTAGGGGTTTTGTCAATTTCCACACGAGCGTGTCCCCTAGTCACATTGGTGTGTGAGATTTCCATACGGCATATCTACTCTGCACTCAATTTTAGCACTTTTGGACAGTGACTTCCACTGGCTGCTCACACGAGCGTGTGTCCCCTCCATACGGGCGTGTGTAGCCTTTACATGGGCGTGTAGACCCCCCACATGGTCGGGGCACACGGCTGTGTGTCGCTATTTCGCCAATTTTTGTATTGTCCATTTTTATCTAATTATGATTCTGTGTATTTCGACCCTTGGCTAGGTCTTAGTAAGGGTGGTCGGGACTTCGTTTCGGCCTGGACTTGTGCGTTATTCGCAATCATAGCTCTAATTAAGCAATTCGATTGAGTGTTAATTGATGTTATGTTATATCTTATTCTAATTACGGGCATTTGAATGTGTGCATTTCTAATTTCGTATTCTATTTCTATAAGTCTATCTACGAATGGTGTGCATTTTGCATTTGCATTAATCTTTTTGGGTTTGGTTGAGAAGAGAAGGGATTCTGATCTGTTTTGGCAATTTCAACTGCAATACGTCTGTATAGCAGTTTACCGCATAGTACAACATATATGTTAGCTTTACTGCATATTAACATTTGAGTGGCTTAGTCCACATACATGGTGTGTAGGGTTGGATGTGCCTTTCGAGGTCCTATGTGGTGTGCATGGTTGGATGGGCTTGAATAGCTCATATGTGGTGTGCATAGTGGTTGGAGAGTCGTTTGGCTAGTTGGGTGGGTTTTTATTACTTGTTGCATTCATTCTACATTCTGTATGATTACGAGACTAACTATTTATAGATCGAGGTGTTTCAATATTGATACGTTCGATTTGTTTGTGAAAACTACTCGTATATCGGATTGCCATTGAGATATTTTTTTGTGACACTTTGGTGTTCGTTTTCTGTCTTTTTCGAACTCGCATTGAGCTCGTGTAGCTCACCCCCTTACTTTATCCCTTTGCAGGTACCCTCATTTTCTGTAGCTGGACTTGACATGCTGGAGGTCTCGGAGTGATATGTTTTAAGCCGGACTAATAGAATGACTTTTCAGATTTTTTATTTTGTGAATTGTTTTGGACTGTAAACATCTATAAATACAGTGGTACAATCAAATTTTGGATTTTCATAAATAGTTTTGTTTTGAATTCTAGAAACTTGGAACTTTACTTCCGAACGCCTTCAACGTGACTTGAATTCTCTATTTTGAATCCTAAAAGGGCTAAATGGTTTAGTTCGATTTTAATAATTGTGTTCATATAAGATTTTAACAACTCGCTTGTAAAATTGTTTCAGATCACTTCAGTGATCAATGTAACCTCCAGGATTCGGTCTAAACTTTTAGGTCGAGTTTTGCAGCGTTACATGTATGCCTAATGATATGAAATTGTAGTAAATTACGTCATAGTTGCTCCGGGAACGAATGTAGATTCTATGAAATTTATCTCTATTTCACCAAGTTTACCTTTGGTATTTCCTTTTCTGAATTTTTTTTGGAGTTCTCCAGTAAATGATCAAGTTTTCTAAATTGTAGGTTTTCTTTTTTTGTTATTTTATTGTTTCCTTATTTATTTTAATATCCTTCATTCGTTTTGAATCATCATTCAAAAATTATGGCACCCAAAAGATCTCATGATGTCCCAGTTGAGAGTGACAAATTTGAATATAGTACTACCATGGAGGAAAAGTGGCATCTATTAGAGTGTAGGGGGATTGAGTGTTTTTCTAAATTTAAATATAAATTTTCAATCCCTAAAGGAAAACATCACCTAAGCAAAGTAGGTTTAAAGGAAGGTGATTCGCCATATTTTTGGGTTTCACTGTATGGATTTTAAATAGGGTTTCACCTACTGTTGCATCTTTTCTTCGTGGATGTTCTGAATTCATGCGGGGTTGCACCGAGTCAACTAATGGGAGCATTTCGATTGGCCTTGGTGGGTTATTTTTTATATTGTCGCAATAAGAGGGAAGAAACTTCAGTTGATGTGTTCAAGAGAGCTTATATATTGTCTCCTGCTAGTGATACATACCAAAAGTGCTTTATGATGTTGATAGCTCACAAAGGCACTATAACGATGTTGAACAATACAAGGAATAATATGAATCTTGTAAGAGAGAAATATATCAAAGTAGAACAAATTTGCGCAGGTGGCTTTCCATTTCTACTTTCTTGGTGCAAGCTCGAGAATGATTGGAATACTTTAAAGCCCATTTTGGAGACTGATGTGGAGATGGAGAGTGCCAACATTTATGTCAAGGTTTGTCGAAAAAGTTGGAGGACACTCATATTTTACACAACATATGAAGATATTGTTTGATGGGGAAGAGCCCAAACAAATGGGACGGAATGGACATCAATATAATTGGTAGCAACTAATTAAATAAAAAAATTATATTAATACTAAAAAAAACACCTCCCCCTCTCTTTTCCCTATCGTTCCTCCTCATCCCTCTCCCTCTCTCTCTCCCTCCCTTTTCCCTCTCCCTCTCCCTCTCCCCACTTATATAATGTGACTCAACAATTTAATATTAATATAATTTTTTTATTTAATATTAATATTAATATAACTTTTATTTAATTCGATTTAATGACGTGGTGACATGGCACTTCTTGATTGGCTCTAGATTTTTTTTTTAACATGGTGTAATGGTAGGGGCCAATTTTGGCAACGAAATAAAATTTAGGTACTCGATTCGATCAAAAAAAATTTTAGGTACCTAACTCAAATTAAGGATATAGGTTAAGGGCATCCTATTTAATTAAACCCTTTGTTCATCATGAAGCCAAAATAAAATCAACTAAATTAATAAAAATGGCTTAATATTAAAAATGCCTCTTAAATTATACATTTGTTTTTCATCTTGATATTAAATTTTTTTGTTAGAATGGATACTTTCACTGTTTTTTTACATTAGTACCTTCACCCTAAGTCATTAATCAACTATGGTCAATAATAACGTGACCTAATTGTATAAGGACACGTGACAAAAGGCCACATAAGCAATGTGACATCGTTACTTGTATCAAATAATTTAAAAAAATAAAAGCTAAATATATATATAAATTACGGAAAAAATCTAAAAGTCAAATTTATATTTAAAATAGATAAAAATTAATTTCAGAAATTAATTTTCATAATATATAATTATATAAGAATATAAATAATTCAAGATATATAGAGAAATTTTTAAAAATTCAAAAAAAATAACCCAATATTCAAATTAAAAGTTTAAAAATTATATAAAAACTATTTTGATTTCTCTAATTTCCCCCGACTAAACCTCAACGATTGCACACCGGAAACAGCCAAAAAGAAGCCAAGAATAATTTATAACTAGAGAGTAAAAATTTATTTTTCCTTCCCTAAATCTGTTGTTGTCATGGCATTTTAGCAGTCTCCGTTGCTTCGTATATACACTCACACTGTACCAACATACGCTCCAACCATAGCCGGTCACAGCTCTCCCTCTTGGCTAGCTAACTATCTTCGTCGGTGCAGGTCTGGGCCATTGTTGCTTCCCTCAGTTTTTATTTCAGACTTAAGATTTAATTGTTGTTTGGATTTCAGAGAGTTGCTTACGTTTTGTGGTTACTAAATTGATTTTATTTTTGGGTTAATTGAACAGCATATAGGGTTTTCGATGAACCCTTTGTTTCGAGTCGGGTTTAGCTCACGGGATTTATTGTTGTTCGGTTTATTGGATTCGTAGGAATGTCTATATATTTTCTTGAATTTTTAAAAATCATTTCCTCTTTTTTTTTAAAAAAAATTCTATATTTTGAATTATTTGCATCCTTTTATAATTATATATTATAAAATTTAATTTTCAGAAAGATTTTTATATTTTTTGAATATTATTTTAAAATTTTATGTATTTTATATTTTTAAACTATATGTATAGCTTATTATAAATAATCATAAATTTATTTTTGAATTTATATATATTTCTAATTATTCTTATTTTTAGAATTATTTAATATTTATACTATTAATAAAATCTTTGACTGAGTTGGTGTTATTAGTCAACCTGCCACCAATTCAGTGAGAGATATTACAAAATTGATTTTACATATTTAAAATAAGTTATATTATTTGAGGGTATTTTAGTCTTTTTAATTTTAAAATATAAGAATATATATATAGTGGGATTAGAACCTATACCAATTACATTGAAAAACTTTAAACTTACCACTCAAACAATGTTTTATTTTAATTTGTTTATACATTTTAATTTTATCATGCACAATTTATTTCCTCCATCAATTGTATATATAAATATTAATATTGTTGATTGATATGGTGTCACGAATTAACTTGACCTCAACTTAGGATTGATGACGACAATATAATAAATAATTGTATTCATTTAGTATTCTTATGTATTTATGTGTTTAAATTTCGTTTTACTTACAATTTAATCTATTTTTAATTTTAATATCATATATATTTCATGTATTAATATTAATTAGTTTCAAGTTTTATATCTAATTATTTATTATGTGTTATTTTTAAACACATATTTATGTTCTAAATATGTGATTTTCGTATGTGTTTTTTTTTGTGTGTGTGATAAAGAAGAAATTACAAGAAACAAACTACATTAACAAGCCTAACTCTCCAATCGGGAATATTTCAAACATTCGCAATCCTTGGCTTCCCAAGTGAGCCAACTTAGTCATACTATCAGTTTCCTGATTCTCTTCTCTAGGTATGTAACATATATTCCAATGAAGAATATGAGACAATAATTAAAGAATTCTCCTAATCAGAGCCGAATTGGACCTTCCTATAAGACTCCCTTGGATGGTCGTAACCACCTCAAGACTACCAATCTGGATCAGCACATTACCAAAACCTTGATCAATTAAGATGTCTAATCCATCCAATATGCCTCACAATTCAACTTCGAACATGAACAGCTCCCCAAGAACCAATTAAAACCAATTATCCACTCTCCATTTTTGTATCTCACAACTCCTCATGCTGCCACAGAACCATCATCAAGCCTAACGGAACCGTAGTAGACCTAACTCCTAGATGAGTTAGAGCATAAAATCAGATCCTGAACAGTACTCGATGGACTCTTACCAGACATCAAGAATTGTTTGGACCAACTATACGAGACCTTCATAGTATCATTACTGCTCCAGGTCGCTCCCTGAAAGATAAAAAGATTGGGATTCTTCCAAATACGCCAGATGATAATCCCAAAAAGACATTCCCAACTTACCTCTCCAAAGCAAATGTCATATTGGTTCTGTAGATTTGAGACGAGCCATTCCTATAGATTACCAGAGTAAAACCTGAGACATCCGATAGTAGGAATTAAAAGGTTCTGAATATTTATTGCTGCAGGACAATCCCTTATGGCATGTAACACATCTTCAAATATATGACCACAAACTCCACATGTCAAACTATGATCCAAGCCCCGACGAACACTTTCTATGTTGGTGATTAATCTCTGCTTGAATACAGACCAAACAAAAAATTTAACCCTTTAGGGGCCTTTGAACTTCCAAGGGATCTTCCAAACATCTTCCTTCGATTTTCATGAACGTTCCCGAAGTTTCTCATAGGCACTTTTAACAGAAAAGGAACTTGTCATCATTTCCCCTAGATTATCCTATCAACTCCTGCTGCTGAATGTGGTGGGGGTATCCCAATAAGCTTTCGAATGATTGTCTCATGCAACCATATCTAAAATAAATCAAGGTTTCAAGTACCATCTGTTGCAACCATATCACTAAGAAAATAGTGCAAATCCAAACTAGAATGTCTGAGAATCATATTAACGAGAGGCCATACATTTGGAATCCAAGGATCACGCCAACACTTGATATTTCACCATCCCCTACTAACCAAAGCAGAATCTCTCGAATAAGTCGCCAAACCTTAGTAAGGGTTCTCCACAGGAAAAAGTTTCTACTACGAGATAAAGTTTCTAAAATACCAAAAGCCACCCTATACTTCGCTCGAAGCACCTATACCCAGAGAGCTTTAGAATCAGCCACAAGTTTAAATCTCAACTTCATCATAAAGGAAGTTTTATGATCTTGCAACTTTCAAAAATCGATACTGCCATGTTCTTGAGGCCAACACACATCCTACCAACCAACCAAAGCCACTTTCTTACCTCTATTCGAGGATCTTCAAACAAACTAATGCACCATACGTTCGATTTCCTCACAAAGATCCTTGGAAATCAGCATTGACTGCATGAAATAACTAGGAATCGCCAGTAGAATCAATTGAGCCAAGGTGACCCTACCAATAAGAGAAATAACCTTGCATCCCAACCCTACAATTTACTTTGAACCTTGCCCACCACAAAATGAAAAGAGCTATTGGGTACTCTACCATGAAATAGGGGTACTCCCAGATAGTTCTAAAGACTACGTACTCTGCGAAATCCAAGAATACGACACAAGTTACCTCCTAAAGCATCATATACACCTTTTGAGAAACAAACATTCGTTTTATGTGCATTAATCTTGTACCTTGAATACTCACATAAACTATCTAACATTTCATTTCATTCAAGACTGTATCTTGATCCTCTTTAGATTGACCAAACAGAATTGGGTCATCTACAAAAAAAAAAGTGAGACAGGGGAGGGCCCGATCAAGGTAGACAAATAGGTCTCTAATGTCTAGAATTAATATTAGATTGGACACTATGGCCAAGCCATTCCATGCATAGAACAAAGATATAGGGGGATAGTAGGCACTCTTGACGGACCCCCTAGTCAACTAAAATTTCTAAGTTGGTGTTCTATTCTACAAAATCCGCATAGTGGAGTTAGAGATAGAAAACATAATTACATTACAAAGGTAATTCGAAATACCTATAGCTTGGAGAGATTCACTAATAAACTCCTAACACACTCGATTATAAGCCTTCTCAAGATCAATCTTGATGGCCAACCAGCTCCTAGTCTTCTTCTTGATTTTCATGGAATGAAACACTTCCTAAGCAATAATAATATTATTCATTATGCTTTTTCTCGTAATAAACTCAGTCTGCTCTTGGCCAATTATTCTTGGGAACACTAGCTTAAACCAATTAGCAATGATTTTCATTACCCACTTGTAGAGAACCGAGTGCATACTAATCAATCAAAATTGAGAGAAACAATTTGGATTCGAAACCTTAGGGATGAAAACTATTAAGGTATTGTTCAGCTACGGATCATTTTTTTCTCTGTTAAAAATATTCTTGACCTAGGTACAAACCAAATCCCCAAGACGATTCCATTGACTTTGAAAAAAAAGCCATGAAATTTGTCACTCCCGACGCCTTCAAAAGACTCATATTAAACATGGCAGACTTTATCTCCTTGTTGGGGACTGGTTTGCTCAAAAACTGGATCTCACTATCTTCAAGCTTCGGAAATGAACTAGTGGGAAGTCCCCTCATCGTCCCGGGTCCTCACCATACAAATTCTTGAAGAATTGAATCACCTCCTGACATAGTTCCTCCTCATCAAAAGTCCACTCCCCCTTCACATTTTTTAAAGCCATGGTCCAATTCTACTTTCTCCTTTTCAGGGTGCACCTATGGAAAAATTTTGCATTGCGATCTCCCAAAGAAAGCCAGTCACACTTTGCCTTTTGTTTCCAAACAAGTTCCTTATGATACAAGACATGTCCAATTCTGACTAAAATAAATTATCAGACTATGAATAATCCATACCTCTCTTAATTGTATCGAGTTTTTGAAACAGTCTTTTTTTACGTAACCCATTATGGTCATACATCTTCTTATTCCAATCCTTAAGCTAACTTGTGAAATTAGAAAGCGAATTGGATATAGAACCAACAAAATTTCAATTTTTGTTAACGAAGTCAAAAAAAACTCTACATGCTCAACCTATCCTGCCAAAAAATGAAATAGACGACCCAAAGACGAATGAAGCATAGTTCGTAATGATAGAAGAATAAGCTCATGATTAGACTTGAGTCTAGGGAGATAGGTCACAGAATAGTTTCGGAACAACACAAACCACGCATCATTCCCAATAGTTTTGTCAAGACGCTTCGAAACTCCACCCCTTTGCCACGTAAAAGGAGCACCTCTGAAACCAAATCATGTACCAAAGAAGAGTCTATAAAGTCTTCAAAAAATGGACATATTTTTCCATTGAATCATCCATCCCTCTTCTCATTAGAGGTTAAAATTGCATTAAAATCTCTTATTGCCACCCAAATCAAAACAAATTGGGGATGACTCCAAATAATATCAACCTGTATCAAATCTTTCCATCCAACCCAAATACCCCTAGAAAAGCCAATTGCTTCCACTCGATGAGAATACTGAAAGCCAAGACTTTGCGACAATCAAATCATCTTTGTCACCGCTAACTTTAGTTTTTAAAAGGCCAACAATATTTGATTTATATTCCTAATTATACTCACAAAAGATCCTCGAAAACTTGCTACTCGCACACCCTTGACAATTCCATAAAAAATGGATAAATTCATAAAAATAAAATAGAAAAAAGAGGGTAACTTACCATATCTCTTGGCTAGCATGTGCCTTCATTGAGTTTCTCATCGTTGTTCAAGTTCCTCATCTTAGCCTTGTTATTAATTTGTGAGTTGATGAGTTTGGCCATGGAATTCATTGTATCTGACAACGAAACCCTTACACTCCTAGAATTTTTAAATCACCTCCCTCATTCTCGAATTATCTTACTAATAGCACCACCACTTCAGAAAATACCCCCTTAATTCCTGATCCCCTCCCTTTCGAAACTGGGATCCCTTTACCTTTCCCAACCAAAATATCAACTTCAATAGGATTGACATTATTGAGTTTCACATTTTCCTCAAAGGTAATAGCCGAGTGTCTTCTAGAATCAAGTAGCTCATTATTAAGTTCTACTATCGATTCCACTGGGCTATCAAAAGTTGGATTAAAGTTATCGTTCCCAAAGGGATTGGCGTTCCTTCGTAATTAACTCTCTTAAAAGGGGATTAAACTTTAAATTTCCTCCTACACTATCGTGGAATTACCCAAATTAATTGGAACCTCTAAGGCCCTATTTCCTTGAGTTGATAAAACAGGCCCAATAGACTTGGCACTTTCAGCATTCCCAAATGCCGTATTCCCAAAACCTGGTGGGTCCACCATCATCCCATTTTATTTGCCCAATTTAGTTAAAGCAGGCTCACTATACACCAAGCCCTCGTTTCATTTAAAGAATCCAACCCAACCACAGTATTTCGTCCCAAAACATTGAAACTAATTGTTTTTTTTTTTACACTAACCCATTATTTTTCTTTACCCAAGATAGACTCCCTTGATTCTTGATTGTTAGAAAATCCCCCTTTTGAAACCTTATCCCCAAAAAAATCGCCTCCATCGCACCATCTCGGCAATTCTCATTCCAGGCAAATTTGAGGAGTTATTCACGGTCAGTTTCGTCTCTAAACCTTGCTGAGCCTTAGAGCTTCACCGTGACTTCCTCTCAACAATCATCCAAGGCCCAAACAAATCCAACGGCTCCACCACCTTGTCTACCTCCAGTAAGTCTTCCATCGCTTAACTTTTACCCATAACAACATCCTTTGAAGTCCCCACACCCAAGCACATTTCTTTTGAATGGCTAAACCTTTTACAAGAGAAACAAATGAATGGAAGCAATTCAAACTCCACCCTCTGCACTGCCCCGTTAACCAGGATCTGAGAGACTAGAGGTTTCCTCTAATTGATACACACAACCATCCTGGCAAATTTCCCTCTCGACCCCTTGTCCGTCTGAAAGTCAAGCTTGGTAACCGTACCTATCAGACGCTCTATTTTCTCCAAGATTTGGCGCTTATAGAGGAAGCCCAAAAGACCAAGCAATTTGACCCAAACCATAGTATTTCTAGGGAAAGCTTGAAGAGGGTTAAACTCTGGTGTCCATGGTTAAACCGTGAGATACTAACCGAGCACAATCTATGGCCCCTGGGTAAGCACTTTCTCATAATCGTCTCAACTCTGAAACTTAACCAGAAAATATCTATTTTCCACACCCATTAGGTGAAACTGTTGGGAAGGCTTCCTAAGGCTATGAATCCTATTCTGCAGTATAATATATGATAAATTTCGACCAAGTAGCTTTACCACCACCGTAGTCACCAGATCTCTAATAAGAATTTGTTGAACCCTCTCGGAGAAACTAATAGCACGTATACCATTAACCATAGTTCTCACCACGTCTCCATCTAAAAGCTCAAAGTCCTCATCCCTACCAGAGTTAGGAGGCCCTTGGCCCAAGACTTTATCCCTCCATGAGATTTCTGGCATTAGGATTGAGTCTACAACCATATCATTTTCCGAATCAAAATCCAAACCCTTAAAGCGGACCTTTTTAGTGTTTCGATCTCCAATCATGTTTTCACCTCCGTCGTCCTCAACCATCTCTACAATTGACTAATTGTAATTTTAAAACATTAATATCATACAAAACGGTAATCCATTAAATAAAAACAACTTATTTTTATTTTCGTATGTGTTTTAGTAAATAATAACATAGCATTACTTATATAGTTTTTTGTCACATGTTATTACGTGATTGGATGATGTGATTATTGATTATAGTTGGATATTAACAAATCCTTAAATTATTGATAAAATGTTAAAATTATTAGGAAAACGATAAAGGAATTTCATAAGTTTTTGTTAGTGAAGCTGATTGTAGAAATTCCCAATTTGGATACCATTTCTTTAAAGGAAAATTAGATATAAAGATTGGAAGGTGACAGTAAAGGGTAATTTCTATATTAAGCCCCCCGAAAATATCGAAGGTAAAAAACTAAGAACTCAACAACTGCGACCAAACTGGGAAATGAAATGAGAAGTAGAAAAGCCATAAAAACAAACAATGAGAACAGATATTACCAACATATTACCAGAAGAGTGTATTTCTTACATCCTTTCCTTGACATCCCCAACCGATGTTTGCCGATCAAAGCTTGTCTCTCCGGTCTTCAGATCGGCAGCTGATTCTGATACCATTTGGGGAAAATTTCTTCCCTCTGATTGTTATGATATCATTTCCAATGCTTCATCATCATCATCCTCCAAGTTGTTGACTTCTTCCATGTCCAAAGCACAGCTTTATTTCCATCTTTGCAAGAACCCCATTATTATTGACAACGGTACCATGGTAAAACTTTTTATCTTCATTTTTTGTTTTTAATTTTCTTTTTCTTTTTAAATGTTATAATATGGGTTTTTCAAGATTTGGGTAGTTTTCTTTTGATGAAATTAGGGTAGCCCAGTGTATGATTCATAATTAATCTAATCTATTGGGTGTTTATTTTTATGGAAAATTTAGCTTTAGTGTTATTCTTTGTGGGAACCCCATTAGCCTAGTCTGCTTTATGTTTGGAATTTTCCTGGAAAATTGAAGAGCCAATAGCTTGGAGTTCAAATTTATGGTGGTGCAAATTGTAGCAAACATGTTAGGCAGTCCATATAAATGATTGGATGATTGGAATTTTGGAATCAATCAGGAAAAAGAACTGTGAAAAAGGGCAAACCTGCTAAGACTAGAGAGATAGAATATATTAGACATTGAGTTTACTTAGATACATTGATGCCTACGGTAGCAAGAGACTCATATGCGAAAGGAATAATATCTATGTAGTGTTGATAGCCTAGTTGGTTCATGTAGTAACCCTTAAGAATTGACAGACTCCGCCTCACTTCACCCGGAATATATGAGCCTGAAGTGTTGCATATATTACAACTGCTACATGAATCATAAGTTACTGAGAATTCATTGGAAGTGTAGTTGTAGAATTAATCATTGCATATGGTGCTTTGATCTTGAGTCTTTAGTAACTTGAGCATCAATGAATGGCCAATGTTGTGGAATCCTTTCCTTATCTGTTGATATATATAAAGAAGATCAGTATGTTGACTAACTTGATTCTTCTATACAGAGTTTTGGCCGCAACAGGGAAAAAATGTTATATGCTGGGGGCTCGACGGCTTTCAATTGCTTGGGCAAACACGCCTAGGTACTGGAGATGGAAACGTGTGCCTGAATCTAGGTGTGCCTACTCTTGCTTTCTTTTCTTATTGTATTTAAAAGTTAAATAACTATGTAGCTATGTTATACTGTCTTAGGGACTGACATTTTATTTCCCGTAAAATAATGCATGTTTGACTGCATTTTTTAGATTCTCGGAAGTGGCTGAGCTCAAAGAAGTGTGGTGGCTAGATGTGAAGGGAACAATAGAGACTAAAATTTTGTCTCCTAACACAACTTATGTAGCTTACCTTGTCTATAAATTTTCATCATCTAGATACGGCTTCGAGAAAAAACCTGTAGACCTGCATGTCGAGTTAGGAGAAAGTGATGCCGGGCGAACTTTTCGTATATTCCTAGATCCTTCAGCAAATATTCCTCAATTCTCTCGCGAGAGAGAAGATGGGTGGATGGAGGTTAAGTTGGGTGAGTTCTTCAATGAACATGGGGATGATGGGAAAGCTACTTGTAGTTTAAGGGAAGTTGATAATTATACCCTTAAGAAGGGCCTCATTATTGAAGGAATCGATATTCGGCCTAAAGATAGCAGATAGAAAAGAATTACATACTATGTATGATAAACATTATTGCTTGTGACATTATACAACATATTTAGTGGGAATATTTGCTAGCATGGTATATCTTTATTACCTGAACTCTTCATTTTTCCTGAAATACCCGTATTTGACACCAATGTCCAGCACATCTTTGGATATGAGTATGGCCAAATACATGGGAAGAACTTAGAAAATATAACCCATACGCAGTGGAGTGTAGGCAACCTTGGGTATGCTATAGTTATGGAAGTGATTCAGAGTTTGAAATTATTGCTTGGTTTTTGAGTGAAGAAATTTCAGTCATTTTATGCATTTCTTTTACAATAGTTGCAGGCTTGTAGTACTATTGCCTTGGTAAAGCCTTTGTTCTTTTTCCAAGTAAACTGGATTTAAACTTGATATCTAGTAGTTTTGTAGTTATTTTCTAATACTATATATCAGACTGATAAGTCTATATTAGTACTTGTTTACTATTGAAATTATATATAATTTAGGGTAAACTACATTAGTAGTCACTCAACTATGAATTTTTTTTCTCTTTTGGTCATCCAATTATGAAAAATTACAAAACGATCACTCAACTATTAGTAAAGTTCTTTGTTGGTCACCCAATTATGAAAAGTTATAAAATGATTACTCAACTGGTTAATTTTGTTTGTTTTGGTCCTCTAACTATTTTGGGTTTTCGGGTGTTTCCATTTTTACATTAGTCAACTAGTGATAAAAGAAAGACAATGTTAAATAATAGGATGATTATTTTGTAATTTTTTTATAATTGAGTGATGAAAAAAAACACATAATTGAATAATTATTTTGTAACCAATCATAGTATCATGGTTTAACCTTAATTTGGCTTTTTGATTCATTGATAAAAAAGATAAGACTTTCTATTACCGTTTGGATAGAAATCTCAATTGGAGTTAGAAAATTGGACCTGATTGGTTGGTTCAATCAAGAATAGATAGCCCACTTGGTTTGAAACTTCTCCCCCCCCCCCCCAAAAAAAAGAAAAGAAAAAAAGCATATGACGAAACCAGATATTTGATTCAATTGATAAAAAAGGGGTAAATTCATAAATAGTAACTAAACTAAGGTAATAGTTACATTTTGATTATTCAACTTTCAAAATCTACATCACGGTCATCTATTTTATGGGGTTGTTACAATTTGGTCACTTATTCATTAACTTTCGTCACCCCTTTAACAAAAAGGATAAATATCAAATTTAAACAAACTTTGGTCCAATATGCAATTTGATACATGGTCGCAATTATACATATGAAACTTGAATTGTAGTTCGTGTGTACATAGAATTTTTATTTTGATTCAATTGTATGCATTTAAAGAAATAAATACATACATTTATCTTCATATTGGATTAATATAATTGTTTGTGTATGCAATATATCAACGTAAAATTATGTTAATTCAATAATGTCATTAGTGATTTATGAAAATAGAATCAAATTGGAATTCCATATATAAAATTGCACAAAATCAAAGTTTATGTATGATATTACGCATTGGATCAAAATTCATGTATAGTTTTAATAAACTATCTCTTAACAAAATAATGACATAACATGTTAACTTACAGGATAATAATTAATTTCGCTTTTTGAACCATACTTAAATTTTAAGTTGGTATTGCCAATTGAGTTTTAGTTTAATTGATATTGGCATTATTTCTAGTGTATAATAACGAGGATACAAATATGCTGAAGTACATTATCTGCCTATTTAATGGTTGGAGGCTATGGCCATTTCCAGCTTCTAAAATGACTAAGATATTTACCGGTAAAAAGAAGAAGGAAGAATTGACTATTAATAAATCTAAATCCCAAAGTACACCGTTTTGCCCATTTGATTGTGATTGTGGCTTTTGGTCATGAGTTTGGATGTTAATTTAGATTTTGTTACTCTGATTTGCGAATTTCAATAAATTGAGGGTTTTAGGCTATGATTGTTGTATAATGCAAAGCAATAATTTTTTACATGAAATGTAAATTTTATTAATTTTTAAAATTTCTTTAAATTTTTTAAATATTAATTTTTTATGATTTTAGAAAATAAGTTATGAATTTTTCACATATATATTTTAAGAATTTTACGACATTTTTTTTATTTTTTAATTTTTTAAAGATCTAGCCATTAAAAAAATCTAAAATTAATATTTAGTTATAACTCAAGGGTTAAACTAGTTATTAATAGTTTGAGTTAATATGTCACATCATCATTTCGTTAAAGGGTGATGAAAGTTAACGGATGAGACGAGTGACTAAAATATGATAACACTAGTGATTATTACGTAATTTTTAAAAGTTAATTGATTGAAATGTAATTTTTCCTTTGATTTAAAGGTATTTTTTGTAGTTTACTCAAAAAATCTAAAAAAAAAGATAAATTTATTTTTCTAAATTATTTCAAAATTAATGAGATTTCAACTTTTAACATTTTATTCATGTATTAAAAAATATAGCATTAAATCGAATGCAAATTTTAATTAATCAGTTACCATGTTTAATATTTATATTTGGTCAAAATATGTTATCAATCCTTGTATTTAATTGAAGTTTGAGATTCAATCATGTAGTTAAAAAGTTTTAAAAGAAATTTTGAAAATATTTTAAAAAGATGATTTTGAGTCTATGTTAAAATCCAAAGAAAAACTTAAGTTTGAGAGTTGATTGCACAAGAAAGATTTTAGCACCCACTCAAAATTGATATATTGTTAAATACATATTATCTAAAATTCAAAAATTAAGAATTTATATCTCAATTTTTAATTACAATTCAAATTTTTAATAAATTTATTATATGATTGAATCAATTTGTTTTAATAAAAAATTCAAAAATTATTTTTTCACATGATTTGATTAAATTGTTGAGACATAAAAAGTAATTTTATTTTGAAAACACAAAATTTATTCACTCGATTCTAATAAGAATATTCTTTCATTTACGAATGATGGATAGGGACTAAAGATTTTAGTTTTCATTATAATTCAAAAATTCCTGTATTTAATATTTTAGGACCATGAAAATATTTTTTTTCTATTTTTTAGTTATTCCCAGCAGCTCTTTTATTTCGCAGTTTATAACAATCTGCTTTGACGTGACCTAAGTTTTTATAATAGCGACGCCTTTTGTCTCGCTTCTTTGATGCTACCAAAACGGAAGCTTGCCTATCTGCCTTGCTATCTAAACCAAACTTATTGTCGAGTTTGTCTCTACTCAACAAATGACCCTTCACATCTTCGAACAAGAGTTTGTCTCTGCCATAAATCAGGGTCTCCTTGAAAAACTTGTATGAAAGGGGGTAAAGAACACAATAATAGCATAGCCTGATCTTCATCGTCAATCTAAACCTCAGTTTTCTTTAAATTATTTAAAAGAGTAATGAATTGATTGATGTGATCTCTAAGAAGCTCACATTCGTTCAAGCGAAACATAAATAGACGACGTTTCAACACTAAACGGCTAGCTAGAGACTTAGTCACATAAAGAGTTTCTAACCTTTTCCACAAGACAGATGAGGTCTTCTCCATCAATACCTTCTACAATATTGTATTCGCGAGGCACAACTGGATTGCAGACAAGGCCTTTTCATCAAGCTCTTCCCATTCGGCTTGATTTAGATTCTTAGGCTTTTTCTCCCCAACAACCTTTTTTAGGCCAATTTGAACTAATTGCCATCATCCAAATTTGTCATAGATTAAAATTTGTGACACCATAGAACTTCCCAATTTCAAACCTTATTGCTGCCATTTTTAAACAGGCTAATTTACGAAAATTGAACTAACTCTAATACCACTTGTTGGGGATCGACCTGATTAAACAATGAACAAGTAAAAATAGTGGAAGAAATTGATAAATTAAACACACAAATTTAACGTGGAAAAACCCCTCCAAAAAAGATAAAAAACCACGGACAAAGATAATTTAACTATAATGGGAAAAGAACGAAGATTACAAAAGATGGAGATAAAAACTAAACCTCGAAAACCCGAAAACAAAAAACCCTCAAAACGTAAACACAAAATTTTCTAAAAGTGTTATCAGTTCTAATATCTAATGGATGTAATTTTCTAAGGTTGTAAAAGAGCCTATTTATAGGTTAAATTCATAGATGAGATAATAATAAAATAATCTAGACTAATCAGAGTTTAATTAAAACAAATAGACAGAGTTTAACTGGAAGAATAATTCTTAAATTTAACTGAAATAAGAGTCATACTCAACAGTAATTAATGTCAATAAAAGTAGAAAAAGTAGTAATACTAGGATTGAGAAAATAAAAAAAAATAGTATAAATGTTTACTTTTTAAAATTATGATAGTTTATATTATTATAAATTAATAAAAAAAATAAACTTAAATTAAGTAGGGATATTTATCAAAATGATAAAAAAAAAATTTAGAATTTAAAAAAAACGGCACATGATATCAATGTTCCTGTATCTTTAATAGAAACAAAAATCTTAATAATTAATCACATGTATAACGCGTGTTTACTTGTATAGAATGACATAATATTTAAAAATATCTACACATTTTGTATAATTCATGTTCAATAATTACTTGAAAAGGTTATTTTGGAAAAAAAATAAAATAAAATAAAATGGGTGGGAAAAATGTAAATTTAGTAAAATAAAATAAGAAAATCTCAATTGTAATATTTTGATTTTTTTTGTTAATGAAATTAGTAATGATAATTATTTCAATAAAATAAATTTTGTATATTTTTTAGGAAAAAGAATAAGATCTAACTTTGTTAGTTTAATAATTATTTTTCTATAATTTTGAAATAGGATAAATCTTACTCTTTTTTATACATTTTTAGTTTGATGTTCAATTTCCTTCTCTGATTAAACCCTAAATATATAATGAAGTATGATGTGCCACTTTATTATTAGTGACAAATTATACTTAATTGTTTTTTAATATAACACTTTTTTGGGCAAAAACTGAAGCACTTTAATATGTTTTTAATTTTGTTTAACTTTACATAAACATCAATTTCTATTGTAATGTTAAATCAGTTAATAGCTAACTTTTAATTATAATTTATATAATTTTTAAATGTCTAAAAACAATGGTCATAAAAATGCTCCTACCATTTTGTCAAAAAAATTCCAAAACTTTAAAAAATAAAAAACTTCAATTGAATGATTTTTTCAGCAGGAATAATATGCCTAGAAAGCAAGAAGTTATTATGATTTTATAAAATAATTTAGAATAAAATTAAAAAAGTTCTCATATTAGTAATAGAAATTGTGAAATAATGTTAAAATGGCACCCACTCTTTGGGTGAGAAATTATATTTGTTTGAATAAAGATTTATTAGTTTTTTTACATATATATAATTAATATTGTTAAAAGAATTCTATTTTTTTAAAGAGTTTATAGTTTTTGAAAAGGAGTAATTTTTACAAATTATAATATATTTAAAATGTAAATAATATAATTGTCCTTTATATATAAATTTGACTAGTTTAAAACCTGTTGGTGTCATTTAACTCGTAACACCAAGCACAATCAAATCTTTTATATTGATATATATAATGGTATGTACAATTGATTTCATAAATTAACCTCCTGAAATTGACCCAAACCCAATCTAAAATCAATCAATGGTTGATCTTAAAACTGAATTAAAGACTGATATAAAAATATTTACACTCGTCCACATCGTTCAAATTTAGCTTCTCTATAGGCCAAAATTGAATGAACAAATGCAAAGAGCATAATTTAATTAGGCAAAAGATAGAACATGGTTACTAAAATAAACAAATAAAATTATTTTGGAAAACTAACAACATAAAAAGGAAGACAACAACTAAACTAGTTATCTCATGAATACTTTTCTGCTATCACATTGAGGAGAGTCAAAACCGTAACATATACCTTTTCAAGCATTCATAGTGGAAAAATCTAATTTGCTACCTGTAACCTCCCAAACCCGGCCTAGACTTTATGACTAGATTGAGAACGCTGCATTAGCCACCGAAATCGCTAAACTAACTTACATTACTTTTGAAGACCTTCAATAAACTTATTTTAGAGAAAAACTGTAGTTGTACTTTTGTGTTAGTTTAAAACATTCATTTTTTAGGTCAACTGTACTTAATATTCATTTTATTGTTAATAGTGTTGTTTTAGAAAAATCATTTGCTTGTCGCTTTTCTTTGTAAAAACTTGATGTTAAACTAATGCAGTAGAAAAAACCATTTTTCAAGTCATTTTGGAAACTAGTTGCTTTATCGATTTGTTTTCTTTTCAAAAATGGTTCATTTGCAATACATCGGAAATTATAGAACAATGTCAAATTTTACTTAAGCCCGATATCATGCATTTTCCGGTTATTATGCTTGAGTAATCCATGAATGCAAAAATCCCCAAATGGAAAGTTACCAAGCCACAGACAAAAAATAATTAAAAATTACAAAACAAAAACCAATAGAGACTGATTAATACTTATTAAAAATAGTCTGAGGTCCAAGGTGATTCTCCGTATGTCGGGTCCTAGTTTCGAGGTTTACCTAAAAAGTTAAACACTATGGAGGTGAGCTTATGAAAGCTCAATATGAGTCGAACAGTTATTCAAACGGACATAAATATCAAATATAGTGAATCATGTTAGCATTAATAAAAGAACACAAAACCATCATTGGAATTTCATATCATTACATAGTCATCATCAAAATCGATGTCAAACGGTGTATGAGCATGAGTTATCATTCATTCGAGTAACAATCATTAATTTAATACCATTAATACAACACAAAAATGTCACACCCCCAAACTAGGGCCTAGGAGTTTTAGGGGTATTTTAAGAATTTTAGCCTTCGAGTGTTCAGAATTCTATGACATGGCATATCGGTAATGTTTACAATTATGGTTTTTAGAAAATTAAATCAATTTTTGAAAATGAGTTTTAAATATCTTTAATTGTAGAAAAGTGATTTATTTGTAAAAGAGTCAAAATTGTGAGTTTTTAAGAAGTAATTAGACCAAAATTTAAAAACGTTTGTAACATTGGAATCGTTCTAGTATTACTATTAATGTTACAAGAACCTACAGGGTCACACCCTATAGTTGAAATGAACGGAATAAAACATAGTTGGTATTGTGTTTGGTTGTCGCTTGAATTAAATTAATTATAGAATTAATTTAATTGGGTAATCAAATATCAAATACATTATATGTACAAGGTTGTTGTACGCATAATGAGAATATGAATTTGGTTCGTATATAAATTCAAATAAATATATAGTTTACCGAAATCATTATTATAATTAATGTAATTATAATTTTCAGTTTAAAAACATTGTTATATTTATTTAATTTCTAGAAACCCTGAAAATAGATATAAAAATCTCGTTTTTCTTTGTTTGGGGGTCTAACAGCCGTCAAAGCAAAGTCTTCTCCAAAACAGTTTTGGGGATTCCTTCCGTTCATTGTCAACTGGGTAGATTACGTAGAGGCTGGAGTCACGATAGATTACGGCTTGGTTCGATAGTAGATCAGATTACTCGTTGCCGAGGCGTCACTGTCTACTCAGAATAAAGATTCGGTAATTTCGAAACCTTTATTTCACCCCGATTCGTTCCTCACACATGGATCCATGGTTAGGATCACCGGATGTTTTATTTTTTCCGCTGTGCCGTAGGGGTGCCGACGTTCCAACAATCTCAATATTCGGCCTAATGTCCAGGACGGGTATGGGGTGTTACACGATACAATACGTAACATAAATCAATAATATTCGAGTATGTCATGAACATGATGCAATGCAAAAAGGTTCCTACCCAAACCATCAGCTACACACCATAAGATCCCTAGAACCTGTCATCTGAACTCCAAAACAATATGGGTTTAAACCTATTGTGGTTAAAACCACCAATAAAAATATATAAAAAATTATGTCAGTAAAAATGTAGACAAGCTGCCAGTAAAAATGCGGTAAATTATTGTTCCCCTCAGTACTCCAGGTGCACTGCACTGACTACGTATAAATGTAGACTTTATATGCCTCCAATACTCCATGAAACTCCTCCATCAACCACAAAATAACCCGCCCCAATGCACATGTAATATGTCACACAATCTCATGCATATCCATACATCAATACTTTCACATTTAATTGAAATTTTCAACATATGTCCTCATTTATCAAATACTTTCAGTAAATGGAAATAATATTCCAACTTTCAATTTACCAATAAAATGGTATAATTCAACAAATCACAATTTCATGTTTATTTACAACTTTTCTTTGTGTGCATGTATAGTAGTCTTTCAAACATATCATAACAAATCACTTGTATAAATATACCATGCATAAGCCTTATTTCATTCATAATCATGCTATACATACAACCCAAACATATATCAAATTAACTAAACATTCATGACAATGTCAACCATTCAACCATTCAGTCAAACTAGCAACAATACTATCGTGCCAAATAGTTAGGGCTTGAAACGTACCTAATTCGGTCGCTTACAAATTCAATTATTTAGCTATTAAGCCAAGCCCAATCAGCAAGCTAAATCCTCAATTTAATCATAATATTTTTTATTATCAAACAAGTTATTGAGTTAGATCCCACACCTTATTTTATGTTCTTTCGCCGCACACTAGCAAATCTTGCAATTTCTCTAATAAACTTTAAAACGGACCTAAATTAAATATAAGTATTGAACTCAATTATTACACCTCTTAAACAGCCCTTAAACACCCACTTATGGGTTCAATCTAATCATCACAATTACAACTATTTTTCGAATCCAAACTAATTAGATTTCTTACATTGATTTGAGGCGAATCGTATGCGCAAATGTCTTTCAGCTTTACTATTGATTTAGGGCGTTTAAGTCGGCACCTAACACATTTAAATAATGGAAAATAAGTAGCTATATTGATTAAAATCATTCATTTAATCAATCCATAACCTTTTCCCAATATCTATGTTGAAACAACAAACTACTTTACAATTACCTACACTTACGCTTCCCGAATTGTCAGATCCGAATTTTCGATTGATCAAGAAAAAATTTCCCTAACTAGCATGTGATTAAAGGCTGATTAGGACAGTTTCAAGAACCCAACATCATGTTGGAAAATATGGGAAATAATTAAAGAAAAATAGCCCCATTTCTTGCCTATAGGCATGCGCGCCACCACCCGCGGTGGCCAATTTGGGGCTGATTTAAAACCACTTTTGAAATCAATTAAAAATCTGGAAAATACCCATTAAATCATTAAAAATACCCTAATTTCCATATTTTAATTTTTGAATTTTTTAACTCACAAGATTCATTAAGAAATTGAGAGAAAACAAGAACTTACACAAGCTAGGTGAAAAGGGCGACAATGAAGTTCTTTTGGGGCATCAATGGAGGCCGATCTTGAGTGCTAATATTTTAAATTTAAATTTTATGATAAAATTACAGAAAGAAGAGGAAAATAATGGTGCAAGAACCCGCTGCAAAAAGAAAAGAAATTAATGGTAAATCTTGGTGTCTTGGGCGGCAACACACAAGGGAAGAAAGAAAAAAATTGAAGAGAAAAGATGAGAGGAAGAGGGTGAACGACTAGGGTAGGGAAAAATTGGCTTAAAGGCTAAAAATATAAGAAAAAGTTACATTTATACTTAGGGATTAAGGGTATGGACGGCACACACATTAAAAAAACAAGGGAGTTTACAAAACTTAATTCTTTTACAAGGGAAAATATTCGAACTTGATACCTTAATCTAATTTCCCTGATTTTCCATTTATCAATTAACCACTAGGATATTTACTTATTTTTTAAATAATTTTGCAATAGTTATTTTAAAAATAAGGTGTGTCACATACTAGGGTTTGATGCAAAATTTGTAAAATAATAAGAATGATGCGATAGAAGGGATTTGAACTTTGGTTTCAAGGAACGTTTCACTAACACTTATTCAACAAACCAATACCTCATTTATTTCCTAAAAATGCACGGGTAATCTCAAAAATTAGAACATGACCACCCTGCCTCTCGATTCACAAACTCGATTTTACTAATCCCTACTTTTTGGGATGTTACACTACTGAATATAAAAAAAATAATACCCTACTAGAAAAAATCTAATTTTATTCTGAAGCTTATAACATTTTTTTATGTGACCATTCTTTTTGCAATAGCTACATTCTTTGTCGCAGTTCCTTGGCTTAGATCGTGCCCTTGATCTTCCTTGACCCAAATCCTTAGATTGTTGCCTTCCTCTGGCAACCAAAACCGAGGCTTGCCCATCTGATTTGTTCTTTGGCCCTAACTCGTTGTCGAGTTTATCCTTACTCAAAATATTTCCCTTCACTTCCTCAAACAAGAGTCTCTTTCTCCCGTAAATCAAGGTTTTTCAAAAAATTTTGCATGAATAGGGCAAAGAACAAAGTAGTAACATTGCCTAATCTCCGTCGTCTATGTTGGCCTCAACGTTCTTCGGGTCATTTAGAAGAGTTACAAATTCACTAGTGTGAGCCCTAATAAACTCACCTTCTACCACGTGGAATGTATATAATCGTTGTTTCAATACCAAGCAATTTGCGAGGGACTTTGTCATATACAGGGCTTCCAATTTTCTCCATAAGGTTGCTTCCATCTTCTCCGAAAGTACCTCTAGCGATACCAGTCTAGGCTAAATCCCCTGCAATATAAACTCATAGAGTATTGTCGGGATTACCAGTCTAGGCTAAATCCCCTGCAATGACAATTACTCTAATGAGCTTGGATCTGAATTACCAGTCCAGGCTAAATTCAGACCCTAATTCGGATAACCCGTCCGGGCTAAATCCATTTTCCACATATTCTTCGGGAGGGCTATATCAGGATAGGATCACCCGGCCGGGCTAGATCCTTTTTACCGTCAATTCCTTTTTAAGGATCCATCGAATTTTCCTTCCATTCAACCGGGATTTCTTCCCCTTTTTATCAAATATATCAATGTTTCATAAATTTTCATAGAATGAACATTCAAATCATATTCACATCACTAACAAACATTTCAAGCATTTAAGAATATAATTCAAGTTACACGAACTTACCTCGATACTTGTTTGTAAACAAAAATCTACTAATCTCAAACTTTTTATTTTTCTCCATCTAGCTTCGTATTTGAATTTTTTGGATCAAATAAATAAATTTAATCATTAATCTACTACATTTCATGTTCATATGTAACATTCTCTATAATTCCATTATTATTTATAGTGCATTCAAAGTTGTCTCATTGAGTCATAATCACTAAATTATTTATATATTGAGCTACGGAACTCAAAATTAAGATCCAATAATTTTCCTAGAAACTAGACTCACATATCTTCTTATCATAAAGTTTTTAGAATTTTTTGTTCAGCCAATAAGTACAATTTATTCTTTAAAGTTTCCCCTGTTTCACTATTCGACAGTTCCGACCCCTCTTCACTAAAAATTAATTATCTCATTGTACAGAATTTGGATGAAGTTCTAGTTTGTTTCTTTTGAAAATAGACTCATTAAGGATTTTAAAAATATAAATTTAAGCCCATAATTATTTTTCTCCAATTTTTGATGATTTTCAAAATTCAAAACAGGGGAACCCGAATTCATTTTGACATTGTCTCACAAAATCTATTATATCTCATTATTTACAATTCCATTGCTTACACCGTTTCTTTTATAAGAAACTAGACTCAATAATATTTAATTTCATGTTTTATTCATTCTATAATTTGATCTCTAAAATTTTTGGTGATTTTTCAAAGTTAGACTACTGTTGTTGTCCAAAACTGTTTTAGTACATGATGTTAATTACCATTTTTCCCATAAGCTTTCAATAAATGATAAGTTCATCCCTGCTCAATTAACCTCTCAATTGAGCTTATTTTTATCAATTAACACTTTATTCTATCACTTTAAACTACTTTATAACATTTGGAAATCAGAATTTTAGGACTAGACTTTAATTCCAAACCTTTTCACAATTAGGTCCTACAAATCAATTTGTTTTGAAATTACCTAATAAAATCATCTCATAAACAAATTAAAGCTTCAATTTCATGCTATTTTATCATAAACTTACAGCACTCAACCATGGTGACTTTCAATTTTATTCATGAAATCAAAAACTGATGAATTTAGTAATAGGACCTAGTTGTAAAAGTCTTAGAAACATAAAAATTACAAGAAAAAGGTAAGGATTAACTCACTTGGTGTAAAAATTATGAAAAACCAGCTTGAATAAACCCTTAGGACGTTTTTTTCTGATGAGAATGCAGAAAAATAAAGAGAATTCTAGATATTCCAATTTGGTCCCATTTTTATGTTAGTAAAATTTGTTATTTTCTCATTTTACCCTTATTTCACCAATTCTCCTGATTTTTCTCAGCTTATGCCGCCCAAAATATCTTCTTTTGGGCTTATTTGCAATTTATGTCCCTCCGCATTTAACAATTGAGTTATTTAATCCTTTCAGTAACTTTTACACCTTTTTCAATTTAGTCCTTTTCACTTAATTGACTACCCAAACATTAAAATTTTCTAACGAAATTTTAATACCATATTACTAACATTTCATAAATATTTATAAAAATACTTTTGACTCTGTTTTATGAGATCGAGGTCTCGATACATTGTTTTTACCCAATTTCTTCAATAATTTCATTTTCTAACTAACCACTAAATCGGTAAAATTTTTCTATCTATATTTTCATACGATTTTCCTATCATATCAATATTCATGCAAAAATATTAAAATAAATTTATTTTTAAATCAGATTTGTGGCTACGAAACCACTGTTCCAATAACCTTGAATTTAGGCCATTACACTTGATCGTGTGAAACACACGGCCTAGCCACACAGACGTGTGTCCCTTGCATCTTTGAAAAATTTTGATATTTTTCGAAAAAAATTTGAGTACCCGGTTTAGTCCCGACTTATTTCTAATGAATATTTTGGACCTTGAGGGTTCATATAAGGGACTTTATGATTGATTTCTGATATGAATACTGTATGATGTGAAATATCTGTTTACTTGATCTGTAAATTCTAGTAATGCTTTGTAACCCTATTTCAACGACGGATACGGGTTAGGGGTGTTACAGGGTCCATGCAATGGATTTTCCAGTGGTGGGTCTTTGTCGGTGTAAAAAATAAATACAAAGTTTCCATGTGATTATGATGTTGAAATCCAAAATCTAGCATTTTTGTTTAAAACAATTTTTATTTTTTCTTTCATTTAATAAAAAATTTCAACCTTATATTATTAGTGAGAATTTAGTTTGGTTTGGTTTAGTTTGTTCATAAGCATTTGCACTTTCTTTTCTATTTTTTAAGCGATGTGGTTTTTATTTCTAGTTTGAGTTCATCACATTGGCGTCTAACATCTTCTAACCTTTCTCCTATCTTTCTTTATTCATCTTTTATGCATCTTTGATCTTCCTTTATATGTCTCGTATCTTGTTTTAGTCCATGGAATTTGGCGTTCAAACTCTTCAATTTTCGTTTCGAGGCCTTATCTTTTTTGGTCATACTCAAGTTCGCAACTAAAATCAAATTGAGATTTAAACTTAGATTGGGGCGAGTGAAATGCCATGAACATTAAGGGATTTATATAACAATTAGGGAAACAACGTTTGGAATTGGGAGGAAACAATTGAGGAAGGTGAAGAGAAACCGTGGCGAAAGGAAGAAGAAGTAATAGCTTGTGAGGGAATCGGGTGTTGGGCTTAAAATTGCTCGATTTTTCAATTTGTATCGGATGATATTCAAACCCAAAAATAAGTTTTGAAATTCCTAGAAATCAAACCCAAATATTAGTTTTGAATACTCTATATTTTGGTGCAATTTTGGATTTGGAGTTAAAATTGTTAGGACCAAAGGAAAAACATGAAAAATAAATTTAAATACAAAATAAGAATGGGATTATGTTGGATAACGAGGAAGAAGAAAAAATACAAAGAATAAAAGAAAAAGTGGAAAAATACAAAGAATGAAAAGAAATGGAAATATTTTTATTTATTTTTTAATTTTTTAGATTACGATATCATCATGACATCATTTATGTCATGTGTCATAGTCTTATTCTACCATCTGTCTTGAACTTAATGACATTAGGCTCGGGTATTGATTTAGTTGACAGAAAAAAAGTCCGGGCATCAAATTGGGACCAAAAAAACCATAAGTACCAATTTGGGAGAAGTGGATAAGTTCGGGTACTAATTTTATATTTAACCTTGTAATTAATCTTACAATCATTAATCCAATTAAACTGATGCATGTAAGTATACATATTTAGAATTCAAGATCATATGGTGAAATATATCAAAACTTTGGGCCACTGATGTTTAATTTTAAAATTTTTGATCAATTTAAAAGTATTGATAAATTATACACTCCTCTAGATACTAACGTTATAGAAATATTATGACATTATTTGTATAATCATTGATTCAATTTAATGAATTATACAATGAACATTGATCAAACTAATAGAATTATACAATTAATCAAACAATCACTTGATTCAATTGAATAGGTAAATGTATAAATGTAACGACACCATGGTGCATGAGTAATTCTTATCGGATCATTTTAGGTTCGGGTTATATCGGGTTATGATCATTTCATGTTTAGTAATTCAATTTTAATTTAACACAAAGATTATGTTGAATAGATAAGTTTAAAATCAAGTTACTTGCATGATTTAGGTTTGACTATTAAAGTCGATAAAGTTTAATTTGTTAGTTTTAAAATAAAATTAAATCAAAGTTAGGTAATTATTTAATTGGTTAAATTTATTATAAAATTAATAATTATCCGAAATATGTTTGAAATAAAATATAATAAATTATTATCAATTTAAATTAATTAATTCATGGTATATAAAACCATAAAAAGTAAAACCTTTTTAATAGAAAAAAAATAATTATTTTTATTTACATTAAATGTTCACCATAAATATTCTATTGTTAATAATATTTTTAATCTCAAGTTTTGATGTCATTCGTTAATTACATTATTTTAATTAAAAATTTGTTAATAATTTGTGGGATAAGAAGAAATCAATCAGAATATGTAAAAACAAAAAAAAATTGTCAAAAATCTCTTTCGAATTTTTAAATAAATTATAACCAAAATCTATAGTAAAACAAAATCAAAATAAAAAAATTTGGAGGTCTTGAAATATATAAAAAATTTTGGAATATTGTATTGTATTTTGATAATTTCTCTTCACTTATCAATTTTACTTGGGAATAAATAGACAAAATATAATTTTCGATTAAATATTTATTTTTTGAACATTAATATCATTATAGGTTCTTATCATATATGTTCTTTTTAATATAATGTCTAAAAATACCCATAACCCCTCCTCAATCCTTAAATAGGAAGATAATGCGTTTCAGCGTACTTGAACTCAAGTCCTTTTAATGTCGATGCCAATTGAGCTAAGACTCAATCAACTTCTGTTGCTATCAGTATCATATGATATTATCATAAACAATGATAATTACATTTACAAGTTATAATTAAAACAAAATAATAATTTAATTTATAAGTATTGTTTTTATTAACTTTTAAAAATATTTATTTAATTTGTTATAATTATTTCAAGTTTAAGTTGGAGGAATTTAAATTGCTGACTTCTCAACATAAAATTAGGTTGATGGAGTCAAACTTTTAAATTTGAATCGAAATTCACAAATAATTGATTTGTAGTTTAATTGGCGAGAGAATTTTTTAAGGTATAATCCTAGGCACAAGATTTATTTTACCAAAAAAACTAATAAATGCTCTTTTGAATTTTCCATTATACTAATAAATTTATTTTATAATAAATTAATTAACTGTACAACTCTTACCCAAAAATCTCTCATTTAAGGTTTTCTTTGGCTGCTTTTCATTTTCTCATCTATTCCACCATTAGGCTTTTTTTTTCTTTTCTTCTTACATCTTTTAAACTTCAAATTTCTACTCAGTTTTCAAATCATTCAAGTCTTTTTCTTTTATCTCATAATCTCTCTTCTCATCTATTCATCATTCAACAAAAGAAGACAAAGGAATTAGATTAAGAATTGTTAAGGGACCAAGATGTAATATTTTCAAAATTCAATGACCTTGTAATTTTTTTCGTCTTTCGTATTTTTTTTTTTGCATTTTTGTAAAATATACAAGAAAAATAGTAAAATTTTAGAACTATATAAATTTGTAAATAAACTTTGGTCATGAACTTTTAATTTGTACAATTTCATATATGAAATTTTAATTTGATCTAATTATCACAAATTGCTAACACAATTATTGATATAACTTACATATACAAATAATTATATTTATCTAATATAAATATAATTTGATATATATATTTTTTAAATGTGTATAATTGAACTATAATCAAAATTTCATGTGTACAATTACACTAAAATCAAAATTTATGTATCAAATTACTCATTAAATTAAATTTGAAATTTAATGGCGCTATAAAATTTGAAATTAATGGGCCAAGTTGAGGAACGTCCGAAATTGAAAATGTGAAATTAAATCGAACAGAAACCAGTAGTGATTCAAAATTTAATAAATATTAGCATAATTCGATATTTAAAAATAAAAGAAAATTGAATTTTTGGTTATTTAACACGGGGGGTTTTGGACAAATTCCGGCCCCAATAGGTAAAATTTAACTCAAAGTATTAAATTTTTTAAATATTTCTTTTTTAACATTTTAAAATTGTAACAACAATTACACGTTTTTTCAAATAAATAACTGAATTAAGATATTTCGGTTAACCGAATTAGTAATAGCCTAATATATATAATATATAATATTATTTATTAAATTCGGTTAATTATTCGATTTTGAACTGAATTAACTGTTAATTGAAATTTCAAAAAAAATTAATTGACCTTTGAATTAGACCAATTAAATCGGTTAATTTGATTTTAACCGAAATTTGAACGTATTTTAATTAAAAAATTGGATTTAATTAGGCTGAATAGTATACTTGGTTGAAGCAGTGGTTATTATTTGTAACTCCTTTTGCCAGTGTTTTTACCGCGAGTGCAGAAACAACTTGAAATTTTCAAAAACATTTGGCGCCAAAACCCAGAAAGAGAAATTCGAGAAAACATACAGATCAAAGTAAATAAAAATAAAAAATTGAAGCACAATAGTAGTGGAAAAAGAAGAATGAATTCAAAGCAGACTCCGACTAGGGGTTTTGGACAGTATTCTATTGCTTCATCGTTTCTCTCACGTCCTTCCCATTCGTAAGCAAAACTCGAATCAGTCCTATCTCTCTTCTCTCTTTCTTTTTTAGAGTTCCATTCTAATTTTCTGTTTGTTTTGGGGGGGGGGTAAAAATTGTTTACGAAGTTAGTTCCAAGGAAGTACAGAAGGATTTGCGTTGCAAAGATTCGAAGAAGCTTACATCATTATCAGATTTTCTAAATCAAAAGCTACCCAGAAATTCGGGTATTCCCAAAACTGTTCAGGTAAATTTTCACCATTTCAGTTACCCAGAAAATGATTTTTTTTTTCTTTTGAATTTTATAACAATACCCCAAATTTTGGTAGGAGAAATCAAGGCCTTTTTCGTCGCTATTATCTTCAAATGAAGGGAAACCTATTGACAAGCAGAACAAAAGGAAGAAAGAAGAGAAAATTGATGGTCTTAATGAAGTTGTTTTTGAGCAGTTCAAGCAAGATAACTCTGAGAAAATAGATAGTGTATTAAGTTCAAGCGTTGTTGGTGAAGAAGAAAATTCAAGAAAAAAACGGAATCCATTTGAAGGTATTCAATGCTGTGTGTTCTACTTTTTCTTCTTCTTTTTTTTTTTAGCCAGAAACCTTAATATGAAAAACTATGCTTTATATTTGCAAAGAATGGAAGATTAATGAATCTACAACTTGTAGGTTGCAAGTAACGTGTTTAATAAAAATGTTGGACAAAATATTTTAAGGAAAATAAAGAGTTTGAATCAAGTGGAAATATGTGATGATGAGTTATCAACCTTTATAGATTTCTGTTTTCAGTTTGGTTGTAAGTATGTTTGCAAGTTATTCGAAATTTTTTCTAATTCTACTGACTCAAGATTGAGTAGTTTGAGCAATTGAATGAGTCAAATTTAAATATTTTGATACTTGATTTGAGTAACTTAGAAATTATTATTTGAAAGTTTTATATCAAATTCGAGTTGAAGCACAAATACTTGAACATAAAGTCAAGTACGAGGATCTAGCTCGTTATTTATTAAATAAATGAGCTTAATTAAACCTAATTAAGCGAGCTTAACTAGTTCAAATTTATCCCAAATCAAGTTTGAATTTTGAAGAGTTAGAATAAAGCATCTGAGCCTCGAATTCTGAGTCAAATTTTTGCTCCACTTCTTATAGCTAGAGCTCAGCACCACTCAGTTACACCCTGCTTGCAACATCTCTTATTGCCATATAGGAAATTTGATGAATTTGACATAACTGTTGTCTGTTTAGAATTTGATTTACATAAGGAGTTATAAAATTTTGGTTGATATTGTGTGGATTATCAGGTGTAGATGAACAAAGAAGAACACGGAAGCCTTTTCTAGTTCTGGGAGAGGAAGGTGATGATGATCCACAAAACATAAAGAAAAGAGGAAGAAAGGAGTGTTCTACAAGCAACAAGAAACCAAAGCCCCATTATAATCACTGTAAGTAATAATTAATGCTCAAATTTCTGTTCGGTTAGTCATCTCATATACCTATGCTATTCGGACTTAATTTATGCCTAACAGAATTTGAAAAAAAGAAAAACTAAACAGTGAAAATACTTCAAAATGATGAAAAAGGCGTAAGCCTTGGTTGTTGTTTGATAGCAAAAGTAAGAAATTTGAATGTTTTGTTACCATGGTGGCAGATGCAAATGGTAGTGGGTGGTGGGACTGTGTCATGGAAGGCGTGGACAGCGAGGAAGTTGGCTATGGCGAAGTATGGGAAGGGGTGGGCTCCACAACCTTTGGTGGAATAGTAGACTGGCATTGATACTAGTCCCTGTTGCAGTAAGTTCTAAACTTAACTCATGCTAACTGCTATGAGATATGTTCATCAAAGTTTCTAATTTTGGTTATTATGAATAGAATCTAAATCCCTGTTTTCTGTCAATATGTATAACTGATCTAGATGTAGAAATACGGTTTGGAGTTTTTCTCCTATGGTGCAAATAGTTGTTGCAACTCTTCTATCTCATATTGAAAAACTTTGATGATCAATTATGATATACATGTAGAGATTTAAGCATGTGAGGTGCCTATTATGCCCTGTTTTCAAAACTGGACTAGATTGGGAATTGGTCGGAGTATCAGTGTGAAATAAGAAATTGGATTGATGAAACCAACTTTTTCTATTTTATTCTTTTAATAATTTATTCAATTGACTTGAACAAGCTGGTCAAACTGAACGTTGATGATTTGATCGATTCAACACTTCAACCAGTCTGATTCTAACTTTTACAAAGCAGATAATATATTAGGGATTAAGTGCAAAAGTTTACAATTATGAAACTAGATATTTGTTTTGAGTACAGATATTGTAGTTCTTATCATGTTATCTATTTGACTTTTATTGCATTTGGTTTGCTTTGGTTTTAGGGTAATGGTTAGTAAATTGTAATTATTTAAAAATAAATTTTACTTTTTATTACATTTTAAAATTTTATAATACAAAATAAATATTTTATTTCTAAATTAATGAAAAATATAAAATATTATATAAAAATATATTTTTAGATATTAAAATATTAATCGATCAAATCAATTATATAAATCATAAATAATACATGTTTAATCAACTTCACGGGAATCAATTTGATACAAATGGATTGAAAATTTAAATATGTTTGAATATAAGGTGTGAAAAATAACTTAAAAGAAATTTTTTTTTTTTGCAAATTTTTATGTTTGTTTCATAAGAAATAATTTGGCCAATGAAAATGGATTCCCTATTAATAGAATATAAGTATTTTTTTCTTATAAATGAAATTTTTAAAAAAAGTATAGGTTATTTTCTTTTGGAAAAGAGATTATTTATTCGTAATTTTATTTTTATATAAAAATTAACTTGATTTCAATCTAATATTATTATATTAATAATAAATATCTAATATTATTTTTTTAAAATATTAAAATATTAAAATAAAATATTATAGTGTTCAATATTACTAGACATACATATTTGATTATTTGTATTTAATAATATAATTAATATAATTTATTATTTTATTAAATTATTTAATATTACAAATTTATTTTAGTAATAAATTTTAACCATAATAATTTTAAATTTTAAATAATATTCTTAATATATTATTAAAAATATTTATATTAATATATTAATAATAAATATATATTAGAATTTATAAATATTTTATAATATAAATATTTTACCAACAAATGGTTGAAAGAAATGTAAGTAGATTTTTCCCAAAGTATTTGGATCAAGTTCAAATTTTAGAGTCATTATTAGAAGGGCTTTACTTGAATACTACTCTTGGCCTAAGAACTAGACTCAAATTATATTTATTTTGTGTTTTGTTTCACTAAGAAAAACTTTCAGGGTATGTTTGGACAATATATAACAATTGGATGAAAATGTAATTATTAGGGTTGTAATTACATTTTCCTGTAAGAGTAAAGTATATTAACAGTTACCCAACTTTTAACTCAGTCACGCAATTTTCAAAAAACAATAAATTAATCTTAGTAAACATTTTCCGTTACAAATGTAATGACAAATTGACTTAGTATTAAACTGGCCACGTTGGAGTTTATGTTGTCACTTAAATAACTCCAATATAAGAACCCTAATTGAGCAATAGAAAAGAAGAAGAAAATAGGAGAAGAGATGGAGATGACTTCCAATCCCACTATTAAAAACCAATCTTCGCCGGAAATGAAACTGAAGACAAAACCTAAACATTCAATTTTAGTTTTCTAAAAACAGAAAATCCTTAGATCTCATCTTCATTTAATTATTTTAGCCATTTCTAATGACTGCATAATTGAGAACTTTTGTTGTTAGACAATAAACATTAAAAAAATACGTATACAGACTGACATTATTACCAGAAACCATAGACTTACAAGGAAGACAATAATTGGAGAGATTGTCTCATTGTTGAATCTTCTTGCTTGAGTTTCCTCTAAAGTTTATAAGTTTTTAAAGAAATGGAGGAGAAAGTAAGTAGAAGTGGAGTTTGCTCCGGTTTTGCAAACTCAAAAACTTCTCTAGTTTTTTTTTAATAAAACCCAAACCTTTAACTTCAAAATCAAACTCTACCAAATGAGATTATTTCAAATATAGAATACAAAAACAAAAGAAAAAAAATGAAGAAAAGAGGGCAAAAGAAAGAAGGGATTGATTTTAGAATTCAGGTTTCACTTTCACCACAATTGCAACTACTGCTTGGGTTTTTGCTTCTTTTTTTTTCTTTCCAATTTTACTGATTAATAAGGTCTGGGAAGGGAAGAAAATTAAAATGAAAAATGAAAAATCAAAAAAAGAAGAGAAAAATAATGGGGATAAAATAGAAAGGACTATTGAACATAAATGAAAAAGAAATTAGGTTATTGCTTGCTTGAGAAAGAGAAAGCAAAGGCGGCAAACAGAGCAACGATAGTGGCTATGGAAGTGGCAATTGTCAGTTTGATGGTTAGTTGAAGAAGAAAGAGAGGAAAAGAAGACCCTTCTACTCCTCATGTCCAATGTGGCAAGTTAATTGGTCACGTGGCTGTCTCATTAGACATGTAATGGAAAATACTAGTATCTATTGATTTACAACTTTTTAATAATGTTAGTGGTTGATTTGTTATTTTTTGAAAGTTGGGTGACAAAATTAAAAGTTGTGTGATTGTTTTGTTATTAAAATCAAAGTTGAGTAACTGTTGGTGTACTTTACCCTTCCTGTAATTACAATGAATTGTAATTCCCTAGACATGTTTAGTTGACAGAGTGTAATTACATTGTTATTCTTAATGTCATGTTTCAAAATACAAATTATAATTACATAGTTACATTATTTATATATATATTTTTAAAATATTATTTATTATAATAAATTATCAATATGCTAAGAATTTTCTAAACAAGTAACAAAAAATAAAATAAAATCATCATATGCAATATATTAATTTAAGAAGGTAGTCGATAATATGATTACATCACATTCAATTTTATCTAATTGCTCTAGCATTTCATATTTGTTAGGCTATTCCCTCTTTAACATTTAACCTATACTCTTTAACATTATCCTTAATTGAGTTTATCATCTGAATTTGTAGAATTAGTATTATCAATATCTCCTTATTCCATGTACTCTTTAAAGTATGGATCACCCCAATTTCATCTACGAATGAAGTTATAAAGTATGCAGTTATAAAGTATGCAAAATGCTAGTATGATCCATCTTTTTTTTATGCTCTATTGAGATGATGTTGTTAATATGAGAAATTATTTATAGAATAACGAATGTCCTCCCAATCACATTACAAAGCTTTGAATATCTCAAGTTAAAAAGTTTGCACGTTTTCTCTCGTGTTTATGTCTAGCTCTATTTTCTTAAATGGTATCATATCCTCACGATTAAGTAACTAGCATTTACCACATAATATTTGGGTTCAAAGTGCAAAGAGTTTGTAGCTTTAATTATAAAAACTTAAACAAACTTAAATTGAAGAAAAACTTATACTCAGTTATAACCCTTTTTATAATACACAAAATAAGTTTAAAATAATATAAAATTTATAGTATATGACATTTATAGAAAAATTTATAAAGTCTCTAGTAACTTTTATTAATATAATTTTTTATTATAACTTTAGAAAGTTGTTTTTTTATAAATAAGCTACGAAAAGAATTATAATATTTTTCTATAAATAAATATATTGTTTTTTTGGTCATATTTTTTTTATAAATGAGTATTTTATAAAACTTTTATAATATGCAAATTATTATTTTTATAATATACTTTGTGGCTATAATTTTAAAATTTAAATAATATAATTTTTTGTTATAACTTTATAAAATACATATAAATTTTTTATAATATATTTTTTAGGATTTATATTATAACTTAAATTTGTCATAATAATCCCAAATATTTGTACGTGTTCATACTTATAATATAATTTTCATAACTTAAAATTGTATAAAAATAATTTTTTAAAATTAAATAATGTATGAGTATTTGAAAAATCATAGGGCAATTGGATTTGGACCTATGTAATTACTCCAATTCTTACCCTTTCCCTAAGAATTGGAAAGTGTAATTAGGGTGTTTCAATTACATCCAATTCAGTGAGATCTCTCAATTTACCTTAAAAGCAATTACTAGGTGGCTTTCCAAACATTACCTTAAAAGATCATTTCAAGAAAATTTGTTGGAAAATAATTTACGTAGAATCATCCAAACACTATAAAATATTAATTTTTTTTTATAAAATCAATCTATTTTCTAAATATCATTTTTAGAAGTTATTTTTAATGAAATAAATGCAACTTAAATTAGATAAATTTAGTTTGAAACTTAAAATTATATTTTTTAAAAATTACACATGATGTTTGTACATTACTATACTTGAATTTGAAACGTTAAAGAATCTCATGCTATTAATTTTTGCCAACACTATTATCGCTTCATTAGCTTGCCATTTAATTTTTTTTTTGAAATTCAAACTATTATATATTGATTGCATTTAAAAAAAAAACAAAGTAATAATACATATACTAGATATTCCATTTTATATTATCCAATCGACTTATATTCTTCTTGTGGGAATAAATCGTTGCCCTTATGATTTGAACTATGACGTGGGTGTTTTAAATTAACATCTAGTACCATTAAACCAACAGCTAAAGTTTAAATTTTTAAAATTTTTTTTGGTGAATTATGAGAGGACATGACCTTAATAGTAATGTAACTAGCACGATTTGAATCCAGATCATATTTAGGGTGATAAATTTTTAAAGTTTTAAACACCAAATAAAGACACTTTCCCATATGATGGGTCTGGATGGGCGACTGAGTGCAGTGCGTTTAGCTTACTTTTTGTCTCACGCTACAGTATCACTACAGTATCTAATCTCACCGCCATCGCTGTTTTTATACTAACCGCAGGTAAACGCACTGCCCATCCAAACTCACCCATAACCAATAGATAAAAAATTTAGCATCTTGAAATTCCATCTTTGCTCAAAATTGTCGAAAAATTTCACATATCTTATTTCTTTTTTACACTTTTTTTACCATACTCATTTGTTATTATTTATGGAGTTTAAAAATTGCAGTAGCGAATAATTTATCATAAATTCTTACCTATTTTCTTTATATTTATTAATAAATTTATTTGTTTTTGCTTGTAGTTTAAATAAAAAAGCCAAAAAATACAAAATGAGAAAATAAGAATGGGAGGAATGAAAATATGAGGCTAAATAAGGTCTATAGGCCGTTTTTATTTTTTATTTAGGCCGATTTTAATTTTAATTAGGGAAATAGGTTGATTTTAGGAGAGAAAATGTGAAAGCGCGTCCAGTTGGGCACGTTTTACTGCCATCTGTCAGAAAGCGCACCCAGCTGGACGCGCTTTCACATTCTCTCTCTAAGGTTAGGTTTTGTAAGGGTTAGGGTTAGGTTTATTAATTTTTTAAGGTTAGGGTTTTGGGTTTTTTAAGGTTTATGGTTTTTAAAAAGTGTTCAGGGTTTTTGACTGTAACGACGGAAGTTCTTAGGTAGTTTTGAGGGGTCGGGGATGTGATAATGTGCCTCAGTACACATACATTTCATATTTCATGGCGGGATAGGACCATCACCTGAGAAACCGATCATGAGGAAATCAAGTTTTGGGGGCAACATGGATTAATACGATCAGGGGTCAAAGTCAAAGTGAAGGTCCTAATTGGTAGTCGTGATGCGGTCACGGGTTCGAGTATAACCGGGGGGCCAAGTGGCGGTTGTTATCCGGTCTGGATTTCATGCTTTTTGGATACTCGTAAGATTGAGACTATAATCATACGGAAAAACTCTAGGGACTTCTAGTGTAATAAATGTAATTTTTTTCTTTATTTCCAAGCTATCGATATCTTTAACCTTTCAATTTTATTCGAAGGCTGACACCAAGGTGGACACAAGAGGGCTCTTAAGAGGAAAGCGAATGTTTTGGCACAATAGAGGTCAAACTCGGGTCGAAGCGGTAGTGGTTGTTGTTATTAATGGGTTGTGTAATAACAACAATCGTTGTCACTCCGAAAGGAGCATCACCTTTACTGCATCGTAATAGTTGTTCCCTGCTTGAGAGTCTTCTTGCGTCCACGACGGTGCTGGCCTTCGAATAAGAAGGAAGGTTAAAGGTACTGGTTGCCTAGAAATGGAGAAAAAAATTACACCGATTATAGCTAGAAGCCCTAGATTTTTTCTGTATGAATATGCCCGCAAACTTTTGTATGGTATTTATAGGGCATCATTTTAGGTATTCGAAAATATTGAGCTCATGTCCCTATAACGATCGTCAACTGGCTCCCCCGTTATACCCCGATCCATTATCGTATAACGACCGCCGATTAAGACCTCCACGTTGACTTCCACCTTTGATCGTAGAAAGCAAAATCAACCCATAACTGACTTTCTTAGGATAGACTTCGGAGGCAATGATCCCATATCTGCATGATATATGAAATGTGTGCGACTTGAAGCGATATTGCATCACCGATGAATCAAGAATACCTCGAATGTAAACTAGATATTTTTAGCGACTGAAATTTTTAAGACCGAGAAATGATTTATAGTGGAGAAATAGAGAGGATTGGAGAGAAATTATATGATTGAGAGATGATGAAGCTTGGTATGTGAGAGTCATCTTATAGCAGCAAGGAAGGGTCTGTCTGCAAAGGAAAACGTTAAAAGTGCATTGGAACATATTCTAAACGTGTTGAAGAAATGTTTAAAGCATTTGAATTATTCAAAGCGTATGCCTGTTGAGCACGTTATACAACGCCAAATCTCAATGAAATTATTTGACTTCTGATTACATGATATAAAAATTATTTGCATCATACAATATGCAACGAATGTGTGCATTCGTAAATGAGATTCATATCATGTATTTTCTTTCTCCATACATAATTCTCTTATAAAAGGGGCGTAATTTTCATAAAATTGTCACGTATAAAGTTTTTATCAAGCAGAACAACCTTGTATCACAGGTGAGAGTTGTGTGTACTCTTTTGGACAACTCTCTACTTTTTTTTTGCATTTATTCATCCAAATCGTGAGCGATATTGAAATGAGCCGACAAGTGAAATCCATTATATACTACGACGGTTAGATCTATAATACAGAGTTCAGGGTGGTGTTTGTAGGAGCAAAGTCCGTGGAATTTGAGTTCAATAGTATCATTCAAATGTGTGAGCTACAAACTAGAATCAGGAGAAAAGTCGGGGGATCGGCTTGGGGAAGAATTACAAGGTTGTAATGTATATATCTTGCATCCGTTGTCCCTTATAAGTATGAGCTATTCGATGTGATTAGTGAGACACATCTCGATATAGTCATATCATCGTACATCGAAAGAGGAAATGTTGTTATTGTGTTATATGTCAAGTTCGTTGATGCTAATGGATCTGGCCCATCTTCAACCACAGTTGTGGTGAATATAGGTACCGAAGCTGAAGCAAAAATCCCTACTACGGGGTTATGCAGTGGGTTCTTTGGAATCTTTCAAAGCGGTTACTACGGTGTTCCTGAAACATCTATAGGTAGACACTCATTGGTTTCTTAAAGCGATCTAAACTTCGGGGGTTAGTACCAGTCGAGGTATCAGCATAACCCAAAATTAGACAATCGGGCTCGACATTCAATTAATGCATTATATTTCAACTTTGGCATTGGGTCGATATTATGGGGCAGAAGCAGTTATACCAGGGGTTTATCGACATACACCGGTCATCAACCGATTGAATATTTTGGCTACCATATTGGTTACAGCAGAACTGATGACCTATTCCTTTCCACGGGGGATGATGAGGGTATGCCCAACATTGTGCTCGAAGGTGACAATAAGGGAGCAAACGAGGAAGGGGATGCAGGTGAGGAAGAAGGGGCTGCGAACGTAAACGAGGGGGAGGATTTAGAACCTGAGCCAATCTGGAAGCGTAGTCCGGATGGTTCAAAAGTGGCACTTTTTTTTCGAGCCAGATCCAATTGCAACGGAGCCATAACTTTACGAGTTTGACGATGACTTATTGGATAATTCTCTAGATCCAAATGCATGATTCAAGGCGTATGAACCTCTACCACTCATAAAGAATATCGACCTATCAACCGAGGGTGGTTTAGAGTTTTCACAGCTTTCGTACAGAACACCTAGTCATGCAAACACATATCGTGATGTATGAGTACTGGAAGTTGGAATGGAATAGCCCAACAAAGATGCTTTTCTTAGTGCACTGAAGCGGTATAGCATCAAGAACGGTGTTAACTATTATGTCACAGAGTCTCACTTCGTGAAATTTGAAGGACAGTGTGCAATGGAGGACGAGAGGTGTAAGTGGAAAATCATGGTGTCTTATCGAAAGAAAATTGGGATATGGATGATAAAAAAGTATCCTAGTCCTCATATGTGTGTTGCGATGGATACAAGTTAGGACCATCTGAGGCTAGACTTGGATATGATTGCTGACATTATTCTATCGATGGCGAAGGCCAACCCTAGATTGAAATATCGGTGCTGATTGTAGACATACGTAGCCAGTACCAGTACACTCCAATGTACTACAAAGTGTGAGTTGCAAAACAAAAGGCTATGGAGAAGTAGCATCATGGGTGGAAGGGTTCATATAACTATCTCTGGCAATGGTGTCAGGTATTGTTACGTATTAGGTTCTATAACCGACCTCGAAACGCGCTCAGGGTACTACGACGATCAGTTGGTCCTTGGGAAAAGAGTATTCCACCAATTCTTTTGGACCTTTGAGCAATGTAGAGAGGCATTTTAGCACTGCAAGCTTATGGTCCAAATGACGGTACCTGGCTGGATAAAACGTATCAGCAGTGTCAGTTGCTTGCTGTTTCTCAAGATGATAATCGAAAGATTCTTCCAATAGTGTTCGCAATAACTCCCGGAGAAATGAAAAATGACTGGGATTTCTTCCTGAGCTAGTTGTACCAACTCATTTGCCCGCAGCCCGACATATGTGTCATATCGGACATGGGACCCAAAATAATATTGGCGATTGATCGTCATGGATCCTTCTGGGATTGCACTCAACATTTGTTTTGCATACACCATGTGGGATCCAATTGCTACCAAAAATATTCTTTGGCAACTGAGTGTGATCTAGTTATCGACATGGATTTGTAGTTCCAACTACGTATTCACTGCACATCGAATTTTCAAATACTTGGTTATTCCCTTGCACTAACGTGTAGCAAATTATCGATAAGATACAAGCTCATCCGATATGTTTTCCATCAAAAGTTAAACAACTTGAGCACCATTAACACCTACGGTGTGGCGTACGTTTCAAAATACCATTTGAACAGTAGACCCAGTCATACGATGGGGGTCTACGATACAGGCACATGTTGTCAAAATTGGCCGAGTGCATCAATTCGGTATTAAAGAGAACACGCCATTTTCCAGTAACATCGGTTGTCAAAGAGGCATATTTTGAGTAGCCACCTTATTTCCTAAGAGGGAGTCAGTGTATGCTGGACAGATAGTGGGCAACAGTACATTTTATGATGACGTGATGTAAGAGATTTGGAGAAGTACAACGAGAGCGAACATGATATATGTAGTGTGCCACTCGCATCAGAACCTCAATTTTTGAGTCACAGAGCACGCTAGGCACGACCATGAAATGTCAGGTGCATTTTATCGTGTGAACCTAATGAAAGGGACCTGCGATTGTGGGAAATTCCAAGCACTTCAGTTCCTATTCACACATGCAATTATCGTATGTGGGAACATACGAATTAAGCATGCGCCTTAAACCAACGACGTCTACCGAATACAATGTATTCGTAGTATGTGGAGTCCTAAATTCTAACCCATCCTAGATGAGAGTATGTGGCCACTTGTGTCTAGCGCATCATTCGAGTTGGTGCCAAACAAAGACATGCGTCGCGTCTTGAAAGGTCGTCCAAATTCCACCCGGATAAAGAACAATATTGATATTCAGGAGAGGCACGATCAACAGAAATTATGCGGGTATTGTAGAAACTAGGGCATACAAAGGCAACATGTTCTCTGTACAGGGATACGTTGGGGCCTCAGCGTCAATAACATTACTTTCAATGAAATTTCATATTCATTAGTATTCTTCGTGTATTCACTAGGGTTTAATTTCTTATTTATTGTTACTTACGCATAACTAATGAAAAGACTAATGTATTGTTCAAATAGAGACGTTATACTAATAGTAATAAGTAGTAATGTATAACACCTAAAACGATCGTTTTGTAAAAATAAAATATATTTTTTTATTTATGACATTTTTATTTACATCAAAGTATTTATAACAAAAAATACATCGCACTCATCGTCGAGAAGAATGTGTGCCGCAAGGCGGTGGACGACGGTTGCGTGTAGGATTCCACCATGGAACCAGGCGTACAACCAGAGGTTTAATAGGAAATGCAACTTGAGGTGCCTCCGGAGGTGATACCGAAGGTTTATACAAAAGTACGGACCTGTAGACTTCCTCCTCATCGTGATCATCGCCTGAATATTAAATTTGCATGGCCCCCTGGGCAACTGTATCTTTTGGATCGATAGTATCATTATCTTCCTCTGTGGTCGATTGCTGCGTCGTCCTTGTCACCCATCATGTATCCACCACTCCCGCATCCAATGTTTGTGATAATGAGCCACCCCGGTAAAATAGTGATACGTGCGATGTTTGAGTCACTATAGGCGTGTAACTATAAGGTGCCCCAAGTCCCAGGTACATTGGCATCGATTGATGCATGGACGTCTGTATCGAAATCGTTGTTGGTGGCAGTGCATACATTATCATCTATCTCAATACGAGGTTTGTCCTTGTTATCGACATGTGGGGGTAGCATGCGGGGGATGCTGATGCCTCAAAAGATGAACCTATTGGAATAGAAGAATCAGCCACGTGCGGTGGCAGTTCGTAGTGTAGTGGTGCTTGTGAAAAATGCATGTGGTTAGTGAATTGAAGGGGAATAAATTGAGGGAACTGACCTGGATATTGCGTAGCTGTAACACCTCATACACGACCTAGATGTTAAGACCAAGTCTGGAGGCTAAATCAAACCACCAACGAAAACCAACCTTAATTGTTTAAATTTTAACTGCCAACACTATTTATAATATCAAACCAATGTAGAAATCCAAAATAAACACCTAAAAGGATAAATCCAAATAAAACATTAATTAAGCAATAAATAGATGACCGAGCTCCTACCACGTCAACCACTTAATTGTTGGGGTTACTTGCAATTTAGTTAATAAATAGAATGAGTTTATAACTCAATATGTGTAACCGATGTAAAGGCAAGACAACAGTGTAAATATAACAATAATTTCCCAATTTTAGATACAAAATCAGAAACATATGATACTTAGTGTTATCGTAACAGTTTAGATAAGATACAGAACATATCAGATACATATGCAAAACATATTGGAATCAGATGCAGTTTTTTACCCCTTATCCGCTACAAACCATCTCCAACCATCCTAACACACCATTTAGGGTATCAAGAACCCATCCAACCCTATACACCAATTAGTGTTAGTATGACACACTTCCGAATGATTACAAACTAGTTGTCAGATCAATATGCGATAAATCGCCATAATGAGATACAGATTTGTGGCTTAGCCACTTAATTCAGCAGATCATTAAACTATCAGTACTTTCTTTTTTTTATCATTCCCACCCAATGCGGATACATATTATAGATATCAGATATCAAGGATGTACATATAGTTATCCAAATACAATTCATAATCAGATAATACAAATCATTTAATAGTTATCGCATAAATTATACGTACAGATAATAATTATTCAACCTCAAAATATTGGATATCAAATTATACAGTATAATTCAAATAATATGGTCCCTACGAAAGGCCTACGCTTGAATCGAACGACGCTTACGACCTTAGGGAAAATTTTAATATTTTGACCAACACGTTCATTTAGATTCACATTGCCTGGGTGTCTGGCCCGTGTGGCCTGTGTGGCCCTTTTAATGCCAACCGCATGCCCATGTGAGTTACATGACCTAACACACGCTCAGAACAGTGAGTTACATGACCTAACACACGGCCAACCGCATGCCCATGTGACTCCAATCTCAAAATAACTCTCACACGACCTGGACACACACCCGTGTCTATGACCTGTGTGACATTAATTCAGAAATAGTGAGTTACACGACATGGACACACTCTTGTTTCCCTGGCCCGTGTGACCTTAAATCACAAAAAGTGAGTTACACGACCTATCATACGACCTACCATATGGCCTGATAGATGACCGTGTGGCGTCGACAATCATTTTTAATGACATTTGAATTTTGCAAAAAATTGGGTGTTCGTTACACACCTTATATAGTTTCGATGTAGGAGTAATGCAAAAGAATCTGAAACCTAGAAAAGAACATCTATTAACTAATTATACGATTAATCATAACCCAACGCCAAATTCACAACTAAACTGAAACTACGTCGAAGAACTTTGATAGAAACCAAGTGGAAATTAACACCTACCCTTGCGTAAAGCAGCAATTACGAGAACCCTACGTCGATGGAGGAACGTTACTCTTGAGAACTTCGCCTATCACAGACTTCGGGAAACCAGGAATTCAATCCAAATAAAAGAAGAAAAATCGACCATTATCAAACTCAAGCAAAAACAATTGGGTAAAGAACACTTACACAGTTTAATTGAAAATTAACAACACAACGAAACAAAATGCAACAGATACGAATTGATTCTTAACCAATTAATATAACCAAAAAGAAAAGAAACAATTCGAAGCAAAAAGGAGAAAAAAGAAAAAAAATGAAAAGAAAAAGAAATGTTTGTTTCTTTTTTTTGTCTGGAACAGGAAAGAATTTGGGAAAGTGAAGCTACCAGTTAATTTAAAAAAAAAGAAGATAAATTTTGCAAAACAACATAAAAATAGTATTTTCCTTGCGGTCCACACAGAGATTCAAACACAAGACCCATGAGTATATAGAAGATTAACCATTGAACCAACAAGCTCATTCTTGACAAAGAATCGAACTTAAGTCTAAGGTTCAGAATAAGAGTTGATTCAAAACAATTGACAAAATTTCCAGAATTGAGATTTGAACCCTGGATCTCAAACACATAATTAAGGCAGTTGATCATTGAAACATATATTCATTATTAACAGAATTTAACAAGTGAAAATTCAAATTTTTGGGGCGTTACATCTCTATTCACCTAAAAGATATTTTGGCCTCAAAATTTACCTGATTTAAACAAATGAGGGTATTGCTGACGAATCGAAGCATCAGGTTCCCAAATGACTTCCTCGGTGCCATGATTCCACCACAGGACCTTAACTAGAGGAACGTTTTTCTCCTCAAGACCTTAATATCTCGATCTAAAATCTGAATAGACTCCTCGTCAAAACTCAAATTCGATCGTACCTCAATCTCCTCAATAGGAACAATGTGAGACGGATTAGACCGATACTATCTCAACATAGAGACGTGGAACACATTATGAATTCAATTTGACTTAGGAGGTAGCTCTGGTTGGTAGGAAACCGATCTGACACGTTTCAGAATACGGTAAGGTCTAATGAACCTTGGGCTCAACTCGCCCTTATGCCCAAACTAGTGAACCTTTTTCTATGGAGAAACTTTCAGAAATACCTGATCACCCATAGAATACTCGATATCACGCCTTTCTAAGTTTACGTAATATTTCTATCGATCGGAAGCTGCCTTAAGATGGTCTCAAATCAATTTAACAGTATTTTTAGTCTCGAAAACTAGCTCGGGACCCAAAACCCAACATTCACCTAATCCAGTCTAACACAGAGGGGTTCGACACTTACGACCATACAAGGCCTCATAAGGTACCATCTAGATACTAGACTGAAAGCTGTTATTATACATGAACTCGGCCAGCAGCAGATAGTCCTCCTAATTACCCCGGAAGCCAATTACACAACTCTACAACATATGTTTCAGAATCTGAATGACTTGCTCAGACTATCCATTGCAGTACTGAAATCCAATCGGGTATCTAATGCCTTGTGAAGTCTTTTCCAGAATCGAGAAGTAAAATACGAGTCTCTATTAAAGATAATCAAAACCGGCACGTCGTGCAGTCTTACAATCTCTGAAACATACAGCTTAGCCAACTTTTTAAGTGAATAATCTATCCTACTGGGTAAGAAATGGGTAGTCTTGGTCAATCGATCCACGATGACCCAAACTGAATCTTTCTTGGTGAGTGTTAATGGTAACCCACTAACGAAATCCATCGTTACCAGCTCTTACTTCCAAGGGGAATCGTAACTGATTGTAGTAGGCCTGAGGGTAATTGGTGCTCAGCCTTAACATTCTGACACGCCAGATAGTGAGAGACAGAAATAGTTACCTCCCATTTTAAATCGGGCCATCAGTATAACTCTCGAAATCCCTATACATTTTATTTCCTCCGGGGTGCATAATATAAGGACCGTTATACACTTTCCATAAAATTAATTGCCTCAACGCAACATCGTTAGGCACACAAATTCAATCCCTGAAACACAAAATCCCATCATTGTTTAATCAAAAATTAGAAGTTCCACTATCCCCAACTTGACGAAAATAGGAAACTAGAGACTCATCACTCAACTGTTTAACTTGAATTTGATCAACCTAGGTCTGTTTTACCTGCAACTCGGGCAGTAGACTACGATCATCAAACAAAATTAGAAGAGCAAACATCAATCTCAGATCAGCCATTACTCTATGACTAAGAGCATCAGCCACAACATCGGTATGACCGAGATGATAGTCTATCATACAATTGTAGTCCTTAATCAACTCAACCTATTTTCGTTGCCTAAGGTTCAAATCCTTCTGAATTAGCATATACTTGAGGCTCTTATGATCGGTGTATATGATACACCTCTCACGATACAGAGAATGCCTCTAGATTTTTAAAGTGAAGACAACAGCAACCAACTCAAGGTCGTGCGTGAGATAGTTACCATGTGTGACTTAAGATGTTGGGAAACATAAGCCACAACTTGACCATCCTGTATCAAATCACAGCCTAAACCGACATGTGAAACATCACTATAGACAACAAACACTCTACTAGAACCAGGTTGTACTAAAATAGGTACCTGCGTCACAACGCTCGTTTGTTGTTCATCAGACCACACAAACGACACGTTCTTACGAAAAAACTTAGTTAGAAGAGCTGCGATAAGTGAGAACCCCTCAAGAAACCCCCGATAGTAACCTGCCAACCCAATAAAACTCTAGATCCCAAACATATTTTTTGACTGTTTCCACTCGATCACAGCCTCAATTTTCTTAGGATCAACTCAGATCCCATCAGCCGGCACTACATGACCCAGAACCTCCTGTAACCAAAACTCACACTTGCTAAATTTAGCATACAACTATTTCTGGTAGAATATCTATAGGACGGTTCGAAGGTGCTCATTGTGCTCGCTCTCAGTCTTCGAATAAATCAAAATATCATTGATGAAAACTACAACAAACTGATCAAGATGCGGTTGAAATACCCGATTCATTAGATCCATAAACGTAGTTGGAGCATTAGTTAAACGGAAAGGCATAACTAGGAACTTGTAATGCTCATAATGAGTTCTAAAAGCGGTCTTATACACATTAGTCTCTTTAACCATGAACTGATGATACCCGAAAAAAGATCAATTTTGGAGGATAACGATGCCCCACAGAACTGATCAAATAGATCATCGATTCTTAGAAGTAGATACCTGTTCTTTATCGTTAACTTATTTAATTGACGATAATCCACACACATTCTCATCGTGCCATCCTTTTTCTTAACAAACAAAACTGGTTCTCCTCACAAGGACATAGTTGGTCGAACGAACCCTCGATCAAAAAGTTCCTAAAGCTGGGCTTTTAATTCCATAGGCTCCTTTAGTGTCATGTGATAAGGGGCAATATACACAAGAGATGTACTAGGTAAAAGTTCAATGCCAAACTTAACCTCTTTGTTCGGAGGTATCTCCAACAACTCCTCTGAGAAAATATTTGGAAAGTCTTTTACAGTTCGAATGTCCTTAACAAGAAGTATTACAAAACCAGAGTCAGACACAAAGGCCAGGTATGCTTCACAACCTTTCTGAACTAGCTTTTTAGCTGTAAGCCTGAAGATTACATTAGAAAGGTAATCTCAACACTCACTGACCTTAATGACCTCAGTATCCTCATCTGATCTCAGAGTTACCCTCTTAGAGGCGCAATTTAAACTAACTTGATGTTTCACGAGCCAATCCATTCTCACAATCAGATCAAAATCTCCAAACGATAATTTTATTAGGTTAGCCGGAAGCACAATACCCTAAATTTCTAACGGAACACTTCTATACACTTTATCAACTTGGATCAACTAACCTAAATAAATAATTATAGATATCTCTCTAGCAGTATATTCAGCAGATATACTCAGATTCTCAAAAATAATAATATATACATATGAATGAGTGGAATTAATATCTATTAGAGCAAAATACAGAATAGAATGAATAAAGAACATACCCGCTATAACGTTGGTGTCATCGCTGTCCTTACGGCTCCTCACCGTGTACACAAGAACAGGGTGTTATGCCTCAGTTTGAACTAAATCTCAGCTAGGTGCTCTCTAGCCTTAGCTGGAACCATTATTGCCCTAATTGTACCACAAACTCTAGGTAGATGCTAAGCTACTCTCGAAGGCTAAACAGGCCCTAAAGCTAGGGCCTCTGCCGGAGCTTGCACCTAATCAGATCATTGAGGGAAGTCCTTAACATGATGCTCTATCGACCCACATCGAAGACAAGCCTCTATTTTTCTCCAACACTTTTCTGGGTGGCATCTCCCACAATCACCACAAGTCTGAATCTCAATCAGTGTAGATGATGCCTCAATCATCGGAGGCCTATCAACCCCAACCTATTTCTTAGGGTATTGAAAAGAACTAAAGGGATTCAAATCCCTACTGAACTTACTCTGACCTTTCTCTCAGTCTCTACTCTTGCGCTCAGTGCGTTTAACTTCCTCAGCAATCTTCACCTTACCCACCAAGACGGTAAAAACCCGCTCCCTCAGTGGAGCTATCAAGACTCTCAAGTCATACCTTAGTCATTCTTAGAATTGGTAACTCTTATTATAATCAATTGAAAGTAGTGCTAGAGCATACCTGTTCAATCTAAAAAACTCAGCCTCGTACTCGACTACAGACCTCTCACCCTGAACTAAGCTCATAAACTCGTGTCTACGAGCCTCTACATAACTCGCCCCTACATATTTACTCTGGAAGGCATTCTTGAAGAAATCCCAAGTAATCTGTTTGGGCTAGGTGCCCTACTCAACAATCAACCACCACTAGTACGCCTCATCTCGGAGTAGAGACACTGCACCCCTTAGTTTCTGCGTAGGAGTATAGTCCACTATTGGGTCGACTCCAGTAACACTGTTCAAAACCTTCACAATGTTCGATCGGAGTCATTCTGAAACCGACCCATAACCTTTAGATCTAGAATGGGTCCCAGCGACCCTACCTAACACTCGTAGCTTAGCTTAAGACAATAAATCATCCTTAGATGTCTGGGGTCTGAGACCCGGTATCAGTAGTAAGAGTACAACAGTCTCGTTAGTCTCCAAATTGGGCATACTACCCATAGAAAATGACTTTGCTCGAGCTCCTCCTCGGCATCCGCGGTGCCCACGAGAACCACGTTCGCGACTACCATGCTAAATCATTCTATTAATTTATCTACAATGTCAGAAGAGCACAGATTAGTTTGAAATTCTTATCAGATATATTATGGCAGTTCATAGCAGATGATTCAACTAAGCAAACCAATTCAATTGCTACAGTATTTTGTTAGCTAATTAGTGTAGCTAAAATAGGAATACTTACAGGTTCGACGCTGGAGACTCGGTCTTTATACAATCAGGTTTCAAAGTTAATCAGATAAATATTTTAAATGAAACCATATTATTCCTAAAAATGGGAACCCTAAAAACACAACACAAGTTTTGTAACCTGGCTTTGATACCACTAAATGTAACACCCTATACTCGGCCTAGACGTTAAGACCAAGTCCGAAGGCTACATTAAACCACCAACGAAAACCAACCTTAATTGTTTAAAGTTTAATAGTCAACACTATTTATAATGTCAAACCAATGCAGAAATCCAAAGTATAACCAAAAATCCAAAATAAACGCCTATAAAGATAAATCCAAATAAAACATTAATTAAACAGTAAAGAGATGACCAAGCTCCTACCATGTCTAATTCTTCATGTTATTTTTCCACCGAAATAAGAAGGGAGAAAAGCCATAGCTAGGGTTTCTTGGTTTGACAATTTCAAGTGCTTGCATGTAAGTGTAATTTTTTCCTGTTTTTGATGATTTTTATGTTTTCAGGATCGTTGTAGCTTAATCTAGCTAGCCTGAGGATCAATTTGCAAAATTTTTAAATATTTAGGGTTTTGCAATGAATGTTCTTGCATGATTTTTTATATTTAATGAAGGTTATGAGTCCTTGTTGATAAATGAACTAGTGTTGTAAAGTGATTTTGGATGACAATGACATTTAGGGACTTATTTGTAAAAGTGATAAAAGTTAATGGTAGATTTGTGAAGTGATGATTTTTATGGATTGATATAGGTCCCTAGAGAAATTAGCTAGCTTGAGAAAAGGATGAAAATGTTTAGATTTCAATTTATAAGCTTAAGGACTAAATTATAAAAAGTTAAAATGTTAGGGATAAAATAGTAATTTTGCAAAATATGAAATATGGACTGAATTGAATAATAAAAGTATTAAATTGATTGAATTTGTCTATTTAGATCAATATAGACCATGAATGGATTTAGATCAGGGAAAAACTAAAGCATCGGATTAATCGACTTTGTTTTTAGGCTCTAATTGTCAAGGTAAGTTTGTATGAAGAAGTATCGTTTTTAATGCTAATTTAAATTATATGTTAATATGTTAGTTTTTATGTAATTGAATGATAAATATTCAACAATGTCATGACGATTATCGAGTCCCGGTTGAACCTTAGGAATTTGTAGGATACAAATGACATGTCATTAGGGATTTCATGTTTTGGGTGCTGGTCTTGAATGTCCTACCGATGGATGAGGTCCTGTGTTTGTTGCAGATACTCTATAGCTCATTTAAGCAGCATCGTGTAGCTTACATTTTGACCCATAGCTTGTGTGAGTAGGCCCATTTCACAACTCATGTGAGCAGTGATGTAAAGGAAAGGTTAAAGTTATATATTTAAGCGCAGTTTGTGTGAGCTTTTCAGAATATGCGATGATATTCTAAGTGGTTCAACGAGCATGAAAAGGAAAGGAACAGTAAGTGTTCAAATGAACTATATCATGTAATTATAAAAAGGATTGAAATGGTAAGCTTCAATGGACGTATGCTTATCTTAATGAAAATGATGAATTCAAATGAAGTATGTTCATGTATAATGGCTTACCTTATGTTAAGTTCATGTGAAATATGTTTGAATGCACTAACATGTGTTTTTGATGGTGCTTAGGCTTGTGCCAAGCTTGTGGTTGGATTATATTATGCTTAATCTTAATGTTATGTATTAAAATGGTAAGTTATGCTTTATGTTTTACGAACTTACTAAGTATTATGTGCTTATGTAGTTTTTTTTTCTATGTTTTATAGATAATCGGAAGCTTGATTGGTTTGAAAGCTTGTCGAAGATCTATCACACTATCCAGCATAAATATTGATAGTTTTTGATGTTTTGGTCAAGGTTATAATGGCATGTATAAGTGAACTTATATTGATATCTAGTTGATGATTTTGGGATGCATATGTTGTTTTGGTACCATTTGATGTTGGTTGGATTGTTTCATTTTTGCACTTGTGATGCATGAATGGTGTGGCTTAAATGGTAAGTTATGTGAAGAGTTAATGATCATGTTTGAGGTATGACTTGGTAAAAGTGAGTTATGTTTGATAGTAGAAATGTAATCTAATATATGCATGATTTGGTAAGCTTGAATATTTGTATTTGAGGTTCCTTGTATGGCATATTGGTTGAATGATTTTAAAATATTGAATTGGTCATTTCATATAGGTTTTGGTCATGTTTTGATGCCTTGATTATATGCACAAAATGTTTTTAGGTGATTGCTTGACTTAATGTTGGAAATGGCTTGATTTTGGCCAATTTCATGTTCACATGGCCTAAGACATGTTCCTGTGACTCAGCCGTGTGTCCCCTATAGGTTTTAATGTATGCAAGTCAGGCTGTTACATGACCTGGCACACGAGTGTGTGTGGTTATTTCGAAAGTTACACGGCTTGGCACACGGGTGTGTAGCTTGGCCATGTGACCTAACTCAAAGAGTTACATGGGTAAGGACACGGGCAGGGATACGACTGTATGTCCCTATTTTGATTGTTACACAGAGACACGACCGTGTGTCTCAGCCGTGTGAGGCATACGGCCTGGCCACACGGCCGTCTGACCCTTGCAGTCAAATTTTTCTAACTTTTTGTTGAACTTTACAATTGTTTCCAATTTGGTTCCGAATTGTTTCTAAGGTTTTTCCAGGGCCTCGAGGGCTTGATTAAGGGACGTTGTGTATGTGATTGAATGTATTTAGATTATGTTTAAAATGATGTATTAAATGTACGTTTTAATGTTTCATTTGTACGGTAATGCTCTGAAACCCTATTCCAGTGACGGATACGGGTTAGGGGTGTTACATCTTCGACCGAATTTACCTACTCCTCGCCTCCGGTGGTAGCAGATGCGGCTTGCCGAAACCTCTGAACCATGTCAAGTAATCTTCGACTTTCGCTGTGTCCGTCGAGAAAAATGGTTTGCGGGCCAGTATGGATTGCATTCTACGGTCCCAAGCTTGGATGTGCTCCTTGTCCTTCTACACCCATTCTTCGTCGTTCTTCTCCCGCATGTCCACATTGTGTAGGTCTTTAATGTCTAGTGGTGGAGAAGAAATTCGTTTCCTATACCTGAACTGCCGTAGAACTCGGTCCGATTCGTACATTTTCACCACCGCGTACACTATAAACGACAACTTCGCGTCCCACATCTCTCGATTGTCTAAAACTTCAGGCGGGATGCAAGATATGATCCCAAGGTCGGCATATGACATCTATTCAAACTAAAAAGTATAAATTGAAAATATCGTTACGTACTAATTTTTTTAACGAATCACTTCATAATTAATATAGGTTCGAAAAGGATAAGAAATTAACCTCGATTTCAGAACGTTGATCTGATAGTAGCCTAATGTTGTCCAACTCGTCGGGCAATCTGACGTAACTCGGCCCGTGGTTCCACCTGTACAAGAGATATATTAGGTGAAACATATAATAAATAAAATCATTTACTGCACAAAATACATATTTATTGATCAATTATATTTACCTCGTCACCAATGAGAACATGTTTGGGTCGGTGACCCTAGGACGTAGAAACCATATTGGCCACCCGGCCCATGACAGCAACAAGCAACCACTGATCGACATCTAATCCGATTGTGTTACTTGACAAAGCTCTCGGTATAACATTGAAAACACGGCAGATTCCCAATTTAGTTTTACGGATTAACTGAAGTCCATTAGATGTAGAAGCCACCTTATGTGCACCAAATTTATAGATTTATCGGGCATTATAATGCCTCCGATTAACCTCATGATGAATGCTCGGGTGTACTATCATATGACCTCTTCTATTGCGTCGTCGGGAAGCCTATTGAAAATTTTCTCCAACTAGTTGGTTGATATCCAACCACCTTCGATCCTGTTCGGGACCTTCCACAACATTGCCATGTAGAGGTCTACTTTACCCCGAACCACTACTGATCCCGCGATGACTGGCCCATCCACTGGCAAACCGAGTTGTAATGCTACGTCTTTGAGTGTGATTGTACACCCATCGGATGAAAGGTGGAAAATGTGTGTTTCGGGCCTCCATCATTCCACCAACGCGCTGATTAATGTAGGATCAAGTTTGCATCCTCTTTGCATGCGAGGCGCATGCAAGAATCCAGCCTCTTGCAAGTACACATGAATTTCAGGGATTGGATGCTCCCTTGTATTATGTATGAATGCCTTCAGCACACAATCGTCCACCTATTTACAACATAAAAAATTATTTAGATTTATTTTAAAAAATTAACATAATTAAAAATAACGAATTACCATTGCTAATTAGGTAGCGAAAATATGGTTGTCGTCGAAGCAGATTAGAGAGGCGTCTATTCTCGAGAAACTGATCCGAACGAATAAAATATGATATAATTAAAAATATATATTTTTATATGAAAATATAAATAAATTTTGAATAAAAAGCTTGAGAGAGTTTGAGAGAAGGATGTGAATGAAAAAAAAATAAAATTTAAGGGGTATTTATAGGGTAAAACAATTATCGTTTGGGTTTTTAATTTTTTTATTGTTTAGCACCGGCAATTATCAAAAAGTCATTGAAGTTACCATTGAGGGAGAACACGTCTAGCTGGGCGCACTTTCTGACAGATGGCAGAAAAGTGCACCCCGCTGGACGCGCTTTCAAATTCTCTCTCCTAACACTGACCTATTTTCCTAACTAAAATTAAAATTGGCCTAAAGGCCTAAATAAAAAATAAAAATAGCCTAAAGGCCTTATTTAGCCAAAATATGAACTTTAAATTATTTTTTGCCAAATTAAATTTATAATATAAATTATTATTTATATAAAATAAAAATAAAAATAGTTTATAATGTTAATTATTTTAATAAAATAAAAATAAAAATATAATCAATTATAAATCTAAAAATTATTTTAATTGAAACATAAATTATTACTTAAATAATATTATAATTAATTATAAATCTAAAAATAAAAGCTAAAGGAATAGAGAAATTAACAAAATAGTTGATGGAAGGACCTAGTTAGAACTTAAGGACTCAATTGAAAATTTTCAAAGTTTAAAAAATTATGATAAATTATTCAGATGCCTTGAGTTGTATGCCCTGCACAATCCAGGCAACGCAAATAACAATTAAGCCATTAAAACTATAATATATATTATAAAAAATATATATATTCCATTGTTGAGAAATGATATTAGAGATACTTTTAAAAACAAGTCGGATGACTTTGAAGTAAAATATGTTATCTTACTAAAAAAATGAAAAAAACACCAAAATATGTAAGCTTTGTGAATAATAGGTAGACAAATAAAATTGTGTTTTTGTTGAAATAGTCATTATTCAAAACAAATTCTACCAAGTAAAGTTTCACGACAGAACAACTATTATTTCGAACAATTATGTTGAGAATAACTCATATTTGGAACACGCTGGAATAACTCTTATTCAAAGCAACCCTCAATTTTTGCTTCAAGAGATGTTTCACGAAAGATGTTTCACATGATATTATTTCACCAAAGTAGAAGAGGTGGAAGTAACCCTAAAGTATGATAGGGTTTCTGGGTTATTTTCACTCTTGGATGTTTAAGAGAACTAGGCTTAATGGATCAAATATGAAGATAGTTAATAAGTTTTCCTCTTAACTTTTTAGTTAATAAGTTTTTCTCTTAACTTTTTCGTGAAACATCAGGTGCTTCTCCCTTCTTCCAAAAGCATAGTGAATTCTTGTTTGCTACTGTAACATTCCTAACACCCCTCAAGATGTGAACAGTATCCATTCGGGTTGGCACATGTTAGAATTTTTGAAGTACATAAAAAAAATTATTAATATTAGTGGAGAAGGGAGTTGGATATTGTAAGAAATTAAAAAAGACTTTGAATTTAGGGAAAATTAATTTAAGGAATGAACTAAAAGTGTGTGAAGTGTTGGGCCATAGTGTAAAAAATTAAAAATAAGACATGATTGAATTTGATGCATGGGATAAAGAAAAAGGACTAGAAAGGTGAATTGATCATGAAAGAACATGAAAATATGGATGAGGTTAAGAATGAATAGCCACCATTTGTTAGTAATGATGATGATTTGATTTTAATTAATTAAATATTATTAATTTAAAATAAAGAAAAAGATGGATAAAATTTTATGACAAAGATGTAGAAAAACAGAGAATAAAAAAAAGTCAACACCATCATCTTTCTATCTTTTCTCCCACGTCTCTCACTTCCCTTCTTAGCAAACTTTTCCTTTCTTCCATTTTGGTAATTTTTTTCCCTCCATTACCATTCTTTTTAAGCTAAAAACTCCAAAATTCTTCCATAAATATTTAGTGAAATCACAAGAGTAATTCTATAGCGAGCTCATTTTCTTGTAAGGTTAGCTAATATTCATCTTGAGGGGAAAGAAAAGTGAAGGAAAGTTAGGGATTTGAGTAAGTAAGGTAAGGATGATGAGATTTTCTTAAGAAATTTCATATTTATCTCATTTGATATGCATGGAAATGATATGTGGTTATTGTATTGATGTGTAAATAATGTGTATGTGTGTTATGTTAATGAAGAGAAAGAGAAGAAAAGTGAAGATCAAATTGGGGATAAAGACAAAAGTGTGGCAAAAGAGTGAATAAAGAAGAAAAATGTTCATCCAAACATTTTGTTGTAAGTATATCAAGAATTTTATTTATTTAATGAAACCCTAAATGAAAAAGTTGACAAACTAATTTAGTATTATATATGTGATTTATTTACATATGAAAATGATGATTTGTTTTATGCAATTATGAATCTGAAAGAATTGAAAAGTGTATGTGTAGTGAAATTAGTAAAAAGGACTGTAAAAGTTAGATAGGTGAAATTGATAATAATATGAAGTAATTAAGTGAAATGTTAAATGTTGATAAAACAAATGTCAAGTGAAATTTTATGTTAGTTAATTTTATATGGATAAGAACTAAATTGTAAAAATATTAAAGTTTGAATTGTTATATTTTTTGAGAAAATGTAAATAAATTATATAGTTTAAATGCCCAAGTAGACAAAATGAGAACTAGTAGGATATAAATGGCATGCCATTAGGAAAAATTCTATGCACGCAAGTGATAGTGGCACCACAGTGCAAGTGAAAGGCATTACGATGCAACTGTTAGTTGCATTTTGGTGCAAAGTGACATCGCACATCCGTGTAAATAGTAGTGGCACTTCAGTGCAAATTATCGATATTTCTGCATTTCCTATATGTTCTATTAAGTCCACAATTGGGCAATAGAATTACAAGGTAAGTGAACTTAAAAATGACATTGGTAAATAACTTGTAACTTGTTGAATTGGTACCTTACTATAGTTATTATTGAGATAGATTTATATATGATGATATGGATCTTAACTATTATATTATTATATAAATATAAATATAAAACCAATTTTTTTGATTTAAATTACAAAGTTTAATTCTTGATATGCTTACTAAGCTCTCGCGAGCTTAGTGCGTTACTTTTCGAACATGTAGGTAAGGACTTGTTTTGAAGCTTTAAAAGGGGAAGGTTGATCTCTACTCATCTCATCACAAATCAATCTTGGAAGAGAGCATGAATCTAAATTTTTGGGCATTAGTTTTTGGCATTTACATAGGCATATGTGTTAAGAAATGTTCATGGATAAATTGAATAGAAGCTATGGTGCTTTTGGACCACTTTGTAAATTTTGTAATTTGGATATATATATATATGATATTGTAACACCCCATACTCGACCCAGTCGTCGGGTCTGAGCTACAAGATACTGTAATCATTGAAAAAGTAATTTCATACCATTAAACAACATTCGATCATTCAACACACATATAACTAACATTCACGTACATAATATGTTACACGATCATTTTGGGGTCCACATGAGCTTACGAAAGCTATTTTGCTAACCTGAGCTTGAATTAGGACCAAATTATAAGGTTTGGATTATTTAATTGTTTTCAAATATGATGTTTTAAATAAATATAAATATTTATCTAATTTTTTATTTAAATATGGTGTTTTTACATAAATATAAATATTTGTATATATTATTTGTTCAGTTCTTATATTGAATATAATTATTTATATTTATATTTGCTCGCTAACGTATTTTGTTCAACACATTTTTATCCATTGATATCTAAGTGTAACTTCAATCAATTTCAATCGAAAGCAACAATGAAAAAACATTAAAATAAATAAAAAATTTTAAAGTGTAGAGTTCAAGAACTCACTAAAGTCAACAGATTCGATAACCCTTAGATATAAGTTCAGCAACCTATGCTTTGTATTTACTCTCACCAAACAATCCTCGTAATGGCAACATTAACCACATAACTGACCAGGTTTTAGACATTTTAGAACACAAACTAATTTCCATAGCATTAATTTGATACATTAAATTGCATTCAAACAAGAATTCAATAGCATTAAATACATCACTACTATCCATTTTTTTCCATATCAGTCGAACCACACCACCAGGAATACCAACATTATTAGCATGCATGCTATCTGCATACAACAACCGTTCAACTTCCATCTCCTACCATTCTTACCAGTTTCACCATTTGACAGAACAATAAAGGAAAGAAGAGAAAAGAACAAGGGTGTGAAAATCTCACCAGAAAATCTATTGAAGCTGGCTTCCATGTAAACCATGAAATAGACCATGCTGCCCGATCCATGCAAGTTGTTGCTGAAGATCATGTTGATGTTTGTTACTTCAAATGAATGTTTTGTTACTTAGTTAGATATGAAGTAAGTTGTTAGTATATTTGATGTAATTAGGTGCTGATGGATTGATAAATCAGCTTTACCAAGTGTACAAGTTATGTTTATCAATTTTCTATGCTATTTAGTAGAGTTAGGTATATGTTTAGGTAACATTTTCTTCTTTAGACCAACTGAATGCTTGGTATATGTAATGGCATTTTGCCTTTATTCAAATGTAATGAAAATCTTTCAATTTTCTTCTTCATTTTGGTTCAGCAAAAGTAATTTTTGTTCACAAAACTCTAGCCGATTTTCTTGTTTGATCAGCAAGATATTAAAGTTTCTTGCTTAAGTTTCTGTCAAAGTTTCACATTCCGTTTTCTTAAATCCAACAATTGGTATCAAGAGTTGATTTCTTAGTGGACCTCTCTCTTTCCAATCCTTAAAAACAATGTCTTCATCTGGTTTCTCTCCAACTCCACCATCAGTGTTCAATAGTGAAGGCTACCACATCTGGGTAGTGAAAATGAAGACCTACCTACAGGCATTTGACTCGTAGGAGGTTGTTAATGCTGATATAGAACCACCAACTTTGAAAACCAACCTCGCGATGGCTTAGATTAGACAGCACTCTGATGACAAAGCCAAAAGATACAAGGCAATGTCCTACATTCAAAACAATGTGTTAGACTTGATTTTTACAAGGATTATGGCCTGTGAGTCTCCAAAACAAGCTTGGGGCAGGCTTAAGGAGGAGTTTCAAGGTATTGAAAGAACAAGGTAGTAACAACTCTTGAATTTGAGAAAAGACTTTGAAAATTTGAAGATGAAGGAAGCAAAAATAATTAAGCAACATTCAAACAGGATTATGTCTATTGTTAACAGCATTAGATTGCTTGGGGACCAGTTCAGTGAAGCTAGAATACTCAAAAAGGTTATTTCAACCTTACCTAAAAGATATGAAACCAAAATATCCTCCTTGGAAGACTCAAGAGATCTATCGAACATCTCTTTGACTGAGCTAATCAATGCTCTTTATGCTTAGGAACAAAGAAGAGCTAGCAGATAGGAAGAGCATCAAGAAGGTGCCTTTCAAGCCAAGAGCAAACCAACCTTGAGCTCCTCTGGCTATAAAGGGAAGAAGACTTGGTCAGATAAGCCTAGAAGAGATGGAGCAAGAAGAAGATATCCACCTTGCTCACATTGTAGAAGGCTTAGCAATCCAAAGGCAAATTACTGGTTCAGACCTGATGTGTAGTGCAAAATTTGCAAACAGATGGGTCATGTTGACAAAGTTTGCAAAAATAAAGGCAAGCAGAAGCAAAATTAGCCTTAACAGCCTAAAGCTAAAGCTCAAGTGGTAAAAGAAGGTTGTGATCAAGAAGAACAAGTATTTGTTGTCTCTTGTTTAGCCACCAGAAGAAAAACAACAAAAGGGTGGTTGATTGACAGTGGTTGCACAAATCACATGACACCTGATGAGAACATTTTCAAAAGCATTGACAGATTCTTCAACACAAGAGTAAAATTGGGCAATGGACATTACATTAAAGCAGAAGGCAAGGGAGATGTGTTGATTGACACCCCTACAGGTAACAAACTTTTTTCTACTGTCTTATTAGTACCTGAAATTGATAGAAATCTACTTAGTATATCTCAGCTGCTTGAAAAGGGTTACTCTTTGGTTTTTAAGGATAAAAAGTGCCTAATTAGTGATCCAAGTGGATCCAAGCTCATGTCAGTAAGCATGACTGATAGAAGTTTTATTGTTGACTGGAGTAAAAACTTAGTTTGTGCCTACACAACTGCTTTAGATGAATCTAAGCTGTGGCATAAAAGGTTGGGCCATGTCAACTACAAGTCTCTAGATCAGTTGACCAAAAGAGATTTGGTTGAAAACTTCACAAAATCAGTCACAAAGAGGGATGTTTGTAAAGTGTGTTAGTTAAGAAAGCAAGCTAGACTACCATTTCCTTTGAACAAGGCCTGGAGAGCCTCTGAGAAGTTGCAATTAGTCTACACTAATGTGTGTGGCCCTATGACAACTGAATCCTTAAATGGCAACAGGTACTTCATCCTCTCTATTAATGATTACTCAAGATTCTGTTGGGGATATTTTCTCAAACACAAATCAGAAGTGGCATCAGTTTTTTGGAAGTTCAAGGCTACAGCAGAAACAAAATCAGGTTGCAAGCTCAAGACACTAAGGTTAGACAATGGCACAGAGTATACTTCAGCAATGTTTTAAAGTTTTTGTGATAAAGCAGGTAGTAAACACCAACTCACCAACACCTACACACCTTAGCAGAATAGTGTTAGTGAGAGAAAGAATAGAAGCTTGATGGATATGGCTAGATATTTGAAAGGAATTTGCCTAAAAATTTTTGGGCTGAAGTAGTTAACACTGTAGTATATCTTCAAAATAGGCTACCAACTAAAGCACTACTTGAAAAACACCATTTGAAGCTTAGTTTGGTTTCAAGCCATCATTTGCTCACCTGAGGGTATTTGGATGCATATGTTATGCACATATTCCTGCAGTCAAAAGAGACAAGTTAGCCAAGAAAGCTCAGCCAGGCATTTTGGTAGGCTACAGCAATGTCAAGAAATGCTATAAGATTCTAGATCCTACAACCAATAAAGTTTTTGTGAGCATAGATATTGTATTTGATGAGAAGTCAAGTTGGAATTGGGATAAAAGTGAACCAGAAGCTACTGCTGAAGATCTTGTGACAGGTCAGATTGAAGTCAACCAAAATGATCCTGAAATGGACATTCATCATGAGCCAGTTAGGGGAACCAGACCACTAACTGAAATATATGAGAGGGTTGATGTAGTTTCTATTGAACCAACATATTTTGAAGAAGCTCAAACTCAACAAGGATGGAAGCAAGCCATGATGGATGAGATGACCATGATTCACAAAAATCAAATCTGGGAGTTAGTTGCAAGACCAGCTCACAAGAAGGTTATAGGAGTAAAATGGGTGTTTCGAGCCAAAAAAATGTTGATGGAAGCTTGAACAAACTAAAAGCAAGGCTGGTTATGAAGGGATTTAGTCAGAAATATGGAATTGACTACCTTGAAACATTTACAACAGTAGCTAGACTTGACACTATTAGATTGCTGGTTGTTTTGGCTGCTCAAAAGAAATGGAGGATACATCAACTTGATGTAAAATCTACCTTCCTCAATGGCTCCCTTAATTAGGAGATCTATGTTGAATAGCCTGAAGGTTTAAAAGTTCCTAGTGAAGAAGACAATGTTTACAAGCTGAGAAAAGCCTTGTATGGCTTAAAATAGGCACCAAGGGCCTGGTATGATAGGGTTGACACCTACCTAGCAAGCTTGAGGTTCGAAAGAAGTATTAGTGAGCCAACCTTGCATGTGAAGAAGCAAGGTGATGAAACACAACTCAGAGTCTCCTTGGGTGTGGATGATTTGCTAGTAACAGGAGAAAACAATGGTATGCTGACAGACTTTAAAACTAAAATGGAGAGGATGTTTGAAATGTCAGATTTGGGAGAAATGACATACTTCTTTGGTATGGAAGTGTCTCAGACACAACAAGGAATTTTCTTGAGTGAAAAGGCCTTTGCCTTGAAGATTCTGGACAGGTTCTCCATGATGAATTGTAAAGCAAATAACACACCAGTTGCTATTGGAGAAAATTTGACAAGTCAGGGTGATTTGGAGAAGGTACCTAAATCAACATACAGGAGCTTAGTTGGATGCCTGTTGTACTTGACAGCCACAAGGCCAGACATAATGTATGCTATTTGTCTCCTATCCAGTTTCATCATTGCTGCAATGTGAACCATTCTCAAGCTGCAAAGAGAGTCTTCAGGTACATTAAGGGCACTCAAAGCTTTGGGATGATGTTTACCAAGGTTGACTACATGAAGCTGCTTGGTTTTTCTGATAGTGACTGGGCAGGATCGGTAGATGACATGAAAAGCACCTCAAGGTATCTGTTTACCCTTGGTTCAGCTATTTTTTGTTGGAGCTCAAAGAAGCAAACTGTTGTTGCTCAGTCAACAGCTAAGGCAGAGTATGTAGCAGCTGCAGGAGCTGTTAACCAAGTAGTTTGGTTAAGGAAGATCATGGCTGACTTGAACTTACACCAAAGGGAAGCAACAGAGATCAAATGTGACAATCAATATGTTGTTGCAATTGCAAAAAATCATGTGTTTCATGGGAGAACAAAACATTTTAAGATCAAGTTTCACTTCGTTAGGGAAATGGAACAATCTCAAGAAACTAAACTGATTCATTGTAGTTCTGAAGATCAGCTAGCTAATATCTTGACAAAGTCTCTTTGTGTGTCAAGGTTCAAAGATTTGAGAGCCAAATTTGGGAGTTTACAGCATACAAGCTAAGGAGGAGTGTTGAAGTTGGCTTCTATGCAGACCATGAAGCAGACCAAGCTGCCCGTTCCATGCAATTTGCTGCTGAAGATCATGCTGATGTTTTGTTACTTCAAATGAATGTTTTGTTACTCAGTTAGATATGAAGTAAGTTGTTAGTATATTTGATGTATTAGATACTGATGGATTGATAAATCAGCTTTACCAAGTGTACAAGTTATGTTTATCAATGTTCTATGCTACTTAGTGGAGTTAGGTATATGTTTAGGTAACATTTTCTTCTTTTGACCAGCTGAATGCTTGGTATATGTAATGGCATTATGCCTTTATTCAAATGTAATGAAAATCTTTCAAGTTTTTTTTCATTTTGGTTCAGCAAAAGTAATTTTTGTTCACGAAACTCTAGCCTATTTTCTTGTTTGATCAGCAAGATATTGAAGCTTCTTGCTTAAGTTTCCGTAAAAGTTTCACATTCTATTTTCTTAGATCCAACAAAATCCAGCTGAAACTACTCTGAAGTCGTGCCTTTCCCTTTCTTACTATTGTTTCCAGCTTCTCCCTTAGTTGTACACAACTATTTCCTTGTTAAAACAAAAGAAAACACATTCAACAACCTTGTATTTCTACTAAAACACTTCATGAATTTATCAACATTGAACATGCAATAAATCAGCTGGAAGAGGAACCTTCGGTCAAGTTTTAAACCAACCTCTCCAAAGTCCCATTCCCACCAATGGTCTAGAGACAAAGACGAGTTGAGGAAATTACCTTTTTTGTTAATAATTAGCTCCTAATGAGCCTAGTTTGACCAAGAATCAGCTTCACCTCACTTTTTTCTGAATCGCTAGCAGAGATGAGCATAAGGAAAGAAAACCAGAATGTTCAAGCCTTTTTCCCCTTCTTAGCTTTCAGTCTAGTCACAACCAAAAGCCACCCACCCCCTAAACCTATTAGTTAATATTATAAAATATTAAGCATAATGATTAACACCACCATCACCTAACTATCTAGTTTTATTTCAAAGAAACATTTGTAAAGTTGAACTATGTATATAACCAGCGCTACTAGCCCAACTATCAAACTAAAATTCCCTCCTCAACCAAGGTTATGAATTGAAATAAAATGAATGCCTGTGGAGTTTGTACGCATGAATTTTAACTTTATTTAATTTACAAAAGAAAAAATATTTAATCTTCCATTCTGTATTTAAATGGTATTTTTTCCATTTTAATCCTTAATTTTATTATCTTAAAAGTCCTTAGGCAATTAAATTTCAAGAAAATTCACTTTTGCAACTTTTACAATTTATTCCTTGTACCGTAATTATTCACTTTTTTCAGTAAAGCTACCTATAAAAAAATTTAATTCACCTATGTAATAACTCCATAAATATTTAATAAAAATATTTACGAGTCTGATATACAGAAACAAGTTCCCGATACCTTAATTTCCAAAACCACTGACTCTATCATTGAAAAATAGAATTTGGAAACCATTGTTTCCGACTCCACTATCTTTTGGGTCATTACAGTATCAATGAGGGTACATTGGTTAAACACTTAGGATGGTTGTTTTTGGTATGTTTTTGTCATGTTTGAATGTGTTTTGAATAGGTGAAAATGATTGAAAATGGTTTGGCTTGGTACCTAAGAAATGGTGTTTGAATAGCTTATTTTTTAAAGTCATTTTGGTTGCACGCGGCCTAGAACATTGGCTGCCACACGCTGTGTGCCACACACGACCTCCCCACACGGTCGTGTGTCTTATTGATTTTTTAAGTGCATGATTTTTTTCATGCAGTTTACGACTGTTACATGGCGACACGACCGTGTGACCCTATTTTCAAATTGTACACAGTTTGAGGACAAGGGCATGTAGAGTGGCACCACACAGCCTCATTCATGTCACACGACCATGTGACCCCTATTTATTGTATTTTACATGTTTTTCTACTTTATTTTAGATTAATCCTTGTTTCTAAATTGATTTTTAGGTTTCATAGGCCCGATTTAAGTTTTTTTTTGCCTATATGCTATGAACTATGATTGGCTATTGAATTATGATGATTAAATTGAACTCTAAATTGTTTTGATTTTTTTGGACTAGTTAATTGTTGTAGCATCTTGTAACCTTAATCCGACAACGAAGACAAGCTAGGGGTGTTACACTATAAATTCTATTAAGTCTACAATTGGGAAATAAAATTACAAGGTAAGTGAACTTAAAAATGACATTGGTAAATAGCTTGTAACTTGTTGAATTGGTACCTTACTATAGTTATTATTGATATAGGTTTATGAATGATGGTTTGGATTATAAGTGTTATATACATATATATAAATATAAAAGTAATGTTTTGATTTAAATTACAAATTTAATTCTTAATATGCTTACGAAGCTCTCGTGAGCTTAATGTGTTTCTTTTCAAAGACGTACGTGAGGACTTGTTTTGAAGCTTTAAAAGGGGAAGGTTGAACTCTACTCATCTCATCACAAATCAACTTAGAAGAGAGTATGAATCTAAATTTTTGGGCATTAGCTTTTGGCATGCACAAAGGAATATATGTTAAGAAATGTTTATGGATGAATTCAATGGAAGCTATGTTGCTTTTGGACCACTTTGTAAATTTTGTAATTTGGATATATATATGGTACTGATTTGAATTAATTGATGTTCAAGTTTGGAAATTGACATGTTTAAATGGTTTTTTGGTTCATATGTATGTTATATAGCATATAAATGTTGCTCTTAAGTTTCAAGGTGGCAGGACTGAAGTTGCGACATCGGGCTTGTGAAGTCACAACGATCCCTAATCAGTGAATGACTTCGCAATGCGAATAAGTCTAAGAGTGACGTCGCGACATGGAAACCATAAAGTCACAACAAGCACTCAATAGTTTAGACCTTACAATTTGGTCCTTCAATGACCTTCGATTACCTTAACAGCACGTTTGGTTTGCTGTATTAAAATAAAGGCGTAATAGCAAATCAATTGTTTGGTTGAATGTAATGGAATAGAGGCGTAATAGTATTCTTGTGTTTGGTTGAATGGAATGGAGGTGTAATAGCATAAGGGAAAAAACTAAAATGACTAGAATACCCTTAGCAGAAATTTGTTTAGGTAAATGATTATTGTTATTGTTATTAAATTTTAATAAGATTATTAATATCAATAATAAATAATTTAATCATATTTTAACATAATTATTATTAAATATATTTTAATTAAAATTTATAATTTAATAAAATTCTTAATAATCAATATTATTATAGGAATTTCATATAATAATAATATATGGTACTATAAAATATAATTTAACATAATTATTATTAAATATATTTTAATTAAAATATATGATTTAATAAAATTCTTAATAATCAATATTCTTATATGAATTTACTAAAATCATAATATATGATACTATAAAATATTATTAAATATATTTTAATTAAAATATATGATTTAATAAAATTTACAATAATTATTACTAATAAATTTTCTTATATGAATTTGTATAATTTAAAATAATTATTATTAAATATAATTTAATAATAATATATAATTTCATAAAATTCTTGATAATAAATTTTCTTATATGAATTTATATAATTTAAAATAATTAATATTAAATATAATTTAATAATGATATATAATTTCATAAAATTCTTAATAATAAATATTCTTATATGAATTTACTAAAATCATAATATAACTTGAGAATTATATTCTGCATAAATATAATTAACTTATATTAACAAAAGGTTAGATGAAAATGAAATTCTACATCATAATCCATATGTTATATAGTTTTACAACATCAAAAAGTTTGAACATTGTTTTTTAATGGTCAGAAAGAAATCTTCTGACCCATTCCAATCGCACATCAGAAGGTAAACTAAAGAAAACAAGCGTTTGAGTAGGATGATCTGGAATTTTACTCAAAGCTCGATACCGCTCATCGACGGTTAAACCTTCAATTTCCCAAAAGGTTGAATATAAATTTGTAGCTTTCTCTTGGATGATCTGGAATTCATCTGACTTCTGCTGAACGACCACATCGGAGGCAATACTCCTATTAATTTGTTCGCCAATGGCCCGCATGTTTTCGGCCAATAAAGTGGCAGCCTCATCAAATGAAGAAGACATATTATCACAAGCATCAGATTTCTTCTTTTTCTTGTTTGAAGATGAGGAACCCCCTTGGTGTCTATCTCGTCGCGGCTCCACAACAGAAACATCCATGTCATCCAAAGAGACGTCAGCTTCGCAGTCATAGAATGAGTTTCTTTCTTCATCCATATTTGTAGTAGGTACACCTTCAGCATTTATTTCTTCAAGAACATCAGGAGCTGTTTGAGCATCTTTTCCAGTCGCTCGATCTCTTGCGTATATGGCAGTAAGCTGGTCGTAGTAAGGGAAAGTACGATGTCTGAATTGAGCGGCTTCTTTGTGACCCTAAAAAAATAAGGAAATCATATTAGTTATAAGTTTGGTAAAAATAAGATAATAAAGACTTGAAATAATCTTACCTTTAAATAGGAGTCCCAAACCGCATCTTCAGCAACAATGAGCTGCCTATGCTCGTCCCAACCAAAACCGCTATTGTTTTGGCCATTAAGCATGTCATAGACGATTGACCACTCCCTTTTTAGTAACCTAATCCTCGATTCAATATTAGGTTTCTCCTTCAACATTGCATTTGGTAAAGCCTTTTGTAGCATTCTTTCCAACTCGTTTAAATAACCGGCTTTGAACCCGGTATCAGCATTAAATGTTTCAACATTGTGCAAGTCCACCATGCAGGAAACCAATGTTGCATCTTCTTCTGGAACCCGTTTTCTTTTGGTTCCTCGAGAAGCTTGAGAAGAAGCATTTGATTCTGGAACACCTGACATAATTATCTTAAGAAAAAAAAACAAATTATATTAATTACTATTTTAATATCATGAATCAAAAGGTGAACACTTTATAAAATTATAATTAAGTTCAATATCATGAATCAAAAGCTCCATACCAAAAAAATTTAAAATTATAACACATGCTAAATGAAAAGAAATTAAATTATAATTCAACAAGTTTAGTACAATACAAAAATCAATTCAAACACCACAAAATTTTCACAAACTAATTTCTAGATGCTTGCCATTCATTGAACATTTGGTTGGCTAGTTCCATCCTCCAAGTAGCCCAAGCATCCGATGGATGAATATTTGCGATATTCGGTTCATCGTCATCCACCACATTACTAGGTAATCCTTCTCCCACCTCCGCTTCAATAGGATCAATACTCATATGGGTTCGAATAAAATTATGGAGCAAACATTACGTGTTTTAATAATCCAAAGCATCTTTCAATAACATTACGTGTTGAGGCATGTTTCATATTAAAAAACTCTTGCGGAGAACTTGGCTGATAACCCTGATGCCACTCGTTCAAATGATATCGTTGTCCTCTAAAAGGTGCAAGAAATGCCTCACAATTTGTGTATCCAGTATCAACTAGATAATAACAACCTATAAAATAATTTTTTAAATGATTAATTCAGCACAAAAAGTTTGATCTTAATGAATAACTCAAAGTCATCTAACTATCCACTTTACCATGAGGAACTTTTAGTCCATGTCTTCTACTAATGGCATCTCGAAGAACCCGTTCATCAGCAACTGAACCTTCCCAACCAGGAAGAACATAAACAAATTGCATATCAGGTGTACAAAGACCTAGCATATTTGTTGCTATGTCACCTTTTCGCGTTCGATATCTAGGTTTATCAACTGTTGGAACCCTAATTTTGATGTGGGTTCCATCAAGAGAACCTAAGCAATTCTATATCACATGCTATAAAACCTTGAGTTAGAATACTAATTTAAATCTAAATCAACTAAATGTTGTACAAGCTATATATAAAACTCAGTCCAATACCTTAAACCATTTCCACCTTGTGTCAGAAGAATCAACTGTAATTGGCTCCGCCTTTTTAAATAACACATCTTGTAAGTGTATGACAGCATTTAAAACACTATGAAATGCTCTGCTAACAGTTTCCCCGGACCTTCTAAAGTGATGCTTGATAACTCGATTTTTCAGGTGATGGGAGATGATATGTAAAAACATTGCCACTTGCTCCTCAACAAGAATATTTCTTGACGACTTCAATCCCCCTAATGATTCTAACATCTCACATAGTTTAAAAAAGGCAGTTCTATTCATCCTAATTTGTTCAATACAGGTCTTGTCACTAGCATATACAAGCCTTTTCACATAATCTCGTTTTACATAAAAATCTAAGGTATAGGACCTAATCCTTGGTCTATAAGTATGTAGGCTAAGGCTGGCACCCATTCTAAATAAGAACCAAATCACAATTCTACAGATTTCCAACCATATTGTCAATGCAATACCAATTCTTTTACGCCTCACACTTTGTGCAATTAAAGGCAGACGAGCCATTACTGCAACATATTAAAATTAGAACACAGTATCAAAGAATTGAAGTTGAAATTACACATTATCAAATAAAAATAAACAATACAACTTTAGAACACACGAAGCAAAAAAGTATCTATTAAATGATATCGTTGAAACTTTAATTTTGTTTCTTTATCAATCACCCAAACAATAAAGAAAGAAAATATATTCAAATACATTTTAAAACACTATTAAAATTTAAAGGTATATGTATAATTGACCTAAAATTAATTGTTGGTATTTGTTAGATTATAACTAAACTCATTATAATTTAAAATTATAAAGCATGTTCAAAGTTTGAACATTGATTAGTTTATTTATTGATGATTAGTTTAATTAAGGTTTTCTAATTTTAAAACAAATAAAATAAAGAATGGGGATTTGGTTTAATAATGAAATTGAAGTTTTAAAACTTTAATAACATTTTAATTTTAAATTTCATTTCGTATAAATATATATAACCGTTTTTTGTAAATTTAATCTCATTTACATCTACAAATAATTATTAAAATGTAGTATTGTATTTGCAATTATGATTGTGAAAGAAACAATAATTACACTTTTTTCGATAGTTAAAATTCGTTAGTTATAGTTAATTATAATTAATTATTAAAATGTAGTATTGTATTTGCAATTATAGATAAAATTCGTTAATGTGATATTTTGAAATTAAAAAAATTCACTTCATAATTATATAAAAATAATATTATAATGAATTCGAATTAAACAAAAAAAATTTTAATATTATTATCAAGTTTAAAAATTAACGTTAGCATTTTAATCGGTTAAAGTATCTAGGCTAATATTGGTGTACCAAATTATATTAAAAATTAAAATATAAAGATTTAATCTTAATTTTGAACATTATATAAGCATCGAAATTGAAATTTGATTGTTTTTACATAATTTAAAAATAGAGAGCTTATTAATATATAAAAATCCTTGTAAAATAATTCAATAATTATTTGAGTCTTTAATAGAAAACAACATAATTAACCCTTAATTGAATAATTCAATTACATTTTTTTTTCTTCTTTTGCTGCCCTATATTAGTTCATGTGTCTATATGGGGACACCTTGTCGTTGACTTAAAGTAACAAAGTCTCATGCGCTAAGGCTGAAGATATCTATGCATTAATTTCAACCCCATGTGTGGCATTGAAAGGGTTCTGAGCATGTTAACAGACTGATTTGATTATTGATGCAAGAACGAAAATGATAAGAATTGGGTTGAAAAACAGGTAGTATAATCCATGAACAAGCAACAGAATGTGAATCCCATGCTGCGAAATGTAATAAGACCATGTTTTTGCATGGGATAAGCAAACCAGATAGCATACATAAACCTTAAGACACTAACATTGCAACAAAGGATAATCATCTAGGCCTATTGAACAGAGGTTTGATTCTACAAGAATGACCATGGTGTAACTTTACGACAAAAACTTGATTGCGATTTCAAGCTGCATATAAAGCAAGCAAAGAAGCGGGATTGGGTTCTAACTGACCATAGTGTAGTGTCATAGTGAACATGTAGAAAGCTTCATAGCTTCCAACTTCATTCGGGTTCAAAAATTAACAGCCTATTGAAAAAAAACATGCCTAATATGCCACAAAAGTGAGAATCCTATAGGCCTAGACTAAGGTCATACAACTGAAAGCTGCAATAGAAGAAGTTGAAACCTATACTAGATGATAAGATAAAACCGATGTACGATTTGTACGAGCAACGGTGTAAACAAGTCATCAAGTGAAAGCATTACAAATTGTTCTCTATCAGCAGACATGAAAACTTGCTCTAATGAAACCATTGTTGCAAACGGTTTAAATACGAAAATAGAATCTTCGTTGCAACCCCATGGTACAAATATGTTTCAAACAAAACCGAATAGTAAATGGGGAACAGATTCTGTCTTGCAATGAACATGTAAGGCATATATCGAATCGACGTAAACGACATAATGTATGAATTATGATACAATATAACAAAGGATAAGCAAAACAAAGGATAACCAAAGTAACATGAATACAAACAAGCAAAATAGAAACAATTCATTCAAACTTATGCTTTAAAATTGTAGTGCACACTCAGCTTCATAAAGGAAAAAAAAAAGAAAAGGGAAAATCTTGAAAATAATACATTTTCCTTTCTGATAAGCTTGCAACCTTCAATAGGATCAAAACCAGGAGGCAGATTTCCACTTGGGATTGGCTCTATCTGCAAAATAGAAAAGAGGAAGATGATGTAAATATTGACAAGAATTTTCAACTGCATTTGAAAAAGAGGAGACATCGAAGGAGATCTAAATAGGTTTTATGGTCAATAACATTTTGTTTTTCTTCTTTTGCTGCCTTATATTAGTTCATGTGTCTATATGGGGACACCTTGTCATTGACTTAAAGTAACAAAACTCTCATGCGCTAAGGCTGAAGATTGATGAAATTTAAGATCCCTTTGATATAGTATTTAATTAGTTTAACAGTAAATGAAATAGACTTGATAGGATTTGCTTTTTGTGCAAACCTCTTTAATATTAAACGTGCCTATCCATAGCTTGATTCATTTTGCAGCCAAAGCCAAGCTATCATTCAATTAGAAAGCTCTATGGGAGAAACAAAACAAAAACTTAAAGAATGCAATATTTCAACACAAATCCTCATGAGCATATACCCAAAGGTTACTCTAAGAATCTGCTCTGCTTTGTCCTCATAAGTCAGACTTCAAAACATATGTCAAATTATAATTGAATTGTTTAACATAATGCATCCCACTCCATGATTTCTTCACCTATGTCTAGAGGAATGCCAAAGGAAAAATAACCAAGTGGATGCCATAATGATTATTTTCATGTTTAGAAGAAAAATTTTCATCACTAGCAGGTCTAATCCTTTTCTATTCAGGGATGAAGAAAAGAGAGCAATGCCTATAATAAGACTTGCTATTCGGTAATCACATCAATAAAAACTATATTTGCTTCTTTTTTTTTAAGAATTATGTTCATCATTGTTGAAACTTAAATATAAAGGAGACAAGGTATTCTTACAGGTAGTAGAGGCACAGACGGCGGTGCTGGAAGTTCAAATATGTGAAAGTGATGACATTTTTTGTTCCTGATAAAATGAAGAGCAAAAACGTATGAGAAGATGGAGCTGAGGACAGAAATCGGTTTTAAGTTCCCAAACGTAAGAAGGAAAAATCAATGAAGAAGAGAAGTAAAAAGATTACCTCTGCAATCAATGGAAGGGAAAAGTCAGAGAGTATGAAGCTTGATGAGGGCAGAAAAAGATTACCTCCCTTCCCGCTACTGTTTCTCAGTCGCTGCAAGAAGCGAAAGAATGGTGAAGCCCTTTGGCTGTCAGCGTACCTTTGGCTGAAAGAAGATGAAGGCGAATCGATTTGGCTTGATTTGAGGATATGAAATCAATGGGAAATTTTTGGGGAGAAGAAGGCAGGCTATTTTGGTCTCAAAATTAAAGAAGAAAACGGTGAATAGCTATTTTAAACTAAAACCCAGGAATACCTATTACAACTACTAAGGGAATAAGCAAGGAATAGCAAAACCTCCGAATCAGTAAACGGTGAACCAAACGGCGTATTGGGTGTGGCCACCGAATCGGGGTGTAATGGCTAATCTATTACACCCAACCAAACATGGCATTAGAGTTCGTAAGCTCGTTTTAAGATTGGATCAGTATTTAAATCATATTTTGATCTTATCAATATGAATATAATTGTCCGATCGCATTGGAATGATTGTAGTTGCTTCGGCAACAAATGTGACATCCCGGTACCTTAACCTGACGATCTGGTTGGGTAAGGGGTGTTACAGCTACTTATCATCTGCATAACCAACAAAATCCTTTTATAATAAAAAGATTCATTAATGCCTTTGTAACTAAAAAAATGGATTTTGATTACTATTATTAATTGTTAGCTTTATAACTCTTATTCTTAAGACACTATAAATAGGAGTCTATCACAACTGGTGAGGGACTTTTGGCACTTTCACATTCTAACTTTCAAAGCTCTTTCAAATTTTCACAACTTGTTTTCTTAGTTTAGTCTTATCATCAGCCACATTTCCCTTTCTCCACCTTACCATCCACTACCTACCACTACGCTTGAGGTTCTGTGTTCGATTCTCTTCCCTTAGAATTTATTTTTATTTTTTATCCCAATATCTAGTTTGGAACATCTAGCTTATCTTTAATTTATGTATGTTTATTGAAAAGAATGAGCTTGTTGGTTCAGTGGTAAGGCCTTAACTTACCTTTAAGTCCCAAGTTTGAATCTTATTGTGTGAAAAATTAAAAATTATTTTCTCTTATTTTCCTGTGGTTAGGGAATTGTTTAATATTTTTTAAAATTTTTATAATTATTCCCCAAAACTCTCTCTCTTTTTTGTCCCACTTCCCCCTCTTTTTCTACTTTATTTTGCACGTTGTTTCCTTTTGTTGCTGCAGTTCTCTTTTGCTAAAATTTTCAGTGTTTCTTCTTCTAGGTATCTCTTCTTTTCATCTCTTTCTATTTGTTTCCATTAAATCGAAATAGCACTATGTTGTTCACTTCATTGTCTCCCTATCTTTTGTATCAACAGACAACGACAGTCATCAACAGCCATCAACAATCATCACACTCTGTCGCACACGATCGGCAATCATCGTATAGTATTGCACGCAATCGGAAACCATTGCAATTTGTCACTCCTTATGCGCCACCAACCTACAACGGTAACAACCCTTCTCAGCAGCCCTTTGGAGATTATGGTTGGTTCCCTCAACGTTTAGCAGCCGTTATTTGCCACCCCTAGCCATTCTCTACATAGATCAGGAGTGAGTCCTAATCCTATGCAATCTGTAAGGGTATGATGATAATCGTATGCAATTGTGCCTTATTTGAATCATTCAATTGTGATCGGTGTTTCTTTTCTGGTGCCTTATTAAGTTGGTGTTAGTCAATGGACTATGGTTGTGCTTCGATTATGGTCGAATTTGGGCAGGTAAGTTGGTTGTTATGATTGAAGGGTGAGTACGCCTGATTAGAGTTAACCGATAGCGTGTATGTTCTACTGTGTTGCTAAATGAGATACTTACTTATATTATTTGTGATGGCCGAATTGGCCAATAACCTGTTTTTGATCTGTTAAACTATATGTGCAATTAATATGTTCTAATATGTTTTATCTGAATATGTCAATAGCATGTTTTTGATCTGTTAAACTATATGTGCAACTACTATGTTCTGATTTGTTTTATCTACATATGGGCACATCTGATTTGAGTAATCTCAGTTCTGTTATGCCATTTCAATGTGCATTGGGGTTAGGTTATGTACGATTTGGAGGAAGTTCTAGCAAACTACGATCTGCGATTCTTGAGGTTTAGCCTCAAATTCTGATTTGGCAGTTAAACTACATTATCCATTTCTAGCGATATTTTCGTAATAAATCTTGCAGCTTGTCTGCATAATTTCTGGTGGCTAAAGACCACGATTTTGGTGTGTTTGGTTGGAAGGGTTTCGAATTACCCTAATTGGTGTGTTGGGTGGATGGAGATGGTATGTAGTGGATGGGGATAGGATTTGTTTCGCTGACACTTTACATTGCATCATTTGATCATACCCATGCTCATGTACTAGTTGAAATTTGTCATGCTTATTACGAACTTTGTTTTGATGGTATTGATTAATGATTTGCTATGTACCATTGTTGGCTTTGTATGGATGGCTTATCATTTTTCTAAGAATAGCTTTATGACCGAATTGTTACTTTTTTACTCACATTGAGCTTCTTAAAGCTCGACCCCCCTAATCTTCTCCTTTTAGATAATCCTCAAAGTTAGGATCAGACTATAAATTTCATAATTAGTTGGGACTGTAAAAAATTTTATACAAACCGTGGCATGGGATTGGACTTCAGATTTTATTTTGATTAAGCATGCATGTAGAATGGTTAAATTGTATTGGCCCAAAATTTTAGTTTTTGAATTGTTAAAAATTGACAAAGTGAATTAATCTGGTTCAGTGGTTGAGTGTTGTCTTTGTGTGTGTAAGGTTCTAGGTTTGAATCCTTTTCCTTTAAATTTTTTTAATTTTTGTCCAACCCCTGACTGTGAATATTAGAGTTATATATTATTTTCGCTCAACTAATGTTAATGAACCTACTGGTTCAATGTTAAGGCTTCAGCTGACCTTTTGGTCCTATGTTCAAAACCCTACGTGTGCTTGTGGGGAAGTGGGTAGCTTTTTTTAAAAAAAATTACTTTTGAGTATTATCCCAAAAATACTCCAAAAAAAATTTGTCGTTCTACTCTTTCACCTTTTCTCCCTTTTTATCAGTTTTTGTTTCTTTTTCACATTTTCGTCTTCCGTTGCCTTCTTACTCTTGCATTTCGTTCGTTTCGCACCGTTAATCTTTTGTTATGTCTTACGTAAGTGGTTATTAATGGTTTCTTATAAGGGATTTGTGAATGTGGAATTGGTTATTATTGTGGCATAAAGTTTTTTAGTTTTGAAATCTTTGTTTTAAGTAAGGATCTTGAGACAAACGTTCCTTCGACGAACTAGTTTCTGTTGGAAGTTATTGTTTGCTTTATGTAAGTAATAGAATGCTGTGCTAGTGGTTGTTTGGTATTGTTAAGGATTGTCGGTTAGCGCTTATGGTTGAATTAGCAGCATAGTTTTAGGGTTTCATTACTAAATTGGGCATTCTTAATATTGATTTTAGGTACTGGAATTTCGATTGTGGTGTAGGCATCGGAAAACGTTCAGGTGTGTAACGAAAAACCCAAAAAATAGCAAACAGCGCGATGCCAAAAAACGGGCTGTCGATGCCATACAGCAATGTGCCAAGTCGTTTAGGCCACACAGGTTGGGTTAGTTAGGCCGTGTGGGCCACACAGGCTGGGCCAATTGAGTTATATGGGCCCATTTTTTGAAAATTTTTCTTAGGGCCATAATTGATGTGAGAATCAAACTTAACCATTTTGTAGGGCCTGTGATATATAAATATGACGTTAAAACATGAAATTTGATATTTTGCTATTGTAGGAGAAATGGATAAAGCATGCGCGTCATTTGTTAGCATGCCAAAAATGTGAAATTCATATATGTTCTGTAATTTGATAATTTTGATAGCATGTTCTTATGTGAAAAGCATGCATGACATATGTGCATTTGTTATCTGTTAGTATTTGCATGAGCATTGGGGTGGGAATATGAATTGATGAAGTGTTGGCAGTTTAATAATCTTCTTTATCTTGTGGTTAAAACCACATATATCTGTCTGGTGGCTTGATCACATATATCTAAATCTGGCGGTTTACTGCATTATATTTGGCAGCTTGACTGCAATATTCTGAAAAGTGACATACGCTCACTTACAGGTGTGTGGGATTGGATGGGGTATTTATTACCCTAATTGGTGTGTAGGGATGGACGGAGATGGTGTGTAACAAATAGGGGTAGGATCTATATTTGTTTCTAAATCTACATATACGTATTTGAATCTGCATCTGTAGTTGAATTTGATTTTGTATATTTATCTGATGTGTTTGTTGGGTTGAGTTATATAGTAAGCTCATAGCTCACCCTTTTGTTTGTTTTCTCCCAAGTAATTAGTAAACTTAGGATCAGATAGCATGTGGGATCTCGGAATTGGTTACTGGTTAAAAATGGTTAAACTAAGGACTTTTTTGTTAAATTTGAACTGTTCGAGACTTTTTGGACTGTAAATGGTTTTAGATTTTATTTCTCGTTTTTGAACTATTTTACCGTATTTAAAACTAAAGTATATTTCAAACTGCAACGTTATCGGGGTACAAATCAAACCACAATTTTCAAAGCTTATTAACTTAAAGAAATTTCTTTGCAAATCGAAATGATCACTTAAATGGTTTTCCGAAATAATAATATAAATGATTTTAACGATAATTTTTCCTTAAAGTTGGAAAACAAATTATCAAAGTTAACATTATTTTACCTTACGTTTTCAAGTTAGATGTCTAGGTTTTTAAACAAGTTAGTGTAATTTCTCTAGATTCGGCCATAACGTCCAAGTTGGATGATTGGCAAACCAAAAATTTGATCATATAAGTTTGAAAGACGGTTTTAAATAACAAACTAAAGTCATCGTATTTTTTTGTTGCAAAATCCATACTTTAATTTCTGAAAAAAAAATTATAAGTCAAATATATTTCCAAAATTAATAAGAACTTTTGTTTAATTGGATTTTTTTAAAACTCGACAACATTAATATTTTTATAAGTAAAGAAAAGTTCACTACAGTTTTCAAAAAAATAAGTAAACACTTTTTTAAAAAAATCAATTTCTGAAGGCCTGATCGTTTTTACTTAGTCATTTCGGTGGCCAATGTGACCTCCAGAATCTGGTCGTAACGTCTAGGCTGGGTTTGGGGTGTTACATTAATTCTCAACATTTATACATTATGCCAATTTAGTATTGATTCTAAAAAATTGAACCTTCAACGTTTACACATTGTGTAATAATTACACAATGTGTATTGAATTATGTTTTCGTGTAAAAAAAGGGATAAAATTTGGTAATATGTAAATATTGAAGGCTAAAATTTTAGAACTTAAGACTAAATTGAGACAATGTATAAACGTTGAGGGCTAAATTATAATTATGTCAATTTTAAAAGTTATCACATCATATTTCCGTTTGCTTTTTAACAATAGGTAACTAAAAAAAGAAAAAAAATCGAATAACTTAATAACCATTTTATAATTTTTTTATAATTGAATGAACATTATTATAGTTCACCCCATTTTTTCAAAATTATAAAAAAATAAAAAAGTACTAAAAGTACACCATCAGATTTGATTAGAGAAATAATAGCCCAAACTCATTATGCATTTGAACTCTAAAAAGTTCCTAAATCTTTTTAATTTTCATAATCATTTTTTTAAAACACGTATGAGCATTCGGGTAACTATTAAGTGTAAAACATATCACATTCTAGTAACTATTAGTGTAAAATATGACGTTATTAGCCAAGTACCAATAAAAAACATCAAATTGGTTAACAATTTTTAAGTTCAAATACCAGTTAAATTTTAAATAAATAAAAAAACCAAGAACAAGTTATGGTTAAAATATACATTAACCGCTCTTAAAATCTGGTTGACCAAGTGTGGAAGTGCATTTCAGATATCAATGTGACCGCAAATTTCTTTAGATACTCCAGTAAAAACAAACATCAAATTCAAGTACAAAAGCTAGTTGATTATTTAAGCTTTGGGTGTCTTAAATTTAACTTGAACTTAAAAAAGGGGAAAAAATGGCTAGGCTCGAATATTCCCCAACTTTCATTCTATTCCTTCCTATTGGGAATTGCTTGTCAGTAAAAAGAAAAGGTAAAGCCCAAATTTTAAATGAAAAAGGAGCAAAAATGAACCGTATAAATAGCTTACACCCCCAAGAAATGGAGTTTTGAAACAACCATCAAGTAAGCTGCACCATTCTTCAAATTTTGCTGCCATTCAACAGATTCCTATTCCTATTCCATGGTGAAGGTTTAGCTGATTAAATATATGCAATTTTGACTCCCTTCCCTACCTTCACTCTAAACAGTTTATAAATGGGTTAGGTTTGAGTACACTTTATCACCTGGAACCCCCCCCTGTCAACCCAAATCGAGGCAAAACATTGATTACAACAACTTCCACTTTTTTTTTCTCCTTTTTACAAACAAATGCACAACATTGAAAATGATTGTTACTGAAGACCCCCAAAAAAATTTTGAAAAAGAAAGCAGCAAAAACAAAAACAGAAAGGAAAATGTGCAAAAAGAATCATATCATCCCAAATTGGAGTATATCCATGTTGTGTAATCTTCAATTATGTGTAATCATATTTTGTCCCAAACATTTCATGCCCAACCAACTGCTGGCAAATTGATAAGGCCACGAGTCACCTTTATCCCGGCTTTCTCCCTGTTAACCCTTCAACAAAACTTCATGGCTGAACCTTCTCATGGCCACCACTTAAAGATGCAGTTGATCTAGCTACTTGTGCACTTGCTATAGGCTTTTGTAGGGGCTTCAAAGCAGCCATAATTTCTGCAAATGTTGGCCTCAGTTTTGGATCTCTACAGTTTTAGAGAACATCAGTCAGTTCTGCCTATTGGTTGTAACACATTTAGATGCATCTACAACTACAACCTATAGATTGCAAGGACCATGACACCATACAGTTCATCTCCATTCAACCTCATCATTCACCCAAGTTTAATAGTAAACATGTTTATATGATTAATCGTTTTAAATAACAGTAAACTAGGACCATCAATGAATGGTCAATTAACTTATACTATCCATGGAATGATGAAGGTAGCTATCTGCAAGTGAATAAAATTTTCAGCACAACTTCTACAGGGTTAGCATAACTGTCAGTGTAATGCAAATCAAAAGTAAACAAGAGAGAAACTTCAGACTACCAAATAAAGGTCAGGTTGAGATAACTAAGTGGCAAGATCTGTACAAAGTATAGATGGAAAATACAATTGATGTGGCCCACAATTCCCAAAAATTGTGCTAATTGTTTAGAATTAGCTCAATTCACAAGGGCTCAAAAGATTGGCTTGTAATACCAGCCAGATCGCCAACTACACATGCACCAAGATTGTAGTAACAAATCAACTTCTAAAAGTAGGTAGATTTTCAAACTAAAGGACTACCAAAAATTATACAAATTCATAGTCCTTTTAATAGTTTAGCTTTCTTTCAGATACATGGGATTAGATGTCATCACCTGAAGCCACAACATGACAAGGCTTGAATAGGAAATAAAATAAATTTGTATAACCATCTATGTTGGAGGCTCAAATTTTAGTAAGGTCTTCAGGGTATGCAGGCAAATATAGATTAAAGCTTGTTTATAAAGAATCAAATTCAAGTCAGTATATAACTAAAATTAGCTTCAATAAATATATAAGTAAACCTTTTGATAAAATATATATACTAGGGCATTGATTTTCTCTTTTCTTCTTGTAAAGAATGTTATAGAAAGCAATGTAAAAGTAGCTAAGGCAACCTCCAACAGTGGACATATAAATGGTCCAAAGTAAGGCATTTTGACTCCATCAAGGTAGGATTCAGCAGATACGGGCATCAAGTCCACCCAAAATTCATACTTTATACTAATGTAAAAGGGTGTGTTTAATTTGGTCTCCACTAAGTTCGAAGCAAAATAACTTGTAAAATTAACAAACAATAAAACAAGGCAATAACATATCGACATGTTACTTAGTTTTGATTTTGGGGGAAAAAAATTGAGCAACACCAAATAATTCTAATCTTCTCTTTCCTTTCTAACTTTTACTCTTATTTAATCTTATACTCCATTCACTCAAGAAGATGACTCCACCAGATGCTAGAGAACGTAATGCTTACTCTTATCAGTTTTGTGAGACCTAACAGTGAAAGATACTTCTAAACTCCTTGCATCAACCACAAACTAGCATTGCATTTTCTTTAGAACACAAAAAATGCTTTTGAAAATGTAGTCCCCAAGTATTACTTGGAACATAGAAGATCGGAATGGCTCTAACTTTTCCAAATTTCTTACAATTAAAAACGTCGTTACGTTATAGTTATAGATTCTTGGTCATAGATAGTGTACATGATATTAGGCTTAATTCTAGGATAGGATAGGGTTTGATTTGATTTCTTTTATTTATTTCCTATTGTAGACAATGAAATATAACACATTTCGAGGATTTAGATATGCTGTGTTTTACACGCACTAGAAATTCGTTATTGTGTACCTTATTGTTGTGCTTTATGCACCACTTTAAAGGGATTTGGATGGATATCCGTGTATCCAATTACGATTCTATGTTTGGTTAATTGGGGCAACATTTTGAAACGATTTGGTTGTGTATATGATGAATGAATTCATTAATGCTAAATATATGAGCATTTATGGTATGTAATGAATAAATATGTACATGATGTGGTATGAAAGGTTACTATTCATATGCTTGTGATAGAAACATGTTGATATGTTTAATTGTATGATGCCTTTGATTTAATAAAATGTTAGTAGTATGTGAATATGAGTATGTGCTAGCATGCTTTTAATTTTGCAAATTATATATGGTATTATTGGAATTTCATTGAGCACCACTGAGCTTTGAAGAAAGCTCAGCATGCGCATTGTATTCGATGTGCAGGTTACAAGTTTTGGGAGGTGCTTCTTGAAGTCAAACAGTGTCGCTTCTTGAAGTCTCAACTGATCAATTGCTTTTGTAAAGACATTTTGGCCTTTTTAATACCTTTATGTACCTAGGCCTTACAATGCTATTATGGATGTTTTGACATTCCTCGTTGTTTTGGGGCACGTTGACATCGTGGCACTTGATTTTGACACTATTGGTACTTATGAAAATTAGAAGTATGAATAACTTGCTGGTATTGTTTGGTAATATGTCTAACATGTTTAGGAGTATTTTGAGGCATGATTGCATGGTTTAGAAACTTATTTTTCTGCATCTCTAGGCTTGTGTCTCAAGACAGGACGAACATGTCTCGAGACAAGATGAGCAAATTTGAGCTAAGCATGTATTTTTGGGTGCATGTCTCAAGACATGGTAGGCAAAGTCTCAAGACATTGCTCATTGTCTCGTGACATTCGAAGTCAAAAGTCAAAGTTAGTTTTAGGAGAATTACATTAATGTTGCATGTTAATCATGTTTAAACTACTTATATGGCCAAATTTTGATTTAATGAGTTTAAGGTCATGGATTTGTATGTTTTGACATGCTTTAGTGTGCTAAACTTGCTGATATTGTTCGGTAATATGTCTACCATGTTTAGGACTATTTTGAGGCATGATTGCATGGCTTAGAAACTTATTTTTCTACATTTCTGGGCTTGTGTCTCGAGACAGGACGAACATGTCTCGAGACAAGATGAGCAAATTTGAGCTAAACATGTATTTTTGGGTGCATGTCTCAAGACATTGCTCATTGTCTCGCGACAATCGAAGTCAAAAGTCAAAGTTAGTTTTAGGAGAGACAAGTCTCAAGATAACAAATCCTGTATCGATACATTAGCCTAGGTATTGACATGGCTCCTAGTTTTCGTATTTTAGGCCCCCAAGTTTTGTTTTAAAGCCTATTTGAGCTCAAATTTCATTTATAACATCTCAACAATGCTTGAATTGTATACTTGCATGTTATTAACTTGTATTTCAATACGTTTGATTATATGGTTGATCGTTCAAGTTGCTTCAGCAGCTAATGTGATACTCGTTATCTGACCGAGCTTCCAAACCGAATAAGGGTGTTACGTTCCAAGCTAGGGAGAAGACACACAAGCTTAATTTTTAATATTTTATTTTATTATCTTAGTTTTATTTCACTTTATTTTATAATATTTAGTTTTAAAGTTTAAATATATTTTCGGAGAGATAGGATTATTAGTTTCTTAAAGGTTAAGCTAGGGTTAATGATAAAACTTTATTTGCAAGAAAGTTTAGTAACTTTGCTTGTAAGTAAGTCTATTATATATTTGATGTAACAAACTTACTGCAACAACTGATACATGCACGGATGGGGTGAAATTTATAAAATTCCATTCATCGAAATTGTCAATTTTCAAGTTTAAAAAATCAGCCGACTTGCGATGACTTTTTGGATAGGATCCAAACATTTCTAGGTTGAGATGTCTTATAGCATTCGAAGATCTCTCTCTTAACTTCAAAACGCACTTTGAATCACTCGATTTCGAGTTCAGAAGTTCAAATTATGACCATTTTAGTAAAAACTGCGAGAGCAAAATTTCAAGACGGGATTATTATGAAAATTATGAGTTTCAAACTTTTAATTCGAGTGTAAATCATATTGGATTCGATTTTTAAGCTTACTTTTTATTATATATGAGCTCAATATTGTATTTATTAGGTTTTATTATTTTATTATTTATTCCAAATTTTAGATTTTTTTTAAAGTATTTTATGTTTTAGTCAATAAGAAAGTTTAGTTTAAAACTAGTTCTTTATTTAGATTAATTAAAATTTCATTATACTTGAAAATTTTATTTGGATGTACTTAGCTAACCTATAAGCCTTTTCATTGTTCATTAGATACACCATTGTTTTTGTTCATTAATAAAATTTCCAACTCTAGAAGTTAGTTTCTTTGTGCAAGATTGCATTCTTATGATTTTAAAAATCAATTTTCTTCTCGATCTTCTTCAATGAGCCGTAGAAATTCATTCTTCATCCTTCAATTTGCCAAAGATTATTTCTTGGAAGGTTGATTAGAACTATTAATTGAGTTTGTTAGAATTTATATCTCAAAGGTTTCAATTGAATATTTATCCATCATATCCATCAATTTATTCTATCCATCTTCCACTTCTTATTCTATCGTTTATTTATTATTTTAACTATTTATTATTTATTCTTAAATTTTTTATTTTAGTTATTTTCTTTGTTTTTCTTGTTTTCCTAAATCTATTTGGTTTTTTTCTTCAGGTCAGATCTAGATCTTTCTTTCTCGCGTCTAACAATTTGAATACGATCTTCCGCTTGCTCCCTTATCAACAACTTTTCTAATTATTATCTTTGAATTAGTAAAGAAATCTCGAGGTTTTCTATAACCCTATGTTTTCTGAAGTTCCAACTTTTCTAACTCGTTGTACAAACCTATTTATTTAATTAGGGTTGGTTTAGAGAACCTATTTATTTAATTAGGGTTTTTTTCTTCTCTAAACCACATCAAGGGCAATGTGAGGAAACAAGTAGTTAGGAGATATTTTAGGACAATAGTTATAATTTTAGGAGTTTAATTCTCTGGTTTATTCTCTTATTTCTTTCTTGACTTCTTGTATTCATTTAATAATATTGTTAGAGGGAAACTAATCTTTGTATATATATAGGAACACTATTGCTGATTAAAACATCATAAATTTTACCTCAAATGATAGTTACTAGCATATAAACCTAGGGGATACCATGGAACCCACAGATTGATTGCATTTTGCATTGACGAAATCTATCCATTGACCACTGAAAAGTGTCAAACAAAACTATCAAACTTCTACAGAATTTTTTTACAGCAAAACTTCATAAAAGAATCTGATAAATTCTAACATATGGAGGGAGAACAAATTATTCCAATCTCTCTACACATTTTTCTTTCTTCTAGTATCTCTCCCTTCTCAAAATCTGAGAAAATAAATAATTCCATGTCTATTTATACAGGTCTAACAACTGCAATAGAAATCTATTTGGATAGTAACATTTCTTGGTAAATAACCAAGAGCTGCAACTCTTAATTTATAATTAAGAGACAAAACTCTTATTAAAGACATCACCTTTCATTTAGGAAAGGTTATTTTGAAAATGTTTCGACAAATTCATACACTCTTTAGTTGTAAATTGCTTGCAATTAAGGAATGCATGTTTTTGGCACATGCATAGGCATGTGACAAAGGTCTTAATCAACCTTTGAAGATTTAAAGAGCAGAATCCAGGTATAAGGGACTGAAAATGACTATAAAGATAAAACCACGGAAGTGTCAGCTAAACTAATGAAAAAATTCAAAGAAATAATCGGTCAGCCCAAATAACAGGTTCAGCGAACAAGCAATAGAAAATAGTTTGAAGCAACAATGTTTAAAAATATAGACCAAGTCAAAACATGAGCATCTAGAGCGTCCTTTTAATCTGCCCATTAACAAATGGAACTATGGCTACTATGGAATATAAATAGCATGTCAAATCTAGGTTTAAGATATTGCATAAGGTACTGTGCAACTATATGAACATGAGCTTATTGGACTTGGATGCATTAAATCACAATATTTAATCAAAGACCAAAAGTTAAAGGCAGTAATAAAAATATACTCACGTCTGCCAACACCTTCTAATAATTTCTGCAATAGTAGGATCCATGTCATCAGGAATGTCAAGTCGACGATGCTGAAATCCTACTGCACCAACAACTTGCATTGGATTCATCCCTCCCCATGGTTGTCGTAATGTAGAGAGCTCCCATAAGATAACTCCAAAGCTATATACATCAGACCTGCATGTTGACCATATTTTATATGACCGCTAAATGATTATAGGATGTTGATGAAAACAAAAATGTAAAATAATAGAGTGGGAAAAGGAAAAGCCTACTTCTCATTTGAAGGTTCATTTCGTAGTACTTCTGGAGCCATCCACTCAGCCTGGGTTAAATTCAAAGGTTGTGGTACAATTAAAAGTTGACATTGGCAAACAATGAAAATACACGGGTGATGTGCAGAGCATAATTGATGACATTAAAATCATTCTTTGTTCCAAATATAAAAAAAACAGACCCATTCTAATATAAAGAATAAAACAAGAAGAAACTAAGCTACCAATAATATAACAGTTGCAACTTGCACCAGGATAACTTTCAGGATTACCCATAAATGGAACTTATCCCCCTCATGTACAAGTCTATTGTACTCTTATAACACTAGGCAAAAAAAATTTATGCCATGGCATAAAAACCTTCCATCAATAATTCCACTATTTCAAAAGGCATGTAGTTCTTCTAATTGTTTAATATTATTCAATTTGTTATCCTTTCATTTTACATCTAGTTATATAAGTAGCTCTATAGCTCGTTTATTGCAACATTATGAGATAAGAAAATAGCTAGGTGAGGATCTCAAACTGTGACATATGCAGAATTCCTTCACCCCCTAATTATTTATTTTTTCTAAATGTTATTCGGTCAACAGAAATTTTGAAGGAAAAATAGAATAGGGACAATAAGAAATGAGATTCCAAATTCTTCAAATAGTTTGTATTTAAGGATATATTGGTTCAATCCCACCCACACACCCACCCCTAGCCTTGCCACTCTCTCAAATTGATTTCCTTTGTCATTGGTTCAAAATGATCAGCTATATATAACAGAAAATAAATGAATATATATAAAGTATCCATACAAAAGAAAGGAGCAAACAAGTTGTTTGGCATTACCGTCCCTGCAGTTGACCTCGATGATAGATATGTGCTGTGCTTTATCCGTGATAAACCGAAATCACAAACCTAAATCAAATTTCATGCCTGGTTCAGTTAATCATAAAAGAAGTTTCTAACGGGATCAGCAACAGCAAAGAAGAGAAGAAGACAACCTTTACAACCCAATTTTTATCAACTAAAAGATTTGGGGTCTTCAAATCACGGTGTACTATCATCGGAGTGCAGTTGTGCAGGTAATTCATTCCCCGAGCCTGAAAGTTCAAGTATCCAAAAGAGAAAGATACCCAGAAAAGCCATCAAATGAACTTTAAGCAAACCAGATAAATAAAATATAAGACAAAAGTAACATAATCATTTTGTGTGTGCATGTATGTGTGTCTATACATATAAGCACGGTTGTTTGTAAAACATTAAACTTCATATTAATCAGATATATTTTGAAAATATGATGACCTTACATATTAAATAACTTTAAATTATATGCATTTTATTAGTTTCAGTTATTTGTGTATATGCAATTCAATGTGCAACAAATAATTATTATTCAAAAATAGATAAAAAGAAGAATGCAATTATATGTTTAATATATAAGTATCGTTTAAAAATAAAATGGAAAAACAAAATTCGCCATATTGCATATGACATAAGATATTAATAATAATAAAATAACAGAACCATACAGCATCAAGTGCCATTCTCAAACGCCTCCGCTCATCTAATTGATTGTTTGGCCGGTGGAGTAACCTATACAAACTACCTCTGCAAATAAGCAAGATGCAAAAATGCTTAGACAGAATATATCTATCAAAGAGAATAAATGAATTGCTAAGCCTCAGCAACTAAGAAATAAGAAAGAAAAATAAAAGATTCAAAAACCAAAAGAACAAGAACAAAAGAAACCAACAATTCCAAGATGAGCAAGTTCAGAATAAAGAATCATGCCTCGAACAGCAGTTTATTCATTAGGGTAAAATTCAGCTTATGATAATTTCAGCTTTTAGCCCTCTTCTTCTTTTTCTCACAATTCAATTGCTAACAAAATACTGGCACATGACTCAATGATGAGGATTTATGGAATAGCTTTACTTGCAAGTTAAAGCATCTTTTCCCTTAAGCTACTCAGAGAATAACTAGTTCTCATAATCTATGTTAGAAAGTCACCACAAGAAGTTATTCAAAAGTACCATGTTGTAGTATACAATGAAAAGTAAAATCAGACCGTTTTCTCAAAATGGAAATAAAATTCCTATAAAATTATGATAAGAAATAGTGACAACATACCTATGAAGAAATTCTGTTACAATTGAAAGGTTTGGAGGACGAGTTACAGCTCCCATGAAAAGAACAACATTGGGATGTCTTAACTTTTTCATGATTAGGACCTGCAAAGTTGGTTAAAAGTGGAAAACAAAGGATTTAGTTCCTCAAGAAAACAGGCAATAACTTTTGGGGTTTCCTTGGGTTCAACCAGTCTGATAAGTGGTATGGACCTTGAACTTTGAAAATCAGAACCATTCATTAAGCCTACTTTTTGTACAGTTTTCCTAAATGAAATGGAATGGTAGTCAAGAATCAGTAAAATAAATTTCTTCTATTATACATGATAAAATTTTATTTTATCAGGCTAAGCTGCTGGAGTTTTTGCATGCTTTAGCAGGCTTAAAATTTCTTTTCTTGCACCCAGCATAATACTTCTAAAAGTGGTGCACTGAGATATCAGAACATGAAGTGAGATAATGAGCTGGCAAGGCTTCTCGGCCCTTGGACAACTCTAGCCATAAAGGCCACCAGTGAAGTATAGATAGACATAAAGTGGGGCAATATTGACTCAATTTAGGTATCAAAGATGGTCCGAAGTTGCATGGTAATCAGTAACTGAAGGTTAACATTAAAAACAAGCCAAATTAGGCTTTGGCATAGGGTAAGTAGATGTAAACAATAGCAACAGGATAGGTAGGAAAGGCCAATACCTCGCTTTTAAATTCTTCAAGTAATTCCCCAGAGATGTCTTGATCCAGGAACTTCTTCACAGCAACTTCCTACGAAATCGAAGAGTGAGAAAATTGTTAATATTCTCCTTCAAAACAGGGCAACATAAGATAGAAAATTTTACCCAGTGCAAGGGTTAGGCAACAAATGATTTCATTCAAAAGGCGGGAAAGAAACCACTCATGCTACAACATTGATTGACAATCAAATTGACATCGTGTATAAACAAGCTAACCTTTGTGAATGAAAGAAATCATAGTTAACAAATATGGAATGCATTATCTGGCAATGCCAGTTAAATAAGATAGAAAAGAAACATGAAATATCATAGTTGCGGTAGCCTATCCAAAATTTATTTAGATATATAAATGAAACAGAACCGGGAGTCAAAATTTGTTTGGGAACTGGTAATTTTCAGTAGTGCAATATCCGATCTAAAACCAACTTGTAATCAGTAAAGAAGCTAAACAAGAAAATAAGATCAGAGGAAAATTATAAAAAGACGAGGGCTAACAACAATTAACACTCCATGTGGAAGCCCAACACTACAACTCAAAGGAAATGGCCCTAGCATGTGGATGATAAATAAGAACAAACAACTCGGCCTTAATATTTTGAAGCTATCAACCAAAAACCAATTAGCAACATGCAGAAAGGCCAACCGCAATACAAGCCCCATAATGAACTCTAAACTCAAAACCGAGAGATATCACACTTTTCACTTCACATGTGTTAAATAGACTGAACATGCAATGCTTAATTGGACCAAACTCAATTTAATTTTCTTTGTCTGAGTTCTGTTACCACTCTCCAAATAAGGCAGGGAATAGATCAAAGCAAATTTACTCTACTTAAAATTGTTACCGAGAAATATAATGACATTCCAACTAGGTATCTATCAACTTGACAATGCTGAACTTTGAACAAAACGAGGACCACAAACAGGCCCAAAAAAGTGTTCACACAAGCATAAAACCATCAAAAGGTTCTGTTTCAGCTGAATCTTTAAAATGATATTATATGGTGGCCATCATATCCCCAATCTTGGTCCAGAAGAAAATTTGATTGCATTACTTAATCTCCAAGTCAAAAGTTAAAATGGGTTTGAAATTGTAAGATCCATATATCTTAAGATATACATTACTCTTTTAACAACTAACACAAAGCTCATTTAAGAAAGAGAATACATGAAAGTTTGAGGAAGTAAATTTCGCAAATCAGTGTTTCCCATATTTATTTCTACTAATAATAAGTAAAAATCACAACAATTAGCCAAAGGATCTTGTGAAGCCTGACAGATTGGTTACCGAACACATGATACAAGGAAAAAGACTTAAGATTCAACTTCTATATGCTCTTCAAATAATATCTTGCACTATACTCATTTTTTATGCAAGTTTTTCTTAAAATCCCATTGTCTTCAGGCCAATCTTTTCAATGAAGTCTCCCGTATTCTTTTAAGCCACATTAGCAGCTTATATTTTGTAGCTGATAGCCTTACACGCAAAAAGATTATTGCAAATCATCCAAGTTGACTTACCAGCCAATAAGCATGATAGAAAATCATCCATTCTATATGATAGTAGAAAATTCTTAATGCTTCTCAATGACAGCAAAAATTAAAATATTTAGACCCAGAGAGGCCATTAGACATAAAAACTAAGCAGGAGAAAACTCACAGTCCCATGCCAGTCTCCACGATAAACCTCACCATATGATCCTGCAACAGAAAAGATGCACCAAAATAAAGATAATAGATCACATTAACTGAAAACAACTGCAATCAAAATATCTACCCAAGAAAAAGCATGGATATATAGGAATTGAATTGGTCAATACCAAGTCCAATACGCTCGCCCAAGGTGATATCTTCCCATGGAATCTCACAATCTGCAATATCTTCAAGTGCAACATCCGACTTTGAACTATCATTACCAGCTGATTTATCAGATATTCTCTCACCTTCAGAATTGACCCCCAAAGCATCATGCTCCCTTTCACCACTACATCGTGGCTCACTGCCAGCTGAGTCAGCAACTACATCATTAAGCTCATTTTGCTTAGACACCGCTGCACTAGTTGCCACCATAGCAGCAGCAGCAGTAGCAGCAGCTGCTACAGGAAGTTCAACATTTGAATCAGTGCAAGACTTTGATGCAGCAACTACCATTGAAGATGCAACAACAGCAGCCGCTGCTGCCGCTGCTGCAGCAACTGGAACATTTCTGGAATATTGAATGGGAACTGCATCAACTTGGGATGACGCGGGAGGTCCAATGGCTTCCCTGGTATCCACTGGATAAGTGATCCTTAGGCCTTCCCCATGTATAAGATGCTCAGGTTGGTTATGAGGAGAGCTTGCTTTAGCATATACTTTGCGATGGGGTAGAGGAGGCAAGCAATGAGAAGGTCCAAAATCATCTTGATTCTTAGATTCACGAAGCCCAGTGCTCTGTCTGTTTTCATCCTTAGTCTCAGCTGACAACCTGACTTCAACAGTCGATCTATCTAACTGCTCGGAATAAATCTCAGTAAATAAGTTAGGAGGAGCAACAACACCACTCTCAAGCAATACATCATGAAGCTTTTGAGCTAATTGTGGATTCTCCTTGGCAGCGTCAATCATATACTGTGAGACATCTTTCACCTTCATCCTACGCACGGCAGGAGAGCTAATACCTTCTGTCCAGGAAGGAGATCTCGCATGTGCATAAGGATAACTAGGTCTGTTTGGAAGTTCTCGAACAAGCACCTTCTCCATGTTGTAAGGGACTTTCAGGTCTTCTATGGGTTCCTTGGATTGCTCCAGTTTTGTGGTTGCCCCAGATAAATCTACAAAAGCATTAAAATCACCTCTTTCATCAGATTGGTTTCCTCCAGCAGCAAAATTTTTTAACCTGGATCTCCTCTCCATTGTCCCAAATTCAGAATTATCTTCAATAGAACTCCCAACCCCACTACTAGAAGAGGCCATATGAGATGAATCAATGTCTCTAGACAAAGGACTGGAAAAGAAAGAATCATCATATTCCACATGAGATCCAGCTACATCAGAAGGAATAAGTGTGCCAGGATCAGCCATTAGGTCAACAATGTATTCCCTGAAAAACATATGAACCCCTTTGATAAATAGTTGAGTTTTTGCAACCTATTTCAACAATTTTCAAACCTAGAAGCAATTCTAGCCTACAGAAAATCTAGTCAACCAACTTTTGAATAAAAATGCAAGAACCACAATGCAAATCCAGAAATAGACATACATATATATATGAAAAATATAGACGTCTGTATAGAAGGTAGTACAGAACATAATCAAACAAAAGAAATACATTGAATCAAATGAAATCATCTACAGTTGCCTACATAAGAAATGGTAAAATATGTTCTACTCCCGAACAAAAAGAACCTAAACAATTCATATGACTTACTTGTAAGGTAAAAAAAATAAAAATATACATCATAATAGAAATCACCTTCCATCATCAATCTTTACAAAATTTATTGCTACATCGTCAGAACCTGTGTATCGCTGACCCTTCACCAACCGGCAAGGAATGCCAGCACTGTCAGCCAAAACCTAGGCAACCACAAAGAAACAACCATTACTTACAGAGATCATCACAATCACGCCATAAACCAAACTACTTAAAAAGGTGTCCTTCCTGAAGGCAAGTATGCAAGAGGTGGGTGCTCATTGTACATGACCTAAAACAATAAGCAACATGAATGGGACAAGTTTTGTGGGTGGGAAAAAAGCAACAATGAAGAGCATCAAACTAACCAAAAATATCTAAAGCGCATGTTGGAGAATGATATGCTTAGAGGGCCATTTTGAAATCATTAACTGCTTCCACTTCTCCTCACAATCATAGTTATTTGTACTGGAAATATCTAATAAACTATCAACATCACTGAACTAATTGTCAATTCCAACGACATGGCATTGGTTGTATGGAATTATTTTTTTAATTGTTCTTGTAAATCTTGAGAAATCCAGTTGGCACTTGGCAGGCTAACACCTGAATAGAAAGAAAAGAAAAATAAACAAACGGGGCAAATACCTTGAATAACAATGCACGATGACAAGCCAACCCAATTGTTAAAGAGCCAAGAGGCAAAACCATGCTGCCCAGGGTAGCTTTTAAACTGTAACTAAGACTTCTCCAGGATCGTGACATATTGTCTGGATCCGCAACAGGTCCACCCATATAATCAGAAACTAGAACTGCAAGTTTTTGCACCAGATTGCTGCTTACAAAAGCCAAAGGTTCTGATCTTAACTTTGCAGTCATCGCTAGTGCTTTTCGTTCAAGTTTCAACAAATTTGCATCAAAAGCCCTATTGACCAAAACTGCTTCCTGAGAGACATTGTCCGACACCAACTTCCCTTGCAGAACAAGAAGTGAAGGCATTCTTTCTGAAGTGGATTCAGTTAGAATTCCATACAGGTCATAAAAGCCATCCAGGATCTTGTCATCATAATCAAGGGAATTATAATTCTGTGAAGCACGGACAAATCTACGATATGAGCTGGGTTAGCAAGGAATAAACATATAGCAAATAAATCCCAGAAAGCTAACTTGGAAGTGGGAAGGAATCTAGCAATCAAAAGTAGATATTCAGAAAATCCAAAATGATACATTAGCAAATTTAGCCATAACTTCTTTTTTCTTAAACATGGAGAATCTAATAATCCAATGTTCAAATAGTTTTTTTTTTTAACACTCAATAAAATTCTAACGATTCAGAAAAGCAATTAAACCACTTCTGACTTTTGGTGTTATAGATGACCTTTGTATATAAGTTAAAACCATAATTACCGAGAATCACTTAAAATATTTAGCGCCATGAATATCTTATTTATATGACATCAAAAATCAAATTTTGGAGTACACCACAAGTTCACTAAAATATGACCTGGAATAATCTAACAGTTGATAAAATCTTCCTTGATTTAAAAGATTAATCCAAATCTAATTGAATTTGAATCCTAAAAAATAAAATTAAAAAAAAATCAACAGCTTGAACCCAACCCCCAAAAATATCAAATTCAAAATTACAAACCCAAGATTACCTAAATCTAAAGCAACTCGAAAACAAAAAGACCGAGATTTGATTCAACCCTCTAATTGCTCGACTTGCACATTTAATTTCTTGGAAGAATAACAAAATAAGCAAAGTTCATGAGTTCAGTGTAAACCATAAACCAGACTATTACAGTGAAAGTCTCAAAACATATGCTTTTCTCAATGGATTGAAAGGATCCATGAGCTTACAAATATAATTTAGTATGTCCATTCAACTAAGAAGCAGCAATGAAAAATTTACAAAAGAGCTTTATCTAAAAGACCAATTTCAGTTTCTGACTATGTTAGCTGAAGATAAGAAATAAATGGACTATGGACTTTACACTTAAAAGAACAGAATGTCAGACGATGATTTAAATAAACCTCGAGGCTAGATCTAAAGGGGATAAATTCAAGTCCAATAAGATTAACCAACAGACAAGAAATAAACAACTAGCCAAAATGAAAAACCCTCATACTAATTCCTCAAAAAAAGCCATCAAAATCGAAGATTATGAAACTAGATGTCCCTAGACTTTTGCCAGCATATACCTAGTTTCAATGTAAGCCTTCTACCAACATTTTACCAACTCTAGCAAAAGGTTGTCATCAGTGACATGAGCAACAATACTGCCTTTCTATTGGGAAGATGATAAATGTAAAGCAGCACTAATAGGGAATTTGGAAACTTTGCTTAAGCTTTGATGATGCTATTTATAATCATATTTCTTAGTGGAATGAAAAAATGAAAAGGATCACGACTCACAATCACCACAAGCGCAAGGCAGACCCCTCCTCAGAACATTATTGGATTTGGTTTTGAAAGTATTTCTCCCCTTAAAGCATAAATTACCTTCATGCCAGAAATTCATATGCCAAACTTTTCCAATTTACGAAATAAAGTTTACATGCAGTTCAAGATGAAACAGAAAAGAAATATAAATAAATTAAGGAGAAAAGATAATATACATTTCATGCAATGCAAAACAGTTGGCTAAAGCTAAACCTATAGTATATACTTGGATAAATTGCTTAAACTCAACCGAGATAATTAGATTAAAGTGGGGAATGAAGAGGGAAACATACCCAATATCTATATGCAATAACTTCAGCTGGGGTATTCTCTGGAGCACAAGAGCCTAAACTAATTTGCTTAACAGCTTCAATCTGAGTTGCCTCAGGATCCTCTCTGGCACTCAACTCCAAAGCCAATTGTATCTGATATTCCTCTTCTACATCAGGATCCCTTGAGTTACTAGACCCTGAATCACGCCTTACTGCATCCAAAGCAGCCTCTAAAGCACTAGTAGTAGCTAAATCAGCAGGTTCCATAGTTTCCTCCCTCTTCACATTTGAAGAAGATGGTGGACTGGGACTTTTTCTATTAGCAACTGAATTTAACCAATTGGAAAGAACAGATAATGGTTTATTGTTGTCAGGACTATGATGAGGCCTTGACTGTAAAGGCCTATCACTAGATGATGATACAATACTGGACTTGTTACTCTTCGATGAAGTTGACCCTTGTACATCTTCCGATTGATTAGACATCATATGCAGTTTCTTGAGGAAGTTCTTCATATTATTTCACTAAGATATAGCAGCCAATGCTAAAGAAATAAAAATCTGGCCATAAACATCTCCATTGTCTTGGACCAAGCATGAAATCTAAAGTTTAAACTAATCCAAAAACAAATTTAAGAACCCCTTTTTCTTAAAAACCCAATTACCTTCTACCTCTCGAGATTTCCCAAAAAATCAACCCATCAAATCCAAAATCCAAAACCACCATAATCACAAAACAACCAAGCAAAGTTAGTCAAATATCAGAAAGGCCCAGATACTTCAGGTCAAAGAAAACACCCCCACTTTCCTCATACAAAGAAATCCACCAAAAAAAAAAGGAAAAAGAGTTTAACAGCACACAAAGAAGCAAACAGTTTCTTTCAGCTTCAACAACTAAATAAAAAACAACAAAAAATTCCAATACCCAGATTAAGAAAAAGAATGGATCTTCCTTTTTCGGATATAGATAGTAGAGAAGAAAGCATAGAAAAGGGGAGTAGTTTGGAAAATATATATATTTAAAAACAAGTGAAGGTAAACACTAAACAGAGGGTAGAGAGAGAGAGAAGGAGCAAAGGACTAACAAGTGGGATTGTAGGACCCCTCGGAAAACAACAACAAACTCTGACCCACTTGATTTATAGAGCAAAGGCCAACAAGGATTTTCGATGTCCCAAATGAAAAAGGAAAAAAAGTTTTCCAGTTTTTGGTGGCAAAAATACTTTCTTTTTATTTCTTTTGTTTCTTTCTTTCTCTCTCTCTCTATATTCTTGTCGTCCCCAAACTCTGCTTACAACTTGGAAGGTGGTGGCATGATGAGTTGGAAATTTGAGGTTAATGGAATCATATTTAACCATGAACTTCATTTCAATGACTTGCTGATGCTTTTTTTCTTTTCTTTGTGGTGATTAATTATTTGTTACTTTAATTTTGTAAAAAAATTATTTTAGTTTTCATTTAATATTTTATTTTTTTAATCTTTTAAACTTACCTTGATTATCAGATCATTCTAAAATAGATGAAAAAGTTATTAACTTTTGACACATCAGCAATTAATTAAATTTAAAATTTTTAAATTATTCTTTTTGTAATTTTTTATTTTTTATTTTTAAAATTTAAAAAATTCATAAATTATTAACGTGGCATCCAAGTGATAATTCATGTGTATACAGTCAACAAAATTAACAAACATTATTCTTTTTCATCTATTTTGAGTGATTTAACAAACAGAGCAAATTTAAAGGATTAAAAATGATAAAAAAATTAAATAAAGGACTAAAATAATTTTTTTTATAAAATTAGAGGATTAAAAAAGTTATTATACTTTTTCTTTTTAGCTTTTAATTTTATTGTTTGGTTTTGGGTTTCTTCTGCCTATTTTTAATGTGATTTTCGTTTTGTCAGCTTCTATTCGATACCAAGTTTGAAGACAAAAAGTTGTTCTAACTTCTATTCCCATGAAATTTACTGCAATGGAAAGTAAAAAAAAATGTTTTTTTTTTTTAAGATTACACCTTCCGTAAGGCAATTACAAATTACGGCCGCTTTTGTAAAGTTTTTTTTTTTGGTAAAATTTTAAGGTTAAAATATGCTATTAGTATCTATACTTATCTAGAATTTAAAATTTAGTCCCTATACTTTAAAAGCTAAAAATTAGTGTCCAACCATTATCATTATTTATAATTTCTGTCCAAAATTGTCAACTTTACATGTTTAATTTTTTTGTCAATCATATTCAACGTTATACGAAGACGGTCTAATCAATATGCCAACTTGATAAATTTTGACAAAAAGTACTAAGAATGTTAATGATTAAACTGAAATTTTTAAATAAAAAAATAAAAAGACTTAATTTTAACCTCTTAAGTATAGAAACTAAATTTTAAATTTTATCCAAGTATAGAGACTAACAACAATTGTTAATCAAATTTTATCTAAATATCTTGTTTTTGAGTGAACTACAATCAAAACTTTTGTAATAATAAAAATTAGAATCAAATGTACTTTGTAAGAATTTATCTAATACATCTAATAACCCTTATAAAAGAAATTTGATATAAATTAAAACTCTACTTATCAAACAAATATTTTATATACTTAATATATACACATATACATACTTAAGTTTATCTTTTAAAAATATTTAATCATTTCAATGTATAAAAAAATGCAGATTAAAATAAATGTTGTTTGAATCAAACTGGACCGGTTGATCAGATCGGTTGGATCAAGAACCGATTGAGGTATTGGTTCAAAGAGTGACTTTAAATCGATTAAACTGGGAACTGGTACAAATCGATTGAACCAAAAATTGAATTGGATTTTTTTAAAAAATTTTAACTTTTTAATAAGTTTTAATTGAATTGATCGGATCGACAAATCGGTAACCTAACTGGTTCGATCACCAATTCAATCTAAAAATTGTTGATGATTCAATGTTGAATTTTAGAAACAATATTTAATTATTTTGACTGATTGAGATTGAGATTGAAATTGAATTTAATTAAGAATTGAAGAAATGTCCAATGTTATTGTATTCATATTTAATTATACTATATTAGAGTTTGAATGTAATTGTTTTAAATATAAATTCGATTTTAAAAATATAATATAGGCTTATGGTAAGGGTGAATTTAAAATTTTTAAATATCTTTTAATTAATACACACGTATCACACGAATAAAAAAATTTAATTTCAATATCTATATACTTGTATATTAAAGGAAAGTCCAATGTCTTTTTGTTATGCTTGGCGCACACCCCCCATGTTCTTTATTGCGTTTTATAAAATGGATAATTCTTTTATTTTAGTTCCTTTAATATGTTTAAAATTGAAATTTTAATTTCTAATATTATTTGCTCTCTATATTTTTATAATGTTACTTTTTAATTAAAATGTTGGGTGGTTATATATAAATTGAAAACGAATTTTTAAATCCAAAAAAGTAGAGAGATTAAATTCTTAAAAATAAAAATGAAAAGACTAAATTCTAAATGCATGAGACGTAAAGACCTAAATTCTAAATTAAATATTTTACATAGGTTTTTATTAAAAATATATTTAGTTGTCATTAAAAAAATATTTGTTATAATTTGTCATAGAGAAAATATAGAGGTGTGTGTTTAATAATTTTTTCTTTTTAAAAGATTATCCATATAATTATGAGTACTCAATTACAATTATAATCCATACATTCCAAGAATTACAAAAAAAATCTACGAGATCACAAAGTTTTCTTCCAAATACAATGATGTTTCTTGGGGTTTTTTTACGAACTTCAAGTCACTAAATAATCTAATTATCACCTTTTTTTCGGAAAAAATTCAATAATATTATGATGTTTCGTTGCTTTATATATTTATTTCGTATTTGATTCAGTAATCCCAAAATTTCTTCTTCTTTTTTGAAAAGAAAAATAAAAAATAGTTTTTTTTCGTAGTCTTTTATAACATAAATACTATTAATAGCCTTTGGTGTAAAAAGAAAAAAGTTTATGATGCTGAGATAGGTCCACGACAATTAAGATAAAATTGGAAATGCTCTTTCTCTTGTACTACTCTTTCAATACATAATTTAATATTTTGAAATAATAAAAAATAAAAAAATTCATATTGAATTTGAAGTGTCATGCTATTTCATATTTCATATGGCGAGAACATAGTCTTTTTTTTTCTTTGCATCAAATAAAAAAAAAAACTTGTTGGTGCTTGTGTTTGATAAATTGTTGAAAATTTTGAAAATGAAAATTTTTGACATTTTTTTTAAATGTGTTTGACAATCTTATTAATTTTTTAATTAATACAAAATATTCAACAAAAAATGTTGAATAAGTAAGTAGATAACTACTTATCACTTAATGTTGAAAATGCTTAAGCATATTTTTTAAAAATTGTTAAAAAGTGAGATATCCAAATTATTATATTAATAAGCTTAAATTTAAGAAATAAATAATTTTAAAAAACAATATTAATTATATCAAACAACATAATTACATTTAGTAGCTTCACAATTTTATTAGAAAGAGTGAATTTTATTAATATACTTAACAATTTTATTGAAGGTCAATTTTATTTTCTAAACTCAAAATCCAGTAAAACTTAACTGTACTTATAAGATTTGGTATTGAATATTTAACACTTACTTTTTTAAAAAAAATTTATCAAATAACATCTAAATACATGAATGAAATTTTAAAACTAACCCAAAACAAATATAATTTGAATTTAAAATCTCAAAATTATTATAACCAGTCACGTGATTAAATTAAAAAATCTTAGTATTTGAATTTAAATTTATTGATTGTCCCTTTAATTGAAACAATATATAAAAAACAAAGTTTGTATATTTTTCAACTCTTCTTTTTTTTTTTGAAAAATAATTACAGCTCAAATAATTAATATTAATATTAATATTAAGTTATCTAGATGGGATCTTCCACTAGCCGTAAATCAATTCTTCTATCTCATACCGCTTTAATAATTTTGTTTGCGAGTTTATTATCTTCCGAAAAATATGTTGAAGATTCCATTGCCTTAAAACCTTCAATAATGTATGGATTCTACTTACCAAAGTGGAACTGAAATCCTCACTTATTCCATCCTGATTGATGTTAACTACTTCAAGATTGTCTGTCTGAATTAAGACTCTCTCAAACCCCCAATCTAGCACAAGTTTTAACCTATCGAAAATACCCTAAAGTTCAAAACCCAGTACTGCACAATTACTCAAATACATGCTAAAGCCAATAATCCATCCCCATTGCGATCACGCAAAAGCTCTCCAACGGTAGTGAACGCATCTTTTAATCTAACTAAACCATCTGTATTTAAGCATACTCAATTGTTTGATAAAAAGGTACAACCATCTATGAGAATGCACAAATTTAAAACAAAAAAACTTAAAGAAACCTTAAGAACTGGGTCAGAATTCCAAGGCAGACCTTGTATTATTCAAAGGTTCCATATTATTCAACTTTAGAATATGATGCGATGAACAATTGAAATTTGTTGTACATCCTAAATGTTGACTTATCAATCTTTCCATAGTGTTGAAAACTTTTGATTGGATGATTAGTCTATAATTTATTTAGACTAACCATTTTTATCATATCAATGCAATTTTGTAAATAATTAAACGAGTATCACGTGGTTCCATAGCCTAAAACCTTGAATATGGATTGACCTTACTAACTTTTATTGGATTTTGTGTTTAGAAAATAAATATGGAAAAGTTTTATTTTTATTTGAAATTCAGTTCAGTTTATTTCGTCAACTATACTCAACTTTTATAATTTTTTTATTTATTTTAGATATCAAAATCAAAAAAAAAAATTGTGGTCTCAACACTATTGTTATATACTTTTATTATTTTAGTCATTGTTGTTACATACATTTATCATTTTAGTCACCCGTTATTTACACTTATTTTAGTCACCCAACTTTAGTAAATTTTTATTTTGGTCAATTTTTTTTAGAATTAATTTTATTTTAAAAAAGAGAAAGAGTTTTTATAAGAAATTGAGTTATTCAGCTGCTAAAATGAAACAAAAGTTTTTACTTATAACTCAATTCCATGTAAAAACTATTTTTTTTCTGTAAAAACTAGATAATTCCCTATAAAATCCTAGATTTTTCTCTTTCACTAAAAAACTAAAATTAATTCTAAAAAGAAATTAAGAAGATGAAATAATTTTTTCTGTAAAAATCCAAATAATTTCTTATAAAACCCCATATTTTTTCCTGTTACCAGAAAAAGGAAAAGAAAAAAGAAAAGAAAAGATAAATTGGTTTTTCCCGTAAGAACTCAATGTTTTCTTTTAAAAACCTAGATAATTCCCTGTAAAACTCCAAGTTTTTTCATTCCCTTTTATTGAGAAAAAATAAAATTAATTCTAAAAAATAAAGAAAAATAAAAAGATAAACTGGTTTTTTAACCCAGATTTTTCTCTTAGAAAATCTAAGTTTTTCCCCTTACTGAAAGAAAAATAAAATTAATTCTTAAAATGAAAAAATAAGGGAAATTAAAAAGATAAAATGGTGACTAAAATAAAAATTAATTAAAGGTGGATAAAAGTATGCAATGGTAATAACTAAATATACGCAAATATATATATATATATATATATATTAAAAATTAGAAAAACCTATTTTATGGGTGAAAAATTGTTAAAATTTATTAGAAACATGAGAGATAAAGAATTATTTTATGTAAAAATATTTGATACAATATCAATAGAGTTTTTAGACTTCATAAGTAGGGTTAGGGGGTTGACAAGTGTTCTGATATAGTAAAATATTAAAAAACCAATATTTAAAAAAAAGACGTGATAATATTTTAAAGCTGTTTGTGGAATAAAAAAATACATTGTTAGTGCACCAAATAGTAACTCTTATTTTATTGGTTAAAATTTATATGAGTGTTTTAAAATAAATTTATTTTTATATTTTAATTATAAATGACTATAAGGGCATTTATTTATACTAGAAAGAATATAAGAAAATTGGTAATATATTGAGTAAGTACTAAAAAAATACATGATAATTGATAATGCACTTCAATGCATCACCTTTCGCTACACATCATTTGCTAGAGAATAGGATTCACTACTAAACTTATGGTATAAGCAATCCACAACTAAATTATCCTAATTTTCTAAAATAATCTAGTATTAAACTCATCATCATTTGAGAAATCCATAACTAAGCTCATGATATATCTTTTAATAATTGCAATCTCACCATAGTTACCCAAACAACATTTCAATTGTTGACTAAAACATAAGAAAATTAGTAATGCAGTTCAGTGCATCACCTTACGCTACACGAATAGAATTCACTACTAAACTTATGGTACAAACAATCCACAACTAAATTATTCTAATTTTCTAAAAAAATCTAATATTAAACTCGTCATGGTTTGAGAAATCCACAACTAAACTCATGATATATCTTTTAATAATTTCAATCTCACCATCGTTACCCAAACAACATTTCAATTGTTAACTAACCATTTAAAGCTGAAAAAAAAAACATTTTCAACAATGTTGATTACAATAAACATAAAATTACTCTCTCAATTCCCTATATTCCCACGAAATAAAGTACCTAATATACAAGCTTTAAAGGTCGATTGTTTGAAGCTCATAAAACTCTTTCAGTAGCTTGAGATAAGTTGTCTATCCAATTTATTTTAACTAGAATATTTTATATCCAACATCAGCTTCACCAAATTTATTTCATCTTGGACTTTTCTAAGTGATCTTGTATTATTCTAAATAATCTTCAACTTTTTTAAGTATGTTTTATCAAGTCTTGTGATTTATCATATGGGCTCAACTTGTACCACAAACCATTATGTACTAATTATGGGGATAGTAGTGTTTTTACAGTACTTGTAAGTTAGTTTTTTTTTAAAGAAAATTATAGTTTTATTAAGAGGATAATGCGCTTTAGCATACTCAAACCTACGTCCTACTACATTGGTAACAATGTTGATGCCAATTGAGCTAAGACTCAATCGGCATGAATTGTAGACTTTTAACTCAACCTTTTCAACCAATGTCTCTTTTTTTTTTTGAACATTAATTTCATTATATGTTTGATCACGTTTGCTCTTTTTAATACAATATTTAGAACTACTCATACCCCTTTCTCAACCCTTAAATAGAGGATAATGCGCTTCAGCATATTCAAATTTACGTCCTCCTACACTAGCAACAGTACCGATGCCAATCAAACTAAGACTCAATTGGCTCAATCAATGTCTTATTTGATTTTTAATGGACAACTTTTATAAATATATTATTTACATAAGGAACATGAGTGTACCATAAAACTAGTAGATATTTAAGTTTATTAAAAAAAGATATTATATAAAAATATTAAAAGAGATAAACATCTCTATAATAATATTTATTAAATGTTTAAAATTTTAATTCCATTTGAATTAGTGGTAACTCATGACACCATCTCAACTAGAAATTTATTATCATATATCTATATATTACAAGATTTCGTACTTCTAGCTAACGTGGACAACTTATTTTTTTTCCATGCGATTTATTCATAATTTAACTTTTTTTTTGAATTTTGTGATTAGTTAAATAATAATAATTATTAGTGCATAAAAAGAATAGTTATCGTTCTACCAAAAAAAACATGAATTTCAAATAAAGTAGAATGAAATTATCTAATTTTAATAAACTTGATTATTTTTGTTACCATAAAAAATCTAAGTTAAAACGACACCGTTCATCCACTACCACAAAAGAAAAAAAATTAGGAAGCTAATAATTACAAGAAAACTTAAAATCCAATTATTTATTTGTTTTACTTTTAATCTTGATATTATTAGAATTATTATCGGTGCAAAAATTTATTTTAACAAATTATTTTTATTTTATTTTTTTAGTTTAAACTTTTTTAATAAGCATTCCCATCATCTTTTTGGGGAAATATATTTTGATCTCTTCAGGAGTTTTAACAATAATCATAGCAAATTTTAATCACGATTCTTTCATAAAAACACAAATAGGTATTTTGGATCATTTTATAATCCTCCTTCAACTACTATTTACCACATATATTCAAATTATTTCAATTCTTATAAATGAATAATTTCCTAAGAATTTCAATATGCTTCTAGCATCCTAAATCCTTCAAGGATTTTAATATAAACTTTACTATATAGTAGTTCATAAAAATAGTGGTTCATAAAACCATTAGACGTAAGTTAAATCTTTTATGAATTATCAAAATAATATATCTAAAGGTTATTGCATTCACCACAAAAGAATATTTTATCTTTTTATAATCAATACCAGGACTTAGTGAAAAACTTCATATTTTTATTTCGTTTTTGCAAAACTACTTCATTTGCACCCTCACAGGCTTTATACATTTAGATATTTGGGCTACTGGTACAAAAAATCCATGAATTTAATTGTACTTGAGTTGCGTCTTTCTATTTTGATCAATTTATTTCATATCTATATTTCTCAATAGGTTTATTCAAGATCCTCCTTTTATTTCATTATTTCAATTATAATATTGCATGCAAAATCATTGTCGACCACTTTTATTATTCGGTTCCACATTTTCTCGAATTGACATAACTTATCGAGATCTCTTAGTTTCATTATTTTAATCTTCAGTTTCACGTACCTAAATCTCTTCTAGAGTTTTACTTGTTTGTTATGTCTTGGGTTTCTTCTGGAGCACCCGTCTCCATTATATGACCATCTAGAAGAATTTTTATCTTTGGAACTGATCAATCTATTTTTTATTCTAACTGATTGTCCTACTGGGACTTTAATTCAAATTAAAATATTAGATGGTATATAACACTTAGTTATTCTCATTAAGTTTGTAAATACATCTGATAGTTAACTTGTAATGAGTTATCCTTGTTGAACTTCTGCTTCGAATTACTCTCCTCTAACTCATTACAAGTTATTATTTCTCTCCCCCTAATGTCGGAAAAACTATCAAATCAAAACTGTAATCACAAATCATGTCATAATTAAATATTCAATACATTCAAAACATCTAATAGTACAAAGAAACTTGTAATTAATATATATTCCCAACTTTCTTTGAGGATTCACTCATCTTTGTGCGTTGTGATGGAGCAATTGGAACATATGCGCACATACAAAAATTCAAAGATAAGAAATATTTAGCTCATGGTCAAAAACCAATTGTAATGGGGAGTATTTATAACTTATTGGCTTGATGCGTACAACAGGTAAATCAACATAATCTCATGTTGAAATAAGAAGTTTAGTTCTCATAAATAATGGTTTAGACATTAATTAGAGGCATTCAATTAATAATTTCTCTAAACCATTATGTGCATAAATAACAAACTTTTACAAAAGTTTTTCAAACTCAATCAATAAAAGACTAAGATATAAACTCATCAATATTAGCAAGATGAATTATCTTTATTGCATGGTCTGAAATTAATTATTTAAACAAGCAATCTTGCAAATGACAGGTTGCAATTTGATAATACATACGTGATTATTTTGTAGATGCATCTACCAAAATCATATATTATCAAAACCATCCACATGGTGGATAAATGAGACCATATTCATTTCAGAAATGCAAGATATTAAATCTCAACTTTAGCTAATGAGTTTCTAACAATCAATTTTCATTGATAACAAGCAACAAATGAGAATTCTTTAAATTAAAGAATCTTCCAATTCTTTAATGAATGTTCATATGGATTCTCAATTAATTTCCGCATCATATATGATCCAGGATGGTCTAACTGGTCATGCCAAGTAGTAAATGTATTTGTATCAACAAACTTCTGGTTTATTTTAACACACATTTCAATTGTACTAAATTGATAATTTTACTATGATTCTTTTTATTTTGTATCCACATATAAGTACTATTGTGACATTTACTACCGGAAATGTCTAAATCAATGTGAAGCCTATAATGCCATTAAGTCAATAAATATAATTTCCAAATAATTATATGCAATATTCACTTTAAGGAATATGTCAAAATCTTCAAATGCAGGGCATTTGGTCTACTGGTATGATTCTTACTTTAGATGCGAGAAGTCCCGAGTTCGATTCAAAATACCTTTAAAACTCTTTTAATAAGAGTTTTGCATAATCAGTTAACTACCAAGAATAACTGCCTAGGTCATGTATAGAAACAAGCCTATATTAAATATATCAATAAACATCACATCTCAAACATAAAAATATGGCATACTGAAAAACTAGCAATTTTTTCATAACTATCATCATAAACATGCATGAAATTTAATTCAAAATTCAACTATTCAAGCTCATTGAACTTTTCATTTACAATTGCTCCTGTCATTTCTCTAATAATTAACAAATGGAATAATATAAAACATATGAACTACTACATTTAACAATTCTTTGAAGTAAACCAAATCTGAATAACCATAAAATTCATTGGTTTGTTAACATAAATTTACATACTAGATATGCTTTAATCAAATATATTATTTAATTATAAAACCTACTATAGCAATATAAATAAATCAGTTAATATTCATTTTCATGAACAAATGAGATGCTTAAAACAATATGTAGCACATGCAATCAAAACTTAAAAAGAAAGACCATCTAAAAATATTTAAATCATATATCAAGTTGATTTAATATTTAAAGACGTATCTTTTTTTGTTCTACATTGAGTCTTAACGATAAGAAGTAAACAAATTAAACTTTAGTAGTAGAGTTTGAATACAATCAAAATCTATTAATAGCAAACTTTGATAGTGGGTCTTATTTTTCAAGTGAACAATAGGTACATAACCAATAACTCTTCATAAATAAATTGTCTCTCTTTTTAAAAAGTTCTAGGAAATTCTTGTTATTTTCTTGCTTTCTTCATTTTTCCACTTCTGGTGGGGAGAAAATTTATTACGACCACCCCCCATGACTATTATTATAGTCCAATTTACTACATCTACGTCAAAGATTATGTCTTTCGAATTTATTACATATTGTTACATTCTTTTTAGGGAATGGTTAGGTTTTGTGGTTAAAAACTTTTGTTGAATCATAAGTAAAATTCTTTTTCATGACATTGCAACCGTAGGAGAACATCTGAATTATGAAAAATTGAATAATCTCTCTCTTGCAAGGTTCTCATCAATAATATTTTTCCATGTAATTTTAATTGAGAACTTATTCTGAATATTATAGAGTTATACTCATAGTTTAAATTTTTTTTTGCAACTTTAGGTATATCCAACCATAACGAGTTTTAGATAGAATTATCATATTCTATTGCTCATAAATAGATCTTTCACAATCAAATATTTTGCTTTCAACCCCTTAATGGGGATGATGACAAAAGATCACAAAGATAATCACAATCAATTCTATTTAATAACAAGAGTAATTAATAACTCAATCTCCCTTTTTTTCATCCTTTCAAATTAGATATTTATATTCATTCACAATCTCAATATGATATCCATTATAAATATCCCTTAAAACCAATGGATTAACCATCACAAGATATTAATATGTTAGCTCTTCTGGAACATTCGACTAATTTTGTATTACCAAATATTGGAATAATATTGATTTATATTTTTTTTTGCGTTCACTTCGAGGAATGCAATAGATTTACTACAACGAACTTATAAATGCCTCAATTGATTCTTTATTTCATAATCACAATCGCAAAACATGCGTGGATTTCAAATAAAAATCTATCTATTCATGTTGTCATGATTAGTCTCCAATTATAATAAACATGATATAATAAATAAAGCATAGTTAAATACACTTGAAATTCTTTAACACCATCGTTATCACCCTGGCTGAGTGGTTAAAGGCTTTAATAATTATTCATAGTATGTAGGCCTCAATTGGAATAGCAGCAACTTTATGAGGCAATCAACAATAGCAAATTTTGGGATATTTTTGTGACTTATGAAGAAAAACAATTAAAAGAGAATCGTGCTGATAACGCGTTATAAAATAAATAGACAGATAGTAAAGAACCAAGAAATTGAGAGAGAAAAAGAGAGAGCGTATTTTATTGATCAATCGGAATATTTACAAAACTTATCTAAAGTCTCTATTTATATGCATAAAAAATATAAATGAAGTAGAGATCTACTTCTAATTACTATAGGAATTTAAAGTACATCAAATGTAACAACTCATTTTTTAGTGGTGTCGGAAACAGTAGTTTCGGGACAACCAAATCCGACGAGTAAATTCGTAAATATTATTATTTAATATTTACGAGACAATTGTGATTTTTAAAAAGGTTTTTGATTTGATAATTTATGTTATATGAGTGATTTATTAAGTTCAAGTGGTTTTAGAAAATGAGGTATCGGGACCTTGTTTTTATAAACCGAGCTGTAAATATTTTTATAAATATTTACGTAGTGTCATTAAGGTGGTATTAAAGTTTCGCTGAAAACTTTTAATGTTTCGATGATTAATTAAAAAGGACTAAATAAAAAAAAGTGTATTCCCGGGACACTGTTCCCATAAATCAGATTCGTAAATATTTTTAATAAATATTTATGAAACTAGTTGTGCAGTTAATTAGATTTTAGTTAAGTGAATTTGCATGAATTAAAAATAATTAGGTATAATGACTAAATTGTATATAGGGTGAAAGTTGAATTATAGATTAAAGAATAATTAAAGGGACTAAAGAAGCAATTTTACCCCATTATTTCTTTAGTGGGACTGCATTATGTAAGATATTTGTAAATTTATTATTATATATTATAATAATTAAAGTTTTCTCATATGTATTATATTATAATAATAAAATCAATAGGTAAATAAGTAAAAGAAATAAAGAAAGACAAAAGCAAAATCAAAATAAGAAAGAAAAGAAAGAAAGAAAAAGAGAAAGAAGGAAAGAAGCAGATGCACGGCCTAAGGGCTTCAAAAATTTCCAAGTTGAATTGGTTAGTCAATTTAGTTTATTTTTTTGTAATTTGTATATTTTTGGAATTCTGGTATTAAGTATTTCTCGAACCATGTCGAAATTTTAGCATTGATTGAGTTTTTAAAGGTTGTTAATTTTGAATAATCTTATTATTAGGGATTAAATTGATAGATTTTTAAGCTAGAAATTAAAAAGGACTAAATTATAGAATAAAATTTTGAGTAATAGAGACTGAATTGTGAAAAATTAGAAATTTATGGGTTTAAGTGAAAATAGGGAGTTAAATTTAGTTAAAGTGGAATTTGTATGAAAATATAAGATTAAATGTGAAGAATAAAAATTAGTCTTGGTTTATGGACTAAATTGAAATTTAGGCAAATATTGAGTGAAAAATTAAATATTCAATATGAAATTGAATTGTGTTATATTGATGAATTTTAATTGTTTTAATTTCGTAGCTAACATCGTACTGGAATCCTCTACTAAAAAGGGGAAAGATAAAATCGACGTCGAATAGCTCGAAATTCCTGGTTTGTATTTCTATAATCCGAACTTAGTTGTTAATTTGCTATAATTTAATTTAATGCATATGGTAAGTGTTGAGGTGAGTATTTGACACTTTGATATTGAATTGAATTAAAGTTGATTGAATAGATTGAAGTGATATATTATGAACGTATTAATTATTTGAATTGAAATGAATATATATATATATGAGTTTGATTGGTTTATGACTTGTTTTGATGATATGAAGTGTTTGAGAATTCTGCCTGTTTGATCGATAAACTTCAATAATGTTTCGAAATCCTATTCCGGCGACGGATATTGGTTAGTGATGTTACATCAAAACTTATCTTGATCTTGATGGCATCCACTTAATAAGATATTTATAACAATTTTGCTTTTAATATTGATATTATTAGAATTATTATCAATGTAAAAAAATTATTTTAAAAAATTATTTTTATTTTATTTTATTAGTTTAAATCTTTTTATAAACATCCCCGTAATCTTTTTTTAATAAAAAATATTATATTATTTATTCTTAATACAATTTTTTTAATTTATAAATAAATTAATGAAATAAAAAAATACATACTTTTAGATACATTTTAAGAAATTAAAAAATAATTTTAATCCTACATTTATTAGAAAACAACTCATAACTCACGCTTACCCTATAAATAAGTGTCAATTTTTTCACTATTTTCATAAACACTTTAGAATTTCTTCAAATGAAAAGATTCATGAGAGGACTTATATTTAAAGTTATTTATATACTATTAAAATATAATATTATATTATATAAAAGAGAGAAACAACAAATTTTTTCTAACCTTTGTAAACAAGATTTTGTAATAATTTACCATGGTGGTGAATTCAATCAACATAGTATTGTACTAAAATTTTGTAAATGCAAAATAATTACCATGGTGACTCCAATGCTGTTGCAGCCAATATAGTACTACAGTAAATGAATGGTGATTCAAATAAAGTATTAAGATTTTTATGGTGATTCCAATACAACAATACAATGTAAAAGAAGACTTTTCAAATGAATTGTGATTCTAATACAATACACTTAGCCATCAAAATGTTAAGATTTTGCAAATAAATGGTGGTGATTCCAATACAATACACTTAGGGGTGATCAAATTTTGGTTAAAACTAAATTAACCATTCGAACTGATCTAATTCGGTCGGAGGTCAGTTAATGATTTTTTAGAAATTCAGTTATTGGTTAATTCAGTTTGAAATCGGGTAATTAATAGAATCAACCGAATTAACCAAACTTAATAATTAATAATACAAATTATATGTAATTTTAATTCGGTCAAGTGAACATTATCAATTCAAATTTTTTATATGTTTTATACTTGTTTTAACTAAAAATAAAAATAAAAACACATAAATTTTGGTTAATTTGGTTAACCGACCGAATTAACTAAAAATTTTCGGTTCGGTTAATTATTTTTTAAAAATTTTAGTTTGGTTAACAGGTAAAGGATTAAAAAGTTCGATTAATTATGTTAATAATAGCTCAGTTTGATTAAACATTTGAACACCCCTACACTTAGCAACCAAAAGGTTATGACTTTTTTGATACACTAATACAATTACCATGGTGATTCCAATACAATACTAAGATTTTGCAAATGAATGGTGGTGATTCCGATGTAGTGCACTTAGCCACTAAAATGTTATGAATTTTCTAAAATGTCAATACAATTACCATGGTGATTCCAATACAGTACTAAGATTTTGCAAATAAATAGTGATTCCAATACAATGCACTTAGCTACCAAAAAGGTTAATATTTGACAAATAAATGAGTGGAGATTCTAATACAATGCACTTAACAACCAAAAGGTTATGACTTTTTTAAAACGCCAATACAATTAACATGGTGATTCCAATAAGTACTAAATTTTTGCAAATGAATGGCGATTCCAATAAAATACATTTTACCACCAAAAAGTTATAATTTTTATAAAACGACAGTTAATGTTATGACATTTTTTGAAATAATATTTGATGTTATAACCTTTACGAGGTTATGACATTTTTGAAATGTTACTTATCAAATTTTTGTGATTTTATGACATTTTCAAGGTTACAACCTTTCTGAAACAACATTTTATGAATTTTTTGAAACAACAGTTAGTATTATGACTTTTTTTCACCTTTTCGTGGTGCTTATATGTGTTTTAGATTCGAGTGTAAACATATATAGTACAAACTTTTTTTTATTCTCTCGAATGATTTTTGGTATTATTCAATTGTAAAAGTGTAATTATTCAATTTAAAATTTGAGTGTAGAAATATACAATACAAAATTTGCATTATTTAATTTAAAGTGCAATTATTTCATTAAAACTACTTCGTTCAATAAAAAAGAACAATATTTCTTGATGTATCTTGAAAAATATTTTTTTTATTGTTACGCAAATAATTATTCTTAAACAAAATTGTGTGAGACGCTTTGTCTTTTAATTCTTTTTATTAAATTTTTTTTATACAACAATTAAGCATTTATTTATATATAAAATACTAGAAATATAATCTATTGGCGAGCATCCAGTAGAAATTAAATCTACGAATTCACCAATTATGAGTTGGGCGCTTTAACCACTCAACCATGGATGCTTAGCGGAGATCCTCGTACATGGTGAATAACCAAATTCCAATATTGAAATGAAATTTTTAAGTTAAATCAATGCAATTTAGGAGGAATCAATGAAAGGACATTAATTCAAATCCTGGATTTTCGAATTGAGAGAGATATTGAGAGAGATTCAGAATTCTCACTATTTCTTAGATTCATGGACCCAATTCAATTCAGTGGGATATTTAATTCACATTTTTTTCCACCAAGAATGTTTTATAAAACTCCTAGACAGCCGAATTTGGAGTATCCTACTTTCACGCAATTCACAAGGTTCAACAAGCAATCGGTATTTCATGATCAAAGGTATAGTACTATTTGTAATAACGATCCTTATATATCGTATTAACAATCGAAATATGGTCAAAAGAAAAAACCTCTATTTGATAGGGCCTATTCCTATACCTATGAATTCTGTTGGTAAAATCTTTTGGGGCTTCAATCATATTTTATGTTTTAAATATTTTTTTATGTATATTTAAGTTTATATTTTTTTTGATGAATTATTCAATAAATTTACGTACCAATACAAAACCCCTTAATCTTATTTTCTTTTAAGTTTCAACATAATTTATATAATAAAAAAAATTATTGAAACAGATAATATTTTTTCACGAAAAAGCATTTTAATTTATTATTATTTTAATTAATACATTTCTTTTCTCTTCAATTTTTTTAGATTAGAATTTACATTAATTATTAATAGTTATTGTTGACACCATTTTTTGATGAAAACGGGGTCGACTTGGGTTTTGAAAAAAATGAAAATGGGAGTCGCCACCAATCCTTTTTGATGAGGTGTGATCGAGTCACCTTGTGAAAATAGTTGTTTTAAATAAACAATTTAATTTTATTAAAACAACAAATTTGGTCCACGAAATTCAGAAAAATGAGTTCGGGAGTCGGTTACGCACGAGGAAGGATTAGCACCCTCGATACGCCCAAAATTGGTACCTAGTTGATTACTTAATGTCTTAGTCTCGAAAATTGAAAACTTTGAGGAATTTTTAAAAACACGATCCTTGTATTAAAATGTTGAAAATTTTGGGAAAAGGAGAACATTTCACGTTAATCGAGAAAAAAAGTATCATATCCAGTAAATTAGGACACAATGTCTCGAATTCTTGATACGCGAATGAATGCCAAAATTTACTTATTAAAAAGACATTTAATTATCTCGGGTTTAGAAAAGAGATCATGCCCAGTAAGTTAGGACACGATCTTTTTTTAATTCCCGATATCGTTTAAAAACTTGAGTTTGAAAAGATTCGTGTATTTAGATTTATTGAGAAGATCGAAACCCAGTAAGTTAGGGTACGACCTTCTCAAATCTAAACACGAGATTTTGCTTATTCAAAAATCATAATTTAAATAAAATCACAAAATAGTAAAAATAAAACACGATGTTAATATACGTAACAAAACAAAAATGAATATGATGATGTAAAAATAATACGAGTAATAGCAACACAAATAAGATACATAAATAAAGAGGACAAATCAATTATGAAAAAACAAGTAAATAATCAAATGGAATTAAAGCATAGTAATGAATACATAAATAAATGAATGAAGGTTAAGCGAAACAATAAATACAATAAAGAAAATAAAAAATAAAAAATACGATAAAGAAAGAAACACAAAGAAAAAAATGAAAATAGTTTTAAATAACAAAATATCACTAAACTATTTACCTTAACACAAATTAAAATATAATAATAATATAAAACCAAGAATATATAAAGAAAAATAGTAACATAAATAATAATAATATCAAATTTGTTAATTTTAATAATAAAATAACCAAAATAACAAAAAAATGACTAAATTGAGTAAAAAAATATCATTTGGGGTCAAATCACAAATACATAAAAGGGGAAGGACCACATTGAATGCGCGAATAACAAGGAGGGACCAAAAGGGGAATAATCCTGTCCTTCCAAAACGCACAGCTTCAACTTGGATCGGACTGAAATCTGAAAGAAATTCCAGGGCCAAATTAAAAAATAAAAGAAACTTGATTGGAAAAATATTTAAAAGCGGAAGGACCAAAAGGGTAAATAACCCAAATCCCTGGACACGTGTCTACTTTCCAGCGCGTCAGTGAGCCAGGGACCCAATTGAAAATGAAATAAAATTTCGAGGCCAAATTAAAAAATAAATAAACAAGCAAAAGGACTAAATTAAAACAAATCAATAACAAGGAGGGACCAAGGGCGCAAATAGCCCACTTCATGAAAACACGCGGATCCCCCCTGGAGTGGGTCAGGTCACACGCGGGTCATGTTGGGCTAAAACGGCACCGTTTAGAAACTGTATAAAAGCTAGAATTTTCAGAAAAAATTTCATTTCCCTTCTTTTTCCAAAAAAAAACTTTATTCTCTCTCAACCCCTCTCCTCAGTCCGGCCTCGGCTCCAACGCGCCTCCGTCGTAGAGCCACCGAGAACGGCGGCCGGAGGCACAAAATCAAGCCTTTCCGGTTCCTCTTTGAAGCCTGTAGCCTCTAGAACACGGATTCAAGGCTGAATCCCGTGAAAGGTGGCTGTGAGCCCTAGAAACGGAGGGAAACCGTTCGGTTTCTCCTCCTCTGGCGCGGCACAGGTAAGGATTCTCCTTTCCCTTACTCTTATTTTTTATTTAGAAGCGCAAACAAGATTAAAATGAAACAAACTAACAGATCTAAAAAAAGCAATAGTCACCTTAAGATTTTTTTTGAATCCTTTTAAAAGTCTCTTTTTTTATTTTCTAATATTCATAAAAAGGGGCCGAACCCTTTACATGTCTTTGGTTTCGGCATTTATAGCCAACTACAACAATTTTTTTATTTCAACTGCCGTTGTACTTGCTGTTGCGATTTGTTTCTACCCTTCTGTCTGTTGCGTGCTCTCTTTGTTTTGCAGGTGGCGCTGGAGCAGGTGGGCAAAAGGCGTGCGGCGCGGAGGAGTAGGTGACAGAGCGCAAGGAGTAAGTACGGATGGGACATGACGAACAGCGATAGCAGCAGCAAGTGGGGGTACACGCTAGGGCAGTGGAAGAGACTAGGGTTCTGAGACCCTAGTTTTCATTGGGTCTGGGCCATGTTTGGGTCTATTTTTGTAAATGGGTTTTGGGTTTTATTTTGGGTACTGGGTTTTATTGGGCTAAGTTTTTAATTGGGCTGAGGTTTGGGTTTAATGGGTTAGGTTTAGGTGGTTTGGTTTTGGGTTTGGTTTATTGGTGCGGGCCCGGGCAAAAATGGGCTTGTACAGTTATATTAATATAAAAATTGAATAATGCAATAATTACATTTAAAAATAAGATAATAAGATAAAAAAAATAACATATGATATATATACTAATAATAGCTTATAAAAAAGTTGATATCTTCATTTTATTAAATTTCCGCCGTTCTTAATCTTTAAAAAGTTGATCCATTATAAATCGTTTGCTTCTTATCTTTTGTTTTGCTCAGCGGCGGTGTCAGTCTCTGGGCTGGCTATCGCCCGCCATATTCCTCTCTTATCAACCTTTTCTTTCTTTCTTTTTCTTACCCACTATACATGTCTTCTCTCTTTTCGGTTTGCAGATTTATTTTATGGGTATCTTTATTGTCTTCACAAGTTGTGATGGACAGATGACTGTGCCTGTCGTTTGTTAAAACTCCATCGGCCACCAGTAATTTTTCTTGGAAAGTGGGTGGCTCTTTGTCAACTTCTTAACATGTTTCTATTTTGAGAGTATTTTAGAATAATAAATGATTTCACGTGTCGATTTGGACTCGTGTTAAGTTTTATATTTTTTGTTTTTTTTCCATTATTTAATAAGTCTTCAGTTTTAGAAGTTTTTGTCTACTCTTGTAGCACGTTTTTTAGTCTTGCTTATGCATGTAATCTTAGTTTTACAAGTAATTTTAGGGATGATTTTGTTGTCGTCCTCTCTAGTTTGGTGAATGCTTGATTCTTTTGCCGATTTTTACTCACCGATTTGGACCATCCGGGGCTGATTTCCTTATCGTATTAAGTGCTTGCAATCACTCCAGACATGTCGTGCTTCAGTTGTGACAAAGCCACTTGTCAATGTGTCATAATGTTCTACTGATGTTAAGGCTAAAGCTTTTGTTGTGTTGATGGAGCTTGTCTTTTATCATCTACGACGAGTGTTTGCTATTTTTTCTTTGAATTGTATGATTCCATTCATTGAATAAATAGATAAATTTACCTTTCAAATAAAAAATAAAAAATTTGATTCATCATAGAAAAAAAAAAACAAATTCAAAAGCAAAATCAAATTGCATAACTCAAACTAAAAACAATTGAAAATATTCCCTACACTAACTACAAAGATGTTGGTAGACAAAACTAGGATTAAAATTAAACACCTAAAAAATAAAATGGAAGTAAAGTGGCGTCGATAATGTCGTGGCTATGCCATAATCTTAATGATAATATCGTCGATTGAATTAGTGTCACAAGTTAACTCGGTACCAACTCAAGAAAAACGATAATGATATGATAAACAAATAGAATGCATTTAATATTATTAATATGACGTATTTACCTATTTAAGTTTCCTTTTGCTCACAATTTAAACTATTTTTTTATTTTAATTCCATACATATTGCATATGTGTTCTTATTATTATTTTCAAATATTACTTTTTATTATTTATTGTATGTTATTTATAACCACACCTATTTGTTCTAAATACGTGATTCCACACGCATACATGTGTGGTAGAATTTCTATTGTATATAAATCAATTTCTAGGTTTACATTATTACATCCACCTCTCCGATATTTTTTTTACGAACCTCTCCTATCATGTTGTTTTGTTGTAATAAAAACCTCTTGAAATTGGCGTAATAATATAAGCTTGTTATAAATACTAGAAATCCTATCACACATATGCATGAGGAAACCATAAAATTTGAACATAAAGGTGCGTTTAAGAGTAGCATACAATAAATAATGAAACATAAGGTTTGAAACTAATAATAATAACAACACATATGCAATATGTATGGAATTAAAATAAAAATAATTTAACTTGTGAGTATAAGAAATTTGAAATAAGTAAATACGTCATACTAATAATATTAAATACATTCCAATTATTTATCGTGATATTGTCTTTTTTCTATAGCACATCAAAAAATTATTATATAAAGATTAATTATAGATAGTGAAACTGAAATTTGACCAATATTATATAAATTTAAAAAGTAAAGGGATCGTAATTGCAATTGAACCATTATCTTATAATGTAAAATTCAGGACACGTGCCCTGTTGGAATGCCGTAAGGCCTTCCTTTTCATATTTAGTTTATAGATATATATATTTAAATATTAAGTATATTCTAAGGACTAAAACTAAAATTATACCATTGTTTTAAAATCTAAAAAATGAAAAAAGAAAAGTGAAAGCCTTATTTTTTGGCAGGTGTGGGGGAATGGTTTGAATACTACTTTTATATATAGTGTATAAATATTAGGTTTTCTTTAAGAATAATAGTTTTTAAAGGGAGCGATTATTTATTAAAAAAATAGATAATATGAAATTATAAATAAAATTTGATTTAATGTCTAATATTATATATGAATTTTGATTTTGTATAATTTTATAAGTGAAAATTTATTTTGATTTAATTTTCGCAAATTACGAACACAAGTATCGATATAAAACCATTTTAAGTTTACGTATTGCATATACAAAAAATTATATTTATCCAATATAAAAATAAACCGGTATAATTCTTTCTTTAAATATATATAGTTGAATTAAAATTGAAGTTTTGTATATGCATTTAAATCACAATCAAAATTTCATGTATTAAATTATATATTTAATCAAAATTTATACGTAATTTTACGATGTATCTTTCAAAAAAATATTAGGTTTTTAAAAGACCGTCAGTTTTGAAGAGAGCGGTATTGAAAAGTTTCTTTAGATGGTGAATTTTTTATACTAAATATATTAAATAAAAAAATTAAATGTCATAATTGCCATTATACGTTATATTATTTAGATTATATCAAAATAACATAATGATGAATTTAGTCATTATTTAGACCTTAATTTTTTTATTCATTTAGCACTCAAAATTAAAATTTTAATCAAATTATATTTTGACGAAAAATTAATTAAACTATTAAAATTTTAATAGTTTTATATGATAATTCATGTGTATTTCATAAAATATTAATAAATATAAAATTATGCACATCAATAATAAAGTAAACATAGATTACCGCACAAGTTGACATGTTAGTGCCGCTAAAACTTTAATGGTTTAATGCGATCGAGTCTTAGTTCGACTGACATCGATATTATTACTAATATAGGAAGATGTGAGTTTGAGCGCGTTGAAATGTGTTTATTTTCTTATTTAAAGGTTGAAGAATAGTTATGATACAATCTATTTTTCCTTAAAAATAATTTAACTAAGGTTGTGTTCTCCAATGCTTCTTAGATGAGCTTTTCCTTAAAAAGCAATAAAGAACAGACGTCAGTGTAGAAAAATTTTTAACTTATTTTAAGTGCTTTTTCACAGATGAAAAAACAGACATTTTTAGCTTTTTTCAGCCCAAAAGTGTTTTTGGCTGGTATTTTACTTTTTAACCTTATTATTTCTTCTTCCAAAAGACGTTAGAAGACTTTTTTAAAATAAAATAATACAAATGTGTTAAAAGCATTAATTAAAAATAAAAAAATAATTTTTAAAATAATACAATGGTGTCAATATCTAATTACAAATATTTAATTATTATATTTAAATATTTAAATATAATTTATATATTCTAATTAAATTTAATAAATAATTAATATTAATTACTTAGAAATATTTAAAATTAATATTATATATTAAAATATTAACAATAAGTTATAATAAATTATTTTTTATTTTTTTGCTAAAATATCATAATATTAACTAATTTGAACACTATTTAAATACATATTTATTACTTTATAATATCATGTCTAAAATGAACATTTTATTTTTTAAAAATATTTTTTAACAATAATATTAAACACTCATATTTTTCAAAAACACTTCTCAAAAATATTCTTCAAAAGCATTACAAAACTAACAATAAATTCTAAATATTAAAAGAAAGTATGAAAAGCCAAGTTTAGTATTCTTCCTATAAAAGTATTTAGTTAATACATTAACTGAGCTGTCTACTTTTGGTTGTGCAACAAAGCAGTCCCCCTAGGGATGCTCAAAATTATCACAGATGATGGAGCCTCCATTAATAACTCACGCTTGGCGAGGGCTGACAAGTAGACGCCAAAATTGACGGCCATACTCCGGTTCCTTGAATTGTATTAATAAGGTTAAAAGGTGCCTTTAAGTAGGGATGGCAATAGAGCTTGCGGTGAGACGGATATTATTAAAAATCTATCACTCTTTTATTGTTGGTACATTTTTGTTTCATCACTTCTCCCGTTTTATTGGATATATCCTTTATAAATATAGGATACTTTCATCTCTGCCTCATCCTCTTTTGTTTTAGTTTAATTTTTATTACTTATTTTTTTATAATTTTAAAGTCAAACAAATATTTAAACATAAAATATATAAATTTTTATATTACATTTTTATCCTTTTAATAGTTTATATATATACACAAAAATAAAATGATAATTTCATGTACTGAAACTAATCGAAGTGGAACAAACAATTATAATAATCGCTTTATACCTGTTATCCAAAAGAAAAAATCTATCTCGCCCTGCCCCACATCCATCTTTAAAAAGAAACAATCTGCTCTATTTGGAACGGAGCGGTTTGGAATCCATCAGGCGGTTCAAGTTGTCATCCCTAGCCATAAGTCCCTTACTCTTCTTAAATCCTTATACATTTATTTTTAGAAATTTTTTCTTTTTTACTTTTTAGATTTTAGAATTCAGACCTAATTGCTAACACATTAAAATTATTTTATTAAATTTAAGTTCATTTCAAAGTCATTTTTTTAATTACAGGATTACCAAGTGAGTATTTTTTAAATTTCAAAATGTCGCATCAATAAATTTAATATTGTTAACAATTGGACTTGAATTTTGAAATTTTAAAAGTAAAGAGTCTAAATTCTTAAAAATAAAAGTACATGAATTAAATTCCAAATTTGAAAAAGTACAAAGACTTATAACATATTTTAACCTATTCTTTCCATAGATGTGCTTGATAGGAGAGATGGAGAAATGAAAAGAAAATTACTTTTTCTTTCCATCCATTGCTTAGAATAGGTGAAAAATGGTAGAAAATAAAATAAAATAATTGAAAATATATAATTTTGAACTAACATGCACATTTCTCTTATTTTCTCACCTTTCATCATTCTAATTTGGAAGGATTGATTTTTATGCATTATGATGGAATGATCTCCCCCTCCTATTTTCTTTTTTTTTTCACTTCCCAACCAAGCATGCACATAAAATCTATTTTCTTTCCCTTCCTCCCATCTCTCCATTTTTCCACTCAACCAACCACCTCTTAAATGTTTAATTCTCAATACAATTTTCAACATATTGTTGATCCTCTCTCTTTATTTAATTCTCACCTTATCATCTTTCTTTCAGATTTCTTTGTTGTTATTTGTTCTAGGTTAGAATTGGGTGTTTCTATGGTTTCATAATGAGAGTTTTATCTTGGAATTACAAAGAATTGGGTCAAGCAGAGGTGGTAAAGGTCCTAAAAGAGCTTACTCAATAGAATCCATGCACCACCCATTATTGCATTATTTCGGCAAGTACACAAAGCGTGATGATATCATCACAATAATGTAATTTGATAAGTACTGGAAGGATCATACTCAAGAGATGTATGTGTGAAAATTTAAATCAAATTTAATTTATATTATTTGCTTACTTTGTTAAATAACCTAAAAGAATATCTCAAAGTTACCTTCAAATTAGATTAAGTGTAACAATCAACGGAGTGCAATGAATGCATCGGTTATCTAATAATTAAGTAATTGCCAACAATCATGTTTGCACTATCTTTATACCTCTCGATAAGACTTAAATAATAGAAATTATTACTAAAACGTAACTCTTGCATTGAGACTTAGTACACACCGACTTTCTCGATACTCGATGCTCAACATGCTAATTAGGTCAATCAGTTAGAGTAACTCTCGTATGTTTCCTAAACTACATCATACTAAAAAGGTTGTCAAGCTGAAGTAAGCACCTAATTAACAAATACAACATGATGATAGTCAATTAACAACCATACAATCACCTCGCTTCACATCCACACCACTAATCACATGCCAATTCAACTATGCGCAAACAAGCATCAATATACACCAACCCAAACATAATTGCAACTGAAGAGGCAGTTATACAAGCGACTTGTGCAGTGCCATGCGTTGTAGCCATTACGGGCAACATGTAAGCATAACTTATCACATTTGGAGTTGATACTTTTTTGGAACAAAATATTTGGGCTGATAGCTTGGAAGTATGACATAATTAAGTGTTATTTAAAAAAAAAAGACATTGCACAAAAATGAATTTAAGGAAAAAAATACGAGTTTTATATGGAACATTAATTGGTTTAATTACATGGAAGTCCTTTTGTGTTTTTCCACTTACAAAAGAGTACCGCTTTTTCTAATATCAACTTAAGTACCCCATATTTATAATTTAATTTTTCATTGCTCTATTACATGAATGTTTATTTATTAAAATGTCTTTCAATTTTACAGTTTATAAAAAAAAATTGTTTCTTTAAATTATGTTTTATATTTTATTTATTTAATTTGCATTAACTTATATTAAACTATTGTACATTTTAGTAATTCTCTTACATATTTAATAAAAAATTTCTCAATTTAAACTTTAGCATTTTAATCCTATTTATTTTACAATAAAAAATTTAATTTACCATTTTTTATAAACAACATTATCATTTATCTTACATTTTTTTTACTTATTTTGTAACATACATATCATATAAAAAATATTTAAATTAAGAACAAAATTGATTTTTTACTTTTACATTCAATTTTCAATATTAATATTTTAAAAAAATTAAATAAAATTAATATATATACTTAGTTAAAAAAATACGCAACTTTTATTTATTTATTCTTGAAATAGCAACTTCTATTTATTATATCTATATTAAAAAAATATAAAGAAACTTTAGTTATATGAAATTATATTTCACATATATCAAATAACATGTGTTGGGTGCAGACACATTATATTCTCAAAAGAAAACATAAGTTCAAATATTAGAGATGACATTGTTGGGAGGAACAATCATAGTTATCAACATAAAATTATAAAACAAAAAAGAAAACTAAAAAAAGAAAGTAAAGGAAATAGTGTTAGACTTCTTAACTAATATCTTATATTTAAAATGTAATCTGTTTGAATATTTTTATGCTTTCTATATTATTAATTTTAATAGTAATATTATTAAATATTAAATGTACAAACATATTTTCGAAGACTACATATTATGCAAAAACTAATGTTATGCTAATTATAATAATTGTTATACCCTTACCAGATATGGGGATACGTGGCATCGCAAGAAGTTATTGAGAAACACTTACAGAAAACCCTTCAACTCATACCCAATGATCAGCCACTTGCATGCTTCACATAAGCAATCTTTAGCTACTCACTATCACCAGGAACGCATTCACCAAGAGAGGACCATTGAGACCTGACAACCTTGTACTGCCTCAATAAAAGGGAATGTCAGAGCCATACATGACAACTAGTATGTAATGATCTTGTCACCTGGCCAACCCCACAAGTTTTCCTTATCCCAGGATTTTCAATGACGTGGTGTAACTGGATAGGAAACTTTCCGTCTATAAATACCCCAAGGCACGATGAATGAGGGATTTTCTCCCTTTCAGCAACCCTAATAGCATACCTAACATATAACCTCCCTTATTTTCTCCTTCCTCCTCCTTATTTACTTCAGCTCTCCAACTGCCACAAGTGAACTAGCCTCTTTGTCACCATTACCATCTCCTCCTTATTTTACATTATCAAAATTCCTAATTCAACTTCTTATTTTACTTAATCGTACCAAATTTAATATTTAACAGTTAAAAATTAACTACTAAATTTATAGATATTATTTATTAAATTTTAACTGTTTTATTTGTATTCGACGTTTTGTCCTTATATGAACTAAATAAAATAATTCTCTCATTGCAAACAATTAAAATTTGTTACATATACTTTTCATTTTATATTTACTTCAACATAAACTAAATTTTATAAAATACTCCTTTTTTTAATTACATTTTGTACTTGCATATTTTTTACTAGTTTAAAAAATAACACTTTTAAAAAAATATATATATATAAATATATAATATATTAATTATTAAATCTCTTTTTATATTTAAAAATAAGTTATATTATTCGGGATACCTTAAATTTTTTTTTAAAGTCAATAAACAAATTTACATATATTAGGATTTGAACCCTTATTATTTAAATCAATAAAGAATTGATATTCTATTAAACTAAAGCTTTATTTTGTTATATTATTTACATTTTAATTGTGTTATGTATACTTTGTTACCTCCATCAACTGTATATATCGTTGATGTTATTGATTGAATTGGTGTCACGAGATCACAAGTCAACTTCACATTAACTCAATATTGATGACACCACCATACATTTTTGTTAGAATTAAGTGACCCAAATCCTTATTTAAATTAAATACTGTGGTAAAATAAAATAAAAGTAAAATCCTTATAGAATTATACTTCTTTTATTTTATTTTAGAATAAGGTTTTTAAACCTTATTAAACTCCATCTATTTGATATTATTAGAATAAGGAGTTTCACTCCTATTAGAATAAGGTTTTCAAGCCTATAAATAGGCATAGTCTACTCCTTTTGTAATTAATTCGAATTCGATATAGTGAATTTTCTTCTCTTCTGCCCGTGGTTTTTTCCCGAAAGGGTTTCCACGTAAAATCTGTGTGTACTTTATTTTTCTATTTCTTTTTCTTTGCAATATATTATCATTACCGACATTATATTTTTCTCAAATTGGTATCCGAGCTTCCGGGTTGTTCATCTCAAATCACGGTAATGACGTCTTTGAAGTACGAAATTCCGCTATTGGATCGCAACACCAGATTTGCGTTATGCCAGATAAAGATGCAGGCAATTCTTGCACAGATGAGCTTAGAGGAAGCCCTTCTGGGGGTAGATAAGATGCCTTCAAATTGACGGAGGAAGAGAAGAAGCGCAAGGATCGAAAGGCGTTAACACAGTTACATCTGCATTTGTCTAACGAAATTTTGCAAGATGTGATGAAGGAGAAGACCATCGCTGGATTATGGAAGAGGTTGGAACAAATATGTATGTCGAAAACTCTAACTAGCAAGTTGTATATGAAGCAGCTCTTTATGCTCATCGTTTGGAGGAAGGTGCATATGTGCACGAACACTTAACAGTGTTTAAAGAAATTCTCTCAAACTTGGAGGCCATGGAGGTTCAGTATGATAAGGACGATCTAGGGCTGATTCTACTTTGTTCGTTGCCCCCGTCTTATTCAACCTTTAGAGATACTATTTTATATAGCCGCGAGTCTCTCACAGTTGATGAGGTTTATGATTCTTTTACCTCGTATGATAAGATAAAGCATCTTGTGGTTAAAACTGACTCTCAGGGAGAGGGTCTTATTGTTCGTAGGAGACAAGATCGAAATGCTGATGATGATCATAGAAGGACACAGGAACGGAATCCTCGCAGTAAATCTAAAGGTAGATCGAAGTCTTCAAACAGAGGTAAAACTTGTAACTTTTGTAAGAAGAAATGACACATTAAATCTGAGTGCTATAGGCTACAAAATAAGATCAAAAGGGAGGCCGCGAATCAAAATGGAAAACAATTAGAAAATTTTGGTAAAGATGATGTTGTAGAAGATTATAGCGATGGTGAACTTCTAGTCGCTTCTATCAACAATTCTAAAGCGAACGAGGAGTGGATTCTTGATTCGGGTTGCACCTTCCACATGAGTCCCAATCGGGATTGGTTTACAACTTAAGAAACAGTGTCTGAAGGTATTGTGCTGATGGGAAATAATGCTTCATGTAAAATTGCAGGTGTTGGAACAATTAGAGTTAAGATGTTTGATGGAGTTGTCAGAACACTCAGTGACGTACGACATGTTCCAGAATTAAAGAGAAATTTAATTTTATTGAGTACACTTGATTCGAAAGGGTACAAATACACAACTGAAAGTGGGGTTTTGAAGATTTCCAAAGGTTCCCTCATTGTGATGAAAGGGCAAAGAAAGACTGCTAAGTTATATGTTTTGCAGGGTTCTACTGTTACTGGTGATGCAGCTGTCTCATCCTCTTCCTTGTCAGATGATGATATTACTAAACTTTGGCATATACGCCTAGGGCATATGAGTGAGAATGGCATGGCAGAATTGAGCAAAAGAGGACTTCTTGATGGGCAAGGAATTTGCAAATTGAAGTTCTGTGAGCACTGTATTTTTGGGAAGCAAAAGAGAGTTCGATTCACCAGAGGAATCCATAACAAGAAGGGAACATTGGAGTATATTCATTCTGATCTCTGGGGGCCATCCAGAGTGCCTTCGAGAGGTGGAGTTAATTATATGCTAACTTTTATTGATGATTTTTCTAGAAAAGTGTGGGCGTTCTTCTTGAAGCAGAAAAGCGATGTGTTTTTCGCATTTAAGTCTTGGAAAACCATGATTGAAAAACAGACAGGAAAGCAAATAAAATACCTCCACACAGACAATGACTTAGAGTTCTGTTCTGATGAGTTTAATAAATTGTGCAAGTCAGAAGGGATCGTGAGACACTTGACAGTTCATCATACTCCACAGCAAAACGGTGTTGCAGAACGAATGAACAGAACGATCATAGAGAATGTTCGATGTATGTTGTCAAATGCCAACTTACCAAAGTCATTTTGGGCCAAAGCAGCCTCTACTACATGTTTTTTGATCAACCGATCTCCATCTGTTGTCATTGAGAAAAAGACTCCACAAGAGGTATGGTCTGGTAATCCTGCTGACTATTCTGATTTAAAGATTTTTGGTTGTCCTGCGTATTCTCATGTTGATAATGGAAAATTGGAAACAAGATCTATTAAATGTGTTTTTCTTGGTTATAAAGCTGGTGTAAAAGGGTACAAGTTATGGTGTCCTGAAAATAGAACAGTTGTGATTAGAAGAGATGTTGTTTTTGATGAAACTGCTATGCTACCTAACTTATCTCTTAAAGACTCTTCCAATAAAGAAAATAAAAAGCAGGTGGAGCATCAGATTAATCTAGAATCTACAACAGAATCGACTACTAAAGCCAGTACAAAAATTCAAAATAGAGTTGCTTCTTCACCACAATACTCTATTGCCAAAAATAGAACTAGAAGAGAAATTAAACCTCTAAAGAAGTATGCAGAGGCTGATCTAGTTGGTTATGCTTTAAATGTGGCTGAAGATATAGATGCAAACCAATAGCCATCTAATTATTCTGAGGCGGTTAGTTGTGAAGACTCAGAAAAGTGGATGTTTGCTATGCAAGAGGAGATGGAATCACTACACAAAAATAAAACATGAGATCTTGTGAAACTTCCTAAAGGTAAAAAGGTTGTTCATTGTAAATGAGTGTTTAAGAAGAAAGACGGGACTCCAAGTGTTGAAGAACCCAGATATAAAGCAAGGCTTGTTGCAAATGGTTACAGTCAAATTCCAGGAGTGGACTTCACAGATGTGTTCTCTCCAATTGTGAAACATAGTTCAATTTGAGCTTTGCTTGGTATTGTGGCCATGCATGATTTGGAGCTTGAGTAGTTAGATGTAAAAACTACATTTTTGCATGGAGAACTTGAGGAGGATATTTACATGCAATAACCAGAGGGTTTTACAGTCTCAGAAAAAGAGGACTATGTTTGCTTGCTGAAAAAGTCCCTTTACGGTTTGAAACAATCACCAAGACAGTGGTATAAGAGGTTTGATTCCTTTATGACTTCTCATGATTTTAAAAGAAGTAACTTTGACAGTTGTGTTTACTTTAAGAAAAACAGTGATGGTTCTTTTGTGTATCTACTCCTTTATGTTGATGACATGTTGATAGCAACGAAAGATAAAGGAGAGATAAGAAAGGTCAAAGCCCAACTAAATGAAGAATTTGAGATGAAAGACTTGGGACCAGCAAAGAAGATACTTGCTATGGAGATTCTCAGAGATAGAAAAATAAGTAAATTATACCTAAGTCAAAAGGGGTACATTGAAAAAGTTCTTTGCAGATTCAATATGCAGAATGCTCAGCCTGTTAGTACTCCTTTAGCAGCCCATTTCAGACTTTCATCGGCTTTGTCTCCACAATCAGATGATGAGATTGAGTACATGTCACATATTCCATACTCTAGTGCAGTAGGATCTCTCATGTATACCATGGTTTGTTCACGTCCAGATTTATCATATGCAGTTAGCAGATACATGGCGAATCCTGGTAAAGAACATTGGAAAGCAGTTCAGTGTGTCATCACTAAATTTTGCCCGGTTAGGGTTTTGGGCCGGGTTGGTCTCGTATGGGCCCAATGATTGGGCCCATTAGGATTTAATCTTGGACTTGTTTGGGTTTTAGCCCATTTATAATTTTTGTTTTAAATATTAATAGTAATAATAAAATTTTGAAAAAAATACAAAAATAAAAATTACATTTTAGCCCCTAAACTTTTCAAAAATTACATTTTGACCCCCAACCTTTTCTAAAGTTACATATTGACCCCTAATATTTTGTAAATTATATTTGGGCCTCTGAACTTTCCAAAAATTGCATTTTGGCCCATTTTTTTTCTAAAATTACACTTTTACCCCATAAATTTTGCATCTTCTGCAGTTTGGTCCTTTTGGACATGTCAAATCAGCCAATCGGCAGCCGAGCGTGCTCCTCCCACCTCTAGCTGCTCCAGCAGCCTCCGTAGGCCATGATTGCTCCTCTGCCACCTGAAAACAAAAAGGAAGAAGACAAAATAAACGGATTAAAAAGGAAAATTGAATAGAAGAAAAGGAGGGTTTTTTCGGCAACACAAAAAAAGGAAAAAATAGCAGAGAAAAAAAATCAAACAGCAGCAATCGAAAAGCCCACCCTGCCTTCGATCCTGCAACCACCTTCGTCGCACCGCCACCGTGACACCATCACCACCATCGCACCTACACAAACAAGCAAAGCAACAAGCAAAAAATATAAAAACAACAAGCAAAGAAAAAACCAGCAGCCAAAAAGAAAGAAGAGAAGAAAGAAAAAGACAGAGAGGAGGAGAAGGGAGGCGCGCCGGCCACCGCACCACCGAACAGAAGAAGCGTCAGCGGCATAAGGGGGCTAGGGTTCGGCCAGAAGAAGAAGAAAAAGAAAAAAAAGAAAGAAGAAAAAGAGAGAAGAAAAAAAGAGAAAAAAATATCACAGTCGGGTCAACCCGACCCGACCCGCGCTCCAGCAGCCCCAAAACAGCAGGCTTGTCCAGAAAAAAAGAAAACAAAAAAACAGCAGGCCTGCAACAGAAAAAAAACAAAGCAGGCCCAACAGCAGGCCACAGCCCAACGTCCAGCAGCTCTAGCAGGCCAGCTCCAGCAGCCCCAGGCCCGTTCCAGCAGCAGGCTAGCATCCAATTTAGCAGGCCTAGTCCGCCAGTGCAGCCCAATAGCAGTGAAGCAGGCCTAATTCGTAGCGGCCCAATCTGTAGAAAAAAAAAGAAAAGAAAAGAAAAGAAAACAAAAAAGGCCCGAATTGCGTAGCCTGTTGGATCAAGCCCATAACTTTGGGCTTTTGGTAATCTTTTTATCCTCGTTTTAAATTAATTCGTATATTTAATTGTTGTTTCATTTCAATTTAATTAGTACTTTTAAATAGCACATTTAGAAATATTGTCATATTTATTTTACTCGCATTTTTAAAATTAAAAAAAAAATATTTTGATGCATAAGGCAACGAACCGATTTAATATTAAGTCATCAAATTCATTGCTATGTTGGGTGAATATCGATGGCTCGTGTTAAATACGGGACGCCCTTTTTTTTAAAAAAAACTGAAAACATTAAAAAATTCTCGTGTTTAAAAAAATTAAATAAATAAAAATAAGAATTTCTCGTGTTTTAATAGAATCACGATTAAATATTAAATTAAATCAATTTGACACTAATTCGATGATTTCATCGCTATGTTGTGTGAATATCATCTGTTCGTGTTAAATACGATACGTCTTTTCAAAAAATTTCGTGTTTAAAAAATTTCTCGTGTTTAAAAATTTTTAGCGTTTTCAAAAAAAATTTAGTGTTTCAAAAATTTTAGCGTTTTCAAAAAAAAATTTCGTGTTTCAAAGAATTTCGTGTTTTCAAAAAAAAAGTTCTCATGTTTAAAAATTTTCGTGTTTTCAAAACAAATGTTCTTGTTTCAAAAGTTTTCGTGTTTTCAAAAAATTATTATGGTGTTTCAAAAATCTCGTGTTTTAAAAAAATATCGTGTTTCAATCGAATCACGATTAAATATTAAATTGAACTCGCATTTTTTAAAATTAAGGCAACGCGCATTTAACGAGATACCAATTTTGGGCGTCGTGAGGGTGCAAATACCTTCCTCGCGCGTAACCGACTCCCGAACTCTAATTTTCTCTGGATTTTAACGTAGACCTAAAATTATCTATTTTTTTTAGAAAAGTTTAAAAATAAATTTTTCTTTTAAAAAGAGAATTTGGAAGGTGTCCGATCACACCTAAAAAAAAGGATCAGTGGTGACTCCCTTTTTTAAATAAAATCAAAACTCCGTTTTCAAGTTTTCAACAATCAATTCAATTAGCGCCCGTGCTCAAAATTTTTAGGTTGCTACAGCTGGCGACTCCGCTGGGGACTTTTTTTTAGAGTTGAGTCTGATGTTAAACGCGTGTTGTCAAAATTTTTAAAATTCTTTGTTCAAATTAATTTTTAATCGTGATCCTTGAATTTATTTTTGAAAAGCCATGCATCTGCATTCGGTTTTTAAATTAATATTTTTCTAACTTGTTTTATTTTTCTGTTTTTTTCAGCTCTAAGTTTTACGATTTTTTAGTTTATTTTTTTTAGAAAAATAAAAAATAAAAGGTTTGTGAGTTTCTCCCCACACCGTGCACTTGCATTCTTGCATTCATGCATCATAGGCATCTCATTAGGAAGGAGTTGATTAGAGATTGGTTGCCAAAAACGGGTTTCTGATGGAGGAGTCAATTACGCAAATAACCGAGAAAAAATGTCGTAGTCAGAGACTGGTCTTTGAGGGCCCAGAAAGCAAAAAAAGACAATTTAAAGGAAAGATATATCTCTGATATTTTCGGCCAGGAGACTTCAAATGCTCGTCAGAATAACCCCGAAGATTTGACTAGGATCTGGAAACAGTGAGACTTAGGCACTAGGGGCATCTTTATTGGTAAAATATTTTGTAATGGACTTTTTTGATAAACGAAACGCCAAAATATGAGGCTATCTTGAAATCAACACCAATTTTTTTTTGCATACTCGTTCATGGCTAACATTCATTGGTCATTCATTCATTCATTCATTGCATGTGCATATCACCCCCATCATTCATTGAGGCTAGAACCACATAATCCACAGTTGTGACACTACAAGTTTGGAATCACGTATTCTTATAAAATGCATCTAAGAGCTAGAGCTATAGATGCTGAACTCAACGAGAGTAATACAATTGAGGATGTTTCAATGATACGCCTATGTCTTACAGGATATGCTTTGAACAATTGGACTGCTGTGGACCTTTTTGTAGTTTCTAAGTCCTCTCCAGAATAATGCCCCAATGTTACTTCTCCATTCATTTTGCGTGCCCCTAAATAGTGGGATTCCTTTTGTAAGAGCTTATGTTTGCTCTTTGTCATTTCAATGAACATTAATGAAGATGCATTTTGTCATGATCTTTTCATTTCCATCAGTTTCATAATTACCCCTTCGCTTCATATCTTTTCTCTCCGTGTATTTCATATCATTTCATAACATTGTGTGTGTTGATTCCAATACTTTGATGCTCCTCTATAGTTTTCTTTCTCGTTTACCTTCCAGGTGCTCAGATATTCATGGCATGAACAATCCTGTTACAAGTCCTGAAATCGATTTCGAGAAAGCTATTTGTTTAGGAGAATACGAAGCCGAAGAAAGTACTAAAGATTGTGTCCCGTCTCTTGACTAATTGAGAATGATAGAACAAGAAGAGAAACGAATTCTACCCCATCAAGAATCTATTGAGACAGTGAACTTGAGAAATGAAGAAAAGAAACAAAAAGTGAAGATTGGGACTTCCATTTCAGAAAATACCAAACAGAATTTGATCGTCTTGCTCCTTGAGTACAAAGATGTATTTGCCTAGTCTTATCAGGACATGCTAGGGTTGGATGAGGATGTGGTGGTCCACAGGCTCCCATTGAAACTAGAATGCAAACCCGTTCAGCAAAAGTTAAGAAGGATGAGACTTGAAATGTTATTAAAGATAAAAGAAGAAGTCAATAAACAAATTGATGCTGGCTTCCTACAAGTCTCTAAATATCCAGAATGGGTAGCTAATATAGTCCTGGTACAGAAGAAAGATGACAAGGTACGAATGTGCGTTGATTATCGCGATCTTAATCGAGCAAGCCCTAAAGATAATTTTCCTTTGCCACACATTGATACATTGGTAGATAACACGACAAAACATTCATTGTTTTCTTTAATAGATGGTTTCTCGGGTTACAATCAGATAAATATGGCCCCCGAAGATATGGAGAAAACCATATTCGTGGCAATGTGGGGAACGTTCTGTTACAAAGTGATGCCATTCGGATTGAAAAATGCTGGGGCAACATATCAGAGAGCCATGGTGATGTTGTTCCATGACATGATGCACAAAGAAATAGAAGTTTATGTCGATGATATGATTGCCAAATCCCGAGGAGAAGAAGAGCATGTTGGGAACCTCAAGAAGTTGTTCGAAAGATTAAGAAAGTTCCAGTTGAAGCTTAACCCAGCCAAATGTACGTTTGGGGCTACCTCGGGAAAACTGCTAGGTTTCATTGTTAGCGAGAGATGTATCGAGGTTGATCCAGACAAGATAAAAGCTATACAAGAACTGCCTCCCCCGCGCACACAAAAGGAAGTCAGAGGATTTTTAGGAAGGTTTAATTATATTGCTCGATTCATTGCTCAACTTACTAATCAGTGTGATCCAATTTTTTGACTCCTTCGAAAACATAATCCGGGAGAATGGAACGAGGAGTGCTAAGTGGCCTTTGACAAGATAAAACAGTATTTGTCTAATCCTCCGGTACTAGTACTGCCGACCCTTGGAAAACCCTTAATATTGTACTTGACCGTGTTTGAAAACTCAATGGGTTGCGTACTGGGACAACATGATAAGTCAGGGAAAAGAGAAAAGGCGATTTACTACCTCAGCAAGAAGTTCACAGAGTATGAGGCAAAGTACCCTTCAATTGAAAAATTTTGTTGCGCATTGATTTGGACAGTTCAAAGGCTTAGGCAATACATGTTGTATCATACGACATGTTTAATTTCAAAACTGGACCCAATAAAGTACATGATGGAGTCACCTACACTCTCAGGGAGAATGGCACGATGGCAGGTCCTACTGACTGAGTATGACATCGCATATGTGAGCCAAAAGTCAATAAAGGGAAGCGCAATAGCTGATTTCTTGGCAAGTCGAACAACGGAGGAATACGAGCCTTTGAGATTTGATTTCCTAGATAAAGACTTGATGTGCATTTCAAAAAAAGAGGGCGAGTCATCAAAAGAGAAATCATGGAAGATGAGCTTTGATGGTGCATCAAATGCATTGGGGCATGGGATCGGAGCAGTCTTAGTGTCACCGGAAGGAGACCATTACCTGCTCACTGCCAGATTGAATTTCTTCTGTACCAATAATATAGCGGAATATGAAGCTTGCATCATGGGACTTCGTGCAGCTATCGAAAGGAAAATCAAAATCATAGAGGTACACGGGGACTCAACATTAGTCATTTACCAAATTCGTGGAGATTGGGAAGTGAGGGATTCGAAATTAGTCAAGTATCGCAATCTCGTTGTGGAATTGGTCAAAGAATTCAATAAAGTGACTTTTAACTACTTTCCATGGGAAGAGAATCAATTGAATGATGCCTTGGCCACATTGGCTTCAATGTTCAAAGAAAACAGAGAAACTGAAATAATGCCTATCCAAATGAGTGTATATGAAACCTCTGCACATTATTTTAGCATTGAGAAAGAGTCAGACGAGCTATCATGATTATATGATATCTTACAATATATCAAGAATCAAAAGTACCCCGAGCAAGCAAACGAGAATGACAAAAGAACTCTCAGGAGAATGACGATTAGATTTGTTCTTGACGGGGATATCCTATACAAAAGAGGAAAATATCAAGTGCTCCTGAGATGCGTAGACGCTGTTAAAGCCAGAAATATACTTGAAAATGTCCATGAAGGAATTCGTGGAACGCATGCCAATGGTTTTACTATGGCTAGGTAGATTATGAAACTCGGTTATTATTGGCTAACAATGGAAAAAGATTGTATTAGCTACGTACGAAAGTGTCATAAGTGTCAAATTTACGGCGATAAAATTCATGCGGCTCCTTCGCCCCTTCATGTCATGACTTCTCCGTGGCCTTTTTCTATGTGGGGCATGGATGTTATAGGGCCAATCTCTCCGAAGGCTTCTAATGGACACCGATTCATCTTTGTGGTTATAGACTACTTCACAAAATGGGTAGAAGCCACTTCGTGTGGTAATGTGACGAAGACCGCAGTAGATTCCTTAGAAAAGAGATCATATTCGATATGGTTTGCCTGAAAGGATCATTTCAGATAATGCTTTGAATCTGAATAACAAGATGATGAAAGAAGTGTGTGAGCAATTTCAGATAACGCATCATAATTCCTCACCTTATCTCCCGAAAATGAACGGAGCAGTCGAAGCGGCTAATAAGAATATTAAGAGGATTATCGGGAATATGACTGAGACATATAAAGACTGGCACGAGAAGCTACCATTCGCTTTGTACGCATACCACACCTCTGGACGGACGTCTACGGGGGCAACTCCTTTTTCTCTGGTCTACTGAATGGAAGCCGTTTTGCCTATCGAAATAGAGGTCCCATCCCTGCGCGTCTTGATGGAGACAAAGTTAGAAGAATCAGAGTGGGTTCGAGCTTGATATGATCAACTAAACCTTATTGATGGGAAACACTTGAAGGTAATTTGTCATGGATAGATGTATCAGAAAAGAATGATCATGACCCATGATAAAAAGGTGCGGCCAAGATAATTCCGCGAAGGGGAACTGGTACTAAGAAAGATCATCCCGACACAAAAAGACTTTTGAGGAAAATGGTTGCCAAATTGGGAAGGGCCATACGTTGTAAAAAAGACATTCTCAGGAGGGGCTCTAATTCTCACTGAGATGGATGGGAAAGAATTACCTAATCCAGTGAACTCAGATGCTGTGAAGAAATATTATGCCTAAAAAAAAGAAAATCAAGATGAAAACCTGAAAATGGCGTCTTGATAAACAAAAAGGATTAGGATGAAAACCCGAAAGGGTGTCGTAATGAAGTAGATTCGGATTTAAGGAGCAAGATGACTTGAACGGGGAGTTGAATAACGAAGTCACAATATTTGAAGCATTCTCAGAAGCTCGAAATCTTCTACGCAAGAAGTCATGCTTGAAAAAGATCCAAGATGAAGAAACAAGGAGAAGTTCATGCACTGAATATCTAGAGCATTTATGTCAATTGAATTCACTTTCCTTTCTTTATGATGCCTTCTTTATTTGAACTATTCCTTGTCATTTTTCTTTGTTTGAGCTTTTGAAAAAATGTATGCGAGGTATTTCTTTCGTGCCTACTCTGCCACATTTTTTATGCATCTCGTGTTTGATTCGTTTAAATGATAAATAGTAAGATGACATACCCTAAACAAAAGGAACATTGAGCATTACCTGGATGAGAATTTAATAAGTACGAGGGCCCCAAAGCAAGAACAAAGTTCAACAGGGGCAAGAGAGTGATATACGAAGAAATGTGGATTATTCGCGAAATTTGAAGATGAATACAAAACCTGAGAGAAAAGTCAAGGATTGAAGCAATGAATGCAGTCCCTTACGAAAAGAGGGGCACGTGACAAACAATCCAGGGTGCATGGCATAATCATGTAGACAGAAAAGCATTTAGGACAAACATGTGCATATCATAATAACATCATGCATGAAAAATACAGATATACCAATAGAGCAAGGAATTTTGGGAGAAAGCTGCACAGAATCAATGAAGAAGAAGGCTTTTAGTTTCACCTGATGTTTTTGAAACCCTGTTTCTTTCAAGAATTATATTTTTCAATTTCTGTTTTTCAAAAAATCAACTCATATTGTGAGAGGTGAGTTGAGCCTTGGGTCACATCCTAAGGTATTTTCATTTCTGTTTTTCAAAAATCAACTCATATTGCGAGAGGTGAGTTGGGCCTTAGGTTACATCCTGAGGTATTTTCATTTCTGTTTTTCAAAAAATCAACTCATATTGCGAAAGGTGAGTTGAGCCTTGGGTCACATCCTGAGGTATTTTCATTTCTGTTTTTCAAAAAATCAACTCATATTGCGAGAAGTGAGTTGAGCCTTGGGTCACATCCTGATGTATTTTCATTTCTGTTTTTCAAAAAAACAACTCATATTGCGAGAGGTGAGTTGAGCCTCGGGTCACGCTGAGGTATTTTCAATTTCTACTTTTCAAAAAAATCAACTCATATTGCGAGAGGTGACTTGAGCCTCGGGTCACGCTGAGGTATTTTCAATTTCTGTTTTTCAAAAAAATCAACTCATATTGCGAGAGGTGAGTTGACTCTAGGGTCACATGCCGAGGTTTTTTCAATTTATGTTTTTCAAAAAATCAACTCATATTGCGAGAGGTGAGTTGAGCCTCGGGCTGCACGCCGAGGTATTTTTAATTTCTTTTTAAAAAAATCAACTCATATTGCGAGAAGTGAGTTGAGCCTCGGGTCACATGCTGAGGTATATTTTAATTTCTATTTTCCAAAAAATCAACTTATATTGTGAGAGGTGAGTTGAGCCTTGGGTCATATGCCGAGGTTGTAACACCCCTTACCCGAGACCGTTGCCGGAATCGAGTACGAGGCATTACTTAGCTTATCTTACTAATTCGGGGCATAAAAATTCGTTTTAAAAATTAATTTCACTGTTTACAGTAATCTGTCAAATCGCGCAGCAGTTACTAAATTGATTATAACTCGAGATACGGAACTCAAAATTTAATTTCGTAAATTTTTCCTGAAACTATACTCATATATCTTTCTACCATAAAATTTTCAGAATTCTTCGTTTGACAAATTAATACAGTTTAGTAGTTAAATTCTCCCCTGTTTCTTCACTCGACTGTCCTGACCCCTTGGTACTAAAAATAAATTTTCTCATTATAGGATTTTCATATGATATTACCACTTATTTCTACAGAAAATAGACTCAATAAGGATTCTACACATATAAACTACAACTCATAAATATTTTTATACCATTTTAGTGATTTTCTAAACTCGGAACAGGGAACTCCAGAAATAGATCTGACCATTTCTCACTAAAATTCACATATCTTAAAATATAAATTTCTTTTTGCTAAACCGTTATTTTTATATAAAAATAGACTCAATAATATTTCATTTCATATATCATTCACCCTCTAATTCATTTTATACTATCCTAGGTGATTTTTCAAAGTTACGTCACTATTGCTGCTTGAATTCTGTTTCTTTGCAAAATTTTACCGTTTTATGATTTTTCATACCTAATTTATCACTTAAACTTTTATAACAATAATTAACTTCATCCTTGACCATTTAAACTACCATTCATCATCAAATACTTACACATCATTCTATAGTAAAATCATATTTACAAATATACAAAATTACTAAATTCCTATACATGCCATAACTAAAAGAAATGTTCACCACCACAATTAGCTCAGAATCGGCTTTGGATGCTGATTCAACAATCCGACTTTGACCTAACCTGCGCACGGAAACAGCCGTACGCTGAGTATGGAAATACTCAGTGGTATTACCATAATTCGAATTAATAACATTAATCGATAAATTATATACATTTTATAAATGTCTACAATTATTCATTAATTATCTCATGCATTAAATCAACTTGATAATTAATAACAATAAGCTATAATTCAAATCTTGTATTTAATTGTATTCATACCTTATTTCACTATCTCAATTCCATGGGATTTTTCTTTACATCTCATTCCAATAGTTCATTTCAATTCATATACAATTCATTTCATTTAATTTATATTCAACATAAATTTTATTGCAATTTGTACTCACTAATATCATATAACAAAATTTACTCTTTATCACATCATGAACTTTGGGCTCATATCTTTAAATCTCTTATTTCGATTTCCAATTCACACATCAATTCACAACTTCACTTTTTCGTTTCTTCCCATAGCTCAATCAATCGCATTTATTCAATTTTCTCATTTCAATTATTTACCCCTATTAACAAGACTCGGACCTTGGCGGATACACGGATCCAACCAAACACACCAGAATGGCACCCAGTGCCTCATCGGATAGTTCGAAGCAATAATTGACACCCAGTGTCTCATCGGCCAAGCCGAAGTAAGTTGGTACCCAGTACCTCATCGAATCTATCCGAAGTAATAGTATGACACCCAGTGTCTCATCGACTCAAGGTCGAAGTATCCCTGAACTCTTCCAATCCTATGGCATGCCAACTATATCCGACTCAACCCGACTAGTTAATAGGGTTTCCGAATCACATTTCAATTCAATCACTTTCTCATACTTTCAATTCAAATCATTCCCATTTAATCACCATTTGTTTCAATACATTTTTCTATTTCAAATTCACTTTCGATTTAATCGCAATTCAACTCAGATTCACTTCCCACTTTCAAATCAATATACAATTCACATATTCACATATCTCAATTTAATATCTCCTTTATTCAATTCATATTTTAATTCATTCAATTAAATATTGATATTCTCCTTATTTTTATTTACTAACATATTATTCAAAATTCAATAATTACTGTCAATAAATTCAATATCAATACGTATATATAAATTATTCAATTCAATTATGAAACTCACCTCAATTTGCTTATCGTGTATATTAATTTAATTTTCAACGATTAATAATTAAATTCGAATTATAGTAATACTAACCGTAATTTCTCCCGAGTCAATCCTTGTCCACCTTCTCCTTTCCTTTCTCGGACAATGACTCGTACAAGACATTAGCTACGTAATTAAACAATTAAAAATCATTAATACTCAATTTCATTAAAATATTTCCCGTATACCTAAACTTTACCCAAATTCTAATTTAATCCCTTATCAATACTAATTTTATTTTTCCATTCTAACTCTATATTCTCTCTTAATTCTTACTATAAACTCAGTTTAATTCTTCAATTTCCCCATAAATCCCTAATTTCGGGATTCTTTCAATTTAATCCCTATCAATTCAAAACTTATGTTTTATTTTACAAATCAACCTTTTACTAACTTTTAACTTAAAATTCAATCATTTTAACCTCTAATTCATCAATTAATTCAACATGAACAACATCTAATAATCTACTAACTTCCAAAATTTCCACTTAAATCAAGTAGTATTTTGCTTTAGGATTCCAAAAATATCAAAACCATAAGAAAAAGGGACTAAATTGACTTACCAATTGAATTTAGAAGTTTTGAAACCCCTGAACCGTCGCTCTTTCTTTTTCTTCTTTCTCCCTTCTCTGTTTCGTTTTGCTCTCTGTTTCTTTCTTTCTCATTTCTATTCTTTCTTTTGTTATATATATATAATATAATATAAAATATTAATAATAATCATTACTTACATTTATATAATATATATATTAACTAGAATATCTCAGATATTTCTTTCATTATGCCGCCTCAACTTTAGAAAAAGGCATAATTGCCTATTTGGTCCTTTTAACTTTTCTTTAATCTATAATTAAACTTTTATCCCTATTGCAATTTAATCCTTTTTCATAATTAATTATCGAAACATTAAAATTTCTTAACGAAACTTTAATATTATCCTATTGACACTCCGTAAATATTTATAAAAATATTTACGGCTCAGTTTATAATATCGAGGTCTCGATACCTCGTTTTCGACCCAATTTACCTAATAATTTCTTTTAAATCACAAAATTCACTAATTCAAAAATATTTCTAACTTTTTCATCGAATTTAGTGATCTCAAATCACTGTTCTGACACTACTGAAAATTGGGCTGTTACAACTCTTCCCCCCTTAAAAAATTTCATCCTCGAAATTTCTCACTTGATACGGCTATTAAGTCAAATCTTTCTTCACCCCTTTCAATCGAAGTCCATAAAAATTAATCATAACTCATATCACTTCCGAACTCATATCAAAACTCATTTTAGAAATTGATACTATGCCTGAACTTAACTGAGCAGCTCTGATGTTCTCTTGCCATCACTTTTTCACTAGTAGTATGACTACCAAGAAATTTCCAGTAATTGTCTGTCGAAACATAACTGAGAAACCTGAATTATCTTATTTAATACCTTTGAACGAAGATCTTGGAAACCCATCCAGCGATAAGAAAACAGATAATTTAAACCCATTGTGGGGACCCAAGATGTACTGATTCCATCACTGATTATAACTCAATTGACTTTTCAATGAATAACCCACTCTGATTAAAACAACTGAGTCGATTTTATCTATCAGATAATAACATTTCAGAATAATCCATTCTTCTTGTTGTCAAAACAATCCAGATATACCATATATCATAATCCTCTCGGAACACCAATCGAAAATTTCCACAAATAGCATTTAACTCAAACGAATTTTGACATTCCATTATTGACTTGTTGACATAATTCAGAATTACCTGAGAAATGAAAACCAAAATACAAGTTTGAGCTCAATCTTCCTCCATCTATACTTTTGCCGATGTCAACCCTTTCACGAAAACTAGAAAGGAATTATATATAATATAATATAAAATATTTCAATCATTAACATCGAAGCTTTGAACTATACCGAAGCCACAACTATCAGATAGATTAAAAACCATAATGCCATAATAGAACTGACGTTCCAACCGTATAGATAGAACAATACTTCAACATCAATAATGCACTCCAAAATAGATGAAGACCGAAGTAGTCCCAATAACAACCAGTGCAGTAATACAACTTCTATAATCTGAAATCCATATCACCGGGTTCCCATGATCAAACCAAGATTTATAACAGTAATAAATATAATTACCTCTGGCCAATGAATATCTTGTACGGATGAACCATGGTTAATAAATAAGATTAGACCATAAGAATAATAAGAAAACCGAGATAATAGAATCCAAGATGTGAAGCTATACTAAATTTCCGAGAAGAAAAACCACATTGAATGATAAAGAGATCGATGATATCCCAGAGAAAATCCAAAAGAATATCCCAGAGAAAGTCCAAAAGAATATCCCAGAGAAAATCCACAAGAAGAATATCACTTGTACGCACTAGAAATAGTTGTGATAAAGACAATATAAATTCCATATATATATAATTCGGAGCTTCAACCAGTAGAAATAGAAAATCGTTTCATATGAGTCTTATCATCAAATCTTCTATCGAACATAATAGATTAGAAAACCAAAGAAAGATAGAGGAATCCCAATCATGAATCAACCAGACTAATAATAATTTCGTCTAACAATACGATTAGCCAACCTTGCTATATGATAAGAATCATATCTGAAAATAAATAATTGCATATACCTCTGAGGATAAAAGAGCATATAGAATACCCATATAGAATACCCAGAAGAAATCGTTGTAAGATACCCGACTATAACAACTGCATTCAGATATGGTTGCAATTTTCAACACAATCCCACTGATTACTAAAGTCATCAATAATCTCGCATTATCCCAATCATTAAAGAAATCAATTCAGAAGAAATTCCGATTAACCTGCTCTTTAAATTTTATACCTGAGTAAGTCGATTACTCGTGAATAGCTTCTTCCTTAATAGCGACATTGCAAATCCCAATAATCATTTAAAAAAAATCTAATATCCTTTTTAGAACTCTCTTTACTTGCTATCCCATCCACAATTCTGACTGCATTATTATTCCTTCAATTATTGAACTCTTCAATTACACACTTGTAAACTTAATGAATACAATTCTTGTAAATTCCTTTGTACAGGTGAGGGGGTGAAGGTCGTAAAGCCTCAAAATTTGACTCTCATATATATATACACATAACATGACTTTTATCGTCAATATATTCATTACAAACATTCATTTCATACCTTATAACTCTTTACTCATATAGGCAACTCCCCTTTCTCTATCAAATACTCAAATATCATTTTCATCACTGTCGGAACTAGATCAATTGGAGACATTTTTGTCTATTAGTAAAACATTTCTCACTTATCAAGGTTACTCTTTTAAATGTATAAATGTATATTTTCATCCTTATCTATAAGGATTACTATTTTAAATCTCCATACAGAACTAAATAACATTTACTTATTCACAACTTTAAATTATTTTATTACAAATACATACTTCTTTATTCACAGCTTTGTAACTTATTTTTCCTTTATAATCATTCATCATTGAATCAAAGATAATCTTTTATCTTGTAACATTTTTTTTAGCAGAGGCCCAGTAGACGAAACAGAATACTTAGGATATACGGGACTGTACAGAGAGCACAAATGTGCTAAACGGAGAGAACTAACGTGCTAGTGATCAGAGAGCGTGCTAATATTCAGAGAGCACTGACGTGCTAAATATCAGAGAGCACCGATGTGCTAAACAGAGAGCACTGATGTGCTAATAATCAGAGAGCACGCTAAACTCCCTTAATATCCTAATAGTTCTAACCTCGTCTACTTGGGCAAATTATTTCATTCATGCATGCATATCACTTTTACACTTTTCGCACAATACTTTTACATGCTTTACAATTTAATTCTTGTACCAATAATTTGTGCATTTATATCTTCTCTATCTTTAGCACATGTAATATATTTCAAAATTTACTATTCATCCATAATTCCTTAATAATCCTTATCATCTACTTCATATATTACTTTTGTATTATTTTTTTTATAATTTAGTTATCAATTCAATAGTTCGTATAGCACTATAATTTATTTTTCAATGAAACATATAACGTAATATTCATCATCATATTCATTCGACATTTTCAACTCTAAAACATAAGCAAATATATCAGCATCCAAATCCCGACTCAATTTGACACAATTATGGCATGTACCTCTAAACTCAATTCTGAGCTCGATTTAGTCCGAGAATCAACTAAACCTGCAAAGCTCTGATACCACCAAAATTGTAACACCCCTTACCCGAGACCGTTGCCGGAATCGAGTACGAGGCATTACTTAGCTTATCTTACTAATTCGGGGCATAAAAATTCGTTTTAAAAATTAATTTCACTGTTTACAGTAATCTGTCCAATCGCGCAGCAGTTACTAAATTGATTATAACTCGAGCTACGGAACTCCAAATTTAATTTCGTAAATTTTCCTGAAACTAGACTCATATATCTTTCTACCATAAAATTTTCAGAATTCTTCGTTTGACCAATTAATACAGTTTAGTAGTTAAATTCTCCCCTGTTTCTTCACTCGACTGTCCTGACCCCTTGGTACTAAAAATAAATTTTCTCATTATAGGATTTTCATATGATATTACCACTTATTTCTACAGAAAATAGACTCAATAAGGATTCTACACATATAAACTACAACTCATAAATATTTTTATACCATTTTTAGTGATTTTCTAAACTCGGAACAGGGAACTCCAGAAATAGATCTGACCATTTCTCACTAAAATTCACATATCTTAAAATATAAATTTCTTTTTGCTAAACCGTTATTTTTATATAAAAATAGACTCAATAATATTTCATTTCATATATCATTCACCCTCTAATTCATTTTATACTATCCTAGGTGATTTTTCAAAGTTACGTCACTATTGCTGCCTGAATTCTGTTTCTTTGCAAAATTTTACCATTTTATGATTTTCATACCTAATTTATCACTTAGACTTTTATAACAATAATTAACTTCATCCTTGACCATTTAAACAACCATTCATCATCAAATACTTACACATCATTCTATAGTAAAATCATATTTACAAATATACAAAATTACTAAATTCCTATACATGCCATAACTAAAGAAATGTTCACCACCACAATTAGCTCAGAATCGGCTTTGGATGCTGATTCAACAATCCGACTTTGACCTAACCTGCGCACGGAAACAGCCGTACGCTGAGTATGGAAATACTCAGTGGTATTACCATAATTCGAATTAATAACATTAATCGATAAATTATATACATTTTATAAATGTCTACAATTATTCATTAATTATCTCATGCATTAAATCAACTTGATAATTAATAACAATAAGCTATAATTCAAATCTTGTATTTAATTGTATTCATACCTTATTTCACTATCTCAATTCCATGGGATTTTTCTTTACATCTCATTCCAATAGTTCATTTCAATTCATATACAATTCATTTCATTTAATTTATATTCAACATAAATTTTATTGCAATTTGTACTCACTAATATCATATAACAAAATTTACTCTTTATCACATCATGAACTTTGGGCTCATATCTTTAAATCTCTTATTTCGATTTCCAATTCACACATCAATTCACAACTTCACTTTTTCGTTTCTTCCCATAGCTCAATCAATCGCATTTATTCAATTTTCTCATTTCAATTATTTACCCCTATTAACAAGACTCGGACCTTGGCGGATACACGGATCCAACCAAACACACCAGAATGGCACCCAGTGCCTCATCGGATAGTTCGAAGCAATAATTGACACCCAGTGTCTCATCGGCCAAGCCGAAGTAAGTTGGTACCCAGTACCTCATCGAATCTATCCGAAGTAATAGTATGACACCCAGTGTCTCATCGACTCAAGGTCGAAGTATCCCTGAACTCTTCCAATCCTATGGCATGCCAACTATATCCGACTCAACCCGACTAGTTAATAGGGTTTCCGAATCACATTTCAATTCAATCACTTTCTCATACTTTCAATTCAAATCATTCCCATTTAATCACCATTTGTTTCAATACATTTTTCTATTTCAAATTCACTTTCGATTTAATCACAATTCAACTCAGATTCACTTCCCACTTTCAATCAATATACAATTCACATATTCACATATCTCAATTTAATATCTCCTTTATTCAATTCATATTTTAATTCATTCAATTAAATATTGATATTCTCCTTATTTTTATTTACTAACATATTATTCAAAATTCAATAATTACTGTCAATAAATTCAATATCAATACGTATATATAAATTATTCAATTCAATTATGAAACTCACCTCAATTTGCTTATCGTGTATATTAATTTAATTTTCAACGATTAATAATTAAATTCGAATTATAGTAATACTAACCGTAATTTCTCCCGAGTCAATCCTTGTCCACCTTCTCCTTTCCTTTCTCGGACAATGACTCGTACAAGACATTAGCTACGTAATTAAACAATTAAAAATCATTAATACTCAATTTCATTAAAATATTTCCCGTATACCTAAACTTTACCCAAATTCTAATTTAATCCCTTATCAATACTAATTTTATTTTTCCATTCTAACTCTATATTCTCTCTTAATTCTTACTATAAACTCAGTTTAATTCTTCAATTTCCCCATAAATCCCTAATTTCGAGATTCTTTCAATTTAATCCCTATCAATTCAAAACTTATGTTTTATTTTACAAATCAACCTTTTACTAACTTTTAACTTAAAATTCAATCATTTTAACCTCTAATTCATCAATTAATTCAACATGAACAACATCTAATAATCTACTAACTTCCAAAATTTCCACTTAAATCAAGTAGTATTTTGCTCTAGGATTACAAAAATATCAAAACCATAAGAAAAAGGGACTAAATTGACTTACCAATTGAATTTAGAAGTTTTGAAACCCCTGAACCGCCGCTCTTTCTTTTTCTTCTTTCTCCCTTCTCTGTTTCGTTTTGCTCTCTGTTTCTTTCTTTCTCATTTCTATTATTTCTTTTGTTATATATATATAATATAATATAAAATATTAATAATAATCATTACTTACATTTATATAATATATATATTAACTAGAATATCTCAGATATTTCTTTCATTATGCCGCCTCAACTTTAGAAAAGGCATAATTGCCTATTTGGTCCTTTTAACTTTTCTTTAATCTATAATTAAACTTTTATCCCTATTGCAATTTAATCCTTTTTCATAATTAATTATCGAAACATTAAAATTTCTTAACGAAACTTTAATATTATCCTATTGACACTCCGTAAATATTTATAAAAATATTTACGGCTCAGTTTATAATATCGAGGTCTCGATACCTCGTTTTCGACCCAATTTACCTAATAATTTCTTTTAAATCACAAAATTCACTAATTCAAAAATATTTCTAACTTTTTCATCGAATTTAGTGATCTCAAATCACTGTTCTGACACTACTGAAAATTGGGCTGTTACAGAGGTATTTTTCAAAGGTCAACTCATAATCTGAGAAGTGAGTTGAACTTCGGATCGCACACCAAGCTATTTTCAATTTTAGGCTTTCAAAAAATATAGACAAAAAAAAATTGGACAATCGAACAAAATTCAGTGCTTTTAAGTCTTTGCTCTATCCCTGTTTCACAGCGATGAACAAAGAGGGGCAGCTGTCATGACCGAATTTTGCCCGGTTAGGGTTTTGGGCCGAGTTGGTCTCGTATGGGCCCAATCATTGGGCCCATTAGGATTTAATCTTGGACTTGTTTGGGTTTTAGCCCATTTATAATTTTTTTTTAAATATTAATATTAATAATAAAATTTTGAAAAAATTAAAAAAATACAAATTATATTTTAGCCCCTAAACTTTTCAAAAATTACATTTTGACCCCTAACCTTTTCTAAATTTACATATTGACCCCTAATATTTTGTAAATTATATTTGGGCCCCTAAAATTTTCAAAAATTACATTTTGGCCCATATTTTTTTTCTAAAATTGCACTTTTACCCCATAAATTTTGCATCTTCTACAGTTTGGTCTTTCTGGACATGTCAAATCAGCCAAACGGAAGTCGAGCGTGCTCCTCCCACCTCCAACTACTCCAGTAGCCTCCCTAGGCCATGATTGCTCCACTGCCACCTGAAAACAAAGAGGAAGAAGACAAAATTAAGGGATTAAAAAGGAAAATTGAAGAGAAGAAAATGGGGATTTTTCGGCAACACAAAAAAGGAAAAAATAGCAGAGAAACAAAAAATCAAACAGTAGCAAGCGAAAAGCCCACCCGCCGTCGATCCCGCAACCACCGTCGTCGCACCGCCACCGTGACACCACCACCACTGTCGCACCTACACAAACAAACAAAGCAACAAGCAAAAAAATATAAAAACAGCAAGCAAAGAAAAAACAGCAGCCAAAAAGAAAGAAAAGAAGAAAGAAAAAGAGAGAGGAAGAGAAGGGAGGCGCGCCGACCACCGTACAACCGAACGGAAGAAGCGTCAGCGGCGTAAGGAGGCTAGGGTTCAGCCCGAAGAAGAAGAAGAAAAGGAAAAAAAGAAAGAAGAAAAAGAGAGAAGAAAAAGAGAGAAAAAAAATATCACAGTCGGGTCAACCCGACCCGACCCGTGCTCCAACAGCCCCAAAACAACAGGCTTGTCCAGAAAAAAAGAAAACAAAAAAAAACAGCAGGCCTGTAGCAGAAAAAAAAACAAAGCAAGCCCAACAGCAGGCCATAGCCCAACGTCCAGCAGCTCCAGCAGGCCAGCTCTAGCAGCCCCAGGCCCGTTCCAGCAGCAGGCCAACATCCAGTCCAGCAGGCCCAGTCCGCCAGTGCAGCCCAACAGCAGTGAAGCAGGCCCAATTCGCAGCAGCCCAATCTGCAGAAAAAAAAGAAGAAAAAGAAAAGAAAAGAAAAGAAACAAAAAGGCCCGAATTGCGTAGCCTGTTGGATCAAGCCCATAACTTTAGGCTTTTGGTAATCTTTTTATCCTCGTTTTAAATTAATTCGTATATTTAATTGTTGTTTCATTTCAATTTAATTAGTACTTTTTAATAGCACATTTAGAAATATTGTCATATTTATTTTACTCGCATTTTTAAAATTAAAAAAAATATTTTGATGCATAAGGCAACGAACCGATTTAATATTAAGTCATCGAATTCATCGCTATGTTGGGTGAATTCGATGGCTCGTGTTAAATACGGGACGTCCTTTTAAAAAAACTGAAAACATTCAAAAATTCTCGTGTTTAAAAAAAATTAAATAAATAAAAATAAGAATTTCTCGTGTTTTAATAGAATCACGATTAAATATTAAATTAAATCGATTTGACACTAATTCGATGATTTCATCGCTATGTTGAGTGAATATCATCGGTTTGTGTTAAATACGATACGTCTTTCAAAAATTTTCGTGTTTCAAAAATTTTCATGTTTTCAAAAAATTCTCGTGTTTAAAAATTTTTCGCGTTTTCAAATTTTTTTTTGTGTTTCAAAGAATTTCGTGTTTTCAAAAAATTTTAGTGTTTCCAAAAAAATTCTCGTGTTTCAAAAATTTCCTTGTTTTCAAAAAATTATTATGGTGTTTCAAAAATCTCGTGTTTTAAAAAAATATCATGTTTCAATCGGATCACGATTAAATATTAAATTGAGCTCGCATTTCTAAAAATTAAGACAACGCGCATTTAACGAGATACCAATTTTGGGTGTCGCGATGGTGCAAATACCTTCCTCGCGCGTAACCGACTCCCGAACTCTAATTTTTTCTGGATTTTAACGTAGACCTAAAATTACCTATTTTTTAGAAAAGTTTAAAAATAAAATTTTCTTTTAAAAAGAGAATTTTGAAGGTGTCCGATCACACCTAAAAAAAAAGATCGGTGACGACTCCTTTTTTTAAATAAAATTGAAACTCTGTTTTCAAATTTTTAACAATCAATTCAATTAGCGCCCGTGCTCAAAATTTTTAGGTCGCTACAAGTGGGTTTTAAGATACTTACGAGGTACTACCGATGTTTGCTTACAGTTTGGAAGAACTAGAGATGGAGTCATTGGATTTGTTGATGCTGATTTTGTTGGAGAGCTCGATAGAAGAAGATCTCTCACAGGTTATGTCTTTACAATCGGAGGTTGTGCAATCAGTTGGAAAGCCACTTTACAAACTACTGTCACTTTGTCTACCACTGAAGCTGAGTACATGGCGATTACTGAGGCTTGTAAAGAAGCTATTTGGTTGAAGGGACTTTTTAGTGAACTCAATGAAGACCTTCAAATCAATACAGTATTTTGTGACAGTCAGAGTGCCATCTTCCTTACAAAAGATAAATATTTCATGAGAGAACAAAACACATTGATGTTCGGTATCATTTTGTTCGTGATATTATTGCTTGTGGTGATATTGTTGTGAGCAAAATTAGTACTCATGAAAATCCTGCAGATATGATGACTAAGTCACTTCCTATAACCAAATTTGAGCACTGCTTAGACTTGGTTGGTGTTCATTGTTGAAAATAAACCCTTAAGGGGTTTTATGGAAGAGGTGGAGAAACTTGTTCGTTTAGGGTTCGTGATGAAGAACTAGTTCATTAATAATTTGTGTCAAGGTGGAGATTGTTAGAATTAAGTGACCCAAATCCTTATTTAAATTAAATACTGTGGTAAAATAAAATAAAAATAAAATCCCTATAGAATTATACTTGTTTTATTTTATTTTAGAATAAAGTTTTTTAAACCTTATTAAACTCCATCTATTTGATATTATTAGAATAAGGAGTTTCACTCCTATTAAAATAAGGTTTACAAGCCTATAAATAGGCATAGTCTACTCCTCTTGTAATTAATTCGAATTCGACATAGTGAATTTTCTTCTCCTCTGCCCGTGGTTTTTTCCCGAAAGGGTTTCCACGTAAAATCTGTGTGTACTTTATTTTTCTATTTCTTTTTCTTTGCGATATATTGTCATTACCGACATTATATTTTTCTCAATTTTATTTTTTAATTTTATACAATACATATTGCATGTGTTATTATTAATTAATTTCAAACATTACGTTTTAATTATTTATTGTATGTTATATCCAAATGCACACCTGTATTCCGAATACATTATGTTCGCATGCATACACGTGTGATAGAAATACTAGTCATTCTACATGTTTAACACATTAGAATACAATTTTAAAAGTAAAGTTTTAGAAATATTTACTTTTATAATGATTCAAATATTCATTAATTATTTAACTGCATTTGATATGATTTTTATTTAATTAAGTTATCATTTTTCATTATAATATTAAGATAGCCTAATTCGTGGAATTATGATATATCACACTATAATTTTTATTGCAAATTATTAATTAATTAATTAATTATATATTTGTGTTTAAATGTCAATATTCTCATCTTATCATATGTATATATACATCATACATATAATCTAAATTAAGTTTTTTAGTAAACATTAGTTAACAATAAGTTCTTATTATTATAAAAGGTGGGATCTGTTCTTAAAATTCAAGTAAATTTTTTAAATAAATATTAATATTTTAAATCAATTTTCTGATTTGGTAATTTTATAAAGGGATAAATTTCAAAATTATACATAAACTTTGATTTAATGTGCAATTTGATTCATGAACTTTGATTTTGATTCAATTATACATATTTAAAGAAATAAATACATCAATTTATTTTTATATTGGATAAATATAATTAATTGTAAATGAAATATATAAACATAATTAATAATTTACGAGAACTAGATCCAATCAAAATTTTATGTATAACATTGTACAAAATCAAAGTTCATGTATAGTTTTAAGATTTATCCTTTTATAAAAAATTTCATTTATTTTTTATAAATAATTTCAAAAAAATATTAATATTTTTAAAACTAATTTTAGCATGTATTAATGATTTTGTATACAATTTAATCCAATACAATGCTCAAATTTGATATTACTATTCAATTATTTAAAAATTTTATATAAATATATTTTTGCCAAAGAAGTTTGTTTATACTACCAATAATTACTCTTTTCGGGGATAACCACGTTGAAAACAATTTCTTTTTAAATCACACGATTTTTAGATTTCCATTTTAATACTATTTTTTAATTTTACTTATTTAGTATTTAAAAATATTTTTTTCTTATTATTTATTACTTTCGTACTTAGATTATTTAGTAAAATATTAATCTAATTAATACAAAATTTAAACAATTCAATTAATATAAACATTCAATGAGATTTTGTTTTTTTACATTATTAACAAATGGGTTAGATTTTAGATTATATATAATGCTCAAATCTCAATTTCGGTACCTATATCACACATAAATTTCAGATTTAATCTAATACTTTAATTTTTTTTATATAATTTGGTATATAAAAGATTTTTTTCCCGAATTTATGTCTACTATTTATATTATTGAATTAAATTTCACATTTTATACTACTTATACTATTGAATTGTTTAATCATGCTGAATCTTTATCAATTTCTGTTAAAATTAAATTATTGATGATGCCATAAAATATTCATGTTAAAATTTTCTATTGATATCAATTTCACATTTCATCTGTAAAATAAGTTTTATTAAAAAAATCACATTTTTTACATTTAGGCTCCATTTTTTTCACTGAAAATGGCTTCTGGAAAATGATTTCTAGAAAATGACTTACTATTCTGGAAAAGCTAATATTTTTTGGTGTTTGGATGAATCTGTGTAAAATATTTTCTTTTGTTTGGCAGATTCTTTAAAAATATTAGATAAAAGTCATTTTCAATTAAACAAACATGCATTTGAGATTTTTTTTATTTTTCATTGTTTAATTGAGTTTATCTTATATCTATAATTTTATATTTTACATTGTTTTTACATATATTAAAAATATTTTGTTAAATTTAGGTTCATTGCAATGATCATTTTTTAGTTACATGACTACCAACTGAGTTTTTTTTTATTTAAAAATGTGACATTAACAAGATTGACAAAAAAAATCAACAATGTTAGCAGTTGGACTTGATTTTCAAATCTGGAAAGTAGAGGGACTAAATTCTTAAAAATAAAAGTACAGAAACTAAATTGCAAATTCGTGAAGAGTATAGACTTATGACATATTTTAACATTTATACTACAAAACATTTATTATTAATATAATTATAATTATAATAAATATTTAGTATTCAAATATTAATATTGATATTTTCAATAATATGTGAATACTATTATTTAAAATTATCATTTTTAAAACTTACTATTAAAATAAAATTTAAATATTAAATAATTTATTAAAAATAATAAATTATATTAATTATATTAATAATTTATTATATGACTAAATATAAATAATTAAATACGTATGTTTAATAATATTAAAAAATATAATATTTTATATAAATATTTTAATAATTTTAAATATTTTTAAAAATAAAAATAAAATTTATTATCAATATAATAATATTAAACTTGATTTAAGTTAATTTTTATATAAAAGTAAAATTATCTATTGAGGAGCTCTTTTCCGAAAAATAATTTACGCTTTTCAAAAGGGTAATCATTTTACAAGGAAAAAGGCTTATTTTCCATTGACCTGTAAGTCATTTTTCGTTGACCAAGCTGTTTTCTGTGAAACAAACACAGGAAAATGCAGAAAACATTTTTCGTAAAACCTTTTACATGTAAACAAACGGACGGGTTTTTTTACAAAATTATTATAAAAAAATAAAAAATAACCAAAATATTATAACTTTTTTTTATTTACCAAAATATTATAACTTTTTTTATTTACCAAAATATACCAAAAAAACAAAAAACAGAAAAAAAAACCTGACACAGCCTGATCAGGCCAATCACATTGGCGGCACCAATGGTGCCAATGTGATTGGCGGCACCAATGGTGCCAAAGGACTAAAATGTTAGTTAAGGGTAGTTTCAAGGACCTGATATGTAAATTTACCATTTTAAATTTTGAAAGTGAATTGATGTTGCTGTGTGTGTGGGACGCACTAAAATTGAAATGTGGCTACTTGCCTTCTAAGCCCTCCTTATTTATTATTTTCTTTTTATTCCCCTTCAACTCACTTTTTTTTAATAAACAAGCCCTCAACTTATTTTTGTAGTTAAATAAGCTCTTAATCTATGATTTTTACTCATAAAAGCCCTTTATTTTATTATTAAAATAAATATATTTTACCTAAAATAAAGCTATTTAAAAAAGTATAAACTAATTCGCATTTTTTGTATTATTTTGATAATTTGATGAGAATAGTTTATTTAAAAAATTTACTAAATAGAGTTATTAAGAGTATATAATATAATTATAATTTATTTTTTCTATTTGGGTTACATTTATGGGTGATCAGTTTTATTATTACTTCTGGTTTTTCAATAAGGCATGCCTGGTATTTCTATTAATTTTTTTAATTAAACCTAATATTAGTTAAGTGATAATTAAGATAATTAGAATTCTAATTAAGTAATAACCCTATTTTAATTTAATAAACTATTCTCATTTAATAACTCTATTTTAATTTAATAAACTATTCTCATTTAATAACTCTATTTTCATTTAAAATATAAAATTTACTGAAATATAAAATTTGTTGCTTCATAATATCTTAAGAGACTATTTTAATTAAAATAGTCTAACATGTTTATGTTATAAGTCTATTAAGAATATATTAAGTTTATAAATAGATAAAATAGTTTATGTTTCCATTATTTGTTTTTCCTTTTGATTTAATATTAGTTAAGAGAATATATTAAATTTATAAAATTAAAATAGTTTAATTTAATTTTTTAAATTAAAATAGAGTTATTAAATGAGAATAGTTTATTACATTAAAATAGAGTTATTAAATTAAACTATTTTAATTTTATAAATTTAATATATTCCCTTAACTAATATTAAATCAAAAGGAAAAAATAATGGAAACATAAACTATTTTATCTATAAACATAAACTATTAAATTTAATAAATTAAAATAGAGTTATTAAATAAAAAAGTGAGTTGAATGGGAATAAAAAGAAAATAATAAATAAGGAGGGCTTAGAAGGCAATTAGCCATATTTCAATTTTAAGTTTTAAATACCCTCCTTCCCCCCTGATTGGTATCAGAGGTGCCGGTGTTACATTTATTGTAAGTTTTAATCTTTGATTTACATTTCTGTTTGTTTCACTGTTATTTGTTTCAAAACCTATATCTGTTAATCTGTCTTCTTGTTGCGGTTGAGTCCGGGGTGGACGTGTAGGCGTTTGGTGAAGACGTTAGGATTACAGGCCGGTCTTAGGTACCCGAAGCAAATAATATGGAGAAAATCGAGTGTCAGTTTAAAGATAAAACTTGTGATCATATTACGCATATAGACTCTAGAAATGAAAATAACATTTCATCTCTGAGTAAGGGTATTAATAGTCTTGTTGATATGACTTCTTTTTATTTTGGTAAATTATATAGTAAGGTCAGTTCTGTAGAAGAAAAAGTAAATAACATAGGTAATATAAAAGATTTAGACTTAAACCATGAGTCTAAAGAAATATTAACTAATATTAATAATAAATTAGATCAAGTTTTTAATAATAATATAGAGTCGGATGTAGATTTAGGTCCTTTATATTATGGTAATGGTCAAGATCATATTTTTGTTTTATCTGATGAAGAAAACACTTCATCTGATGAGTCATCTTCTATGTTAAAAAATTATAAAAAATATAAAAAACGTAAAAAAGAAGATAAACAAAAAGAATATGATTTCCAGTCCTATAAAATACTTATAGAACATTGGAAAGAAAAATTTACTACTACTAATGATCAACTTGAAAGGGTTGAATATTTAAAATTAATAGAAAAACTTTATGAAAAACATAAAGATCTTTTTAGTATGTTTAATTATCATTATATGTTAAAATATGATGATAGTAGTAGTTCGAGTAATTCTGAAAAAACAGAATTATATAAGAAACAATCTGATGAAGAAAAAACTTCAACAGATCAGGATGAAGACATAAAAGTCTCAACTTATACTTCTGATGAAGAAACCACTTCATCTGAAGAAGAAATTACTGAGATTCCTGAACCCATGGATACTGAACCACTAGATCCTCATGGAAAAAGGAAGTTAGAATCAGATGATCAAACAGATGATTATCTTAGAAATTTAAATAGAGATTTTGAAATAAATAAAGATACAATGAGAATTTTTAGTGATAATACTGAAAATATTGCTACTAATGATGTCAAGCCTGAATATCCAGGTGAATCATCAAGTCAACCTGTTCAACAAAGAATAGATGACTTAAATAAAAGAAATGTTGCTCAAGGAGGAATATATTTAGATCTAACTAATACTCCTATAGCAGACTATGAAAAAGTCATAGATGATTGGGCACAGTCAATGACTATTGTTGTAAACAACAACAATTGGTCAAAAGAAAAGTTTTTAAACTATTTTGTTGGAACTTTTCAAGGAGTTGTTCTTCAATTTCTTAGATGATGGGAAGAGTCTGAGAAAGGAAAAGAACAAAAGGAGCTTTTATTAAACCAAATAGGAACTCCTAAACATCTTCTAAAAGGATTAACCTCAATTCTAAAAACAGAATTTTGTGGTTATTGTGATAAAAAAGATCAAGATAGTGTAGCTAGTTATACTCTTTCAAAAATAAAATTATGTGATATTAGATATTTAGAAGAATTTTCTAAAAAATTTCTTAATGAATATCAAAAATTAAGAAATGAAAATATAGAGTTTTGGAAAAACCAATACTTTCATAAGTTACCCCCACCTTGGGATGAGATATGTATAAACAAATACGTATCTTATTTAGATAAGCACTGTAGAAACTCAGGGCTTTCAAAAGTTAATATAGATACTATAGGTAATAGAATTAATTTTGCAAAAGAAAGAATAACTTTACACTGTTTGCAAAGTAAAGTTTTTAATAATAATAATATTGAGTCCGATGTTGATTTAGGTCCCTTATATTATGATAATGGTAAAGATCATATTTTAGTTTTATCTGATGAAGAAAACACTTCATCTGATGAGTCATCTTCTATGCTAAAAAACTATAAAAAACATAAAAAACGTAAAAAAGAAGATAAACAAAAAGAATATGATTTCCAGTCCTATAAAACACTTATAGAACATTGGAAAGAAAAATTTACTACTACTGATGATCAACTTGAAAGAGTTGAATATTTAAAATTAATAGAAAAACTTTATGAAAAACATAAAGATCTTTTTAGTATGTTTAATTATCATTATATGTTAAAATATGATGATAGTAGTAGTTCGAGTAATTCTGAAAAAACAGAATTATATAAGAAACAATCTGATGAAGAAAAAACTTCAACAGATCAGAATGAAGACATAAAAGTCTCAACCTATAATTCCGATGAAGAAACCACTTCATTTGAAGAAGAAAATATAGATATTCCTGAACCCATGGATACTGAACCAACAGATCCATATAGGAAAAAGAAAATAGACTCAGATAGTCAAACAAATGATTATCTATTAGAATTCGAGATAGATCAAAATACAAACAGTATTTTGACTAGTAAATTAGAAAACTTAACTATTAATTCTGAAAATACGGAAAATATTTATAAACATTTATTAGGGTATAAAACAATAAATCCTAATACTCATCATAGACATAAAAAGAAATATAAAAAGCATGTTAAAGAGAAACTAGAAAATAAAAAATTTTCTGGTCATAATAAAAGTCGATATTTTAGAAGAAAAACTTCTAAAGAGTTTAATAATATTAAAATAGGTTATATTATTAAAAAAATTTCTAACAAAAGAAAAAGAATTTATAATAATGAATATATTTTTATGTTTAATATAGGAAATAATTCTAAAAATCAATTAGAAGAAATTCCTAATTCTAAACAACAGAATATTAAATTAGGAAGTTTAATCGGAGAAGAAAAAGACTTTTCTGATGAAATGATAGAGAAGATTAACAAAAATCATATCTCTAAAGAAGAAATCTATAAGATCTCTAAGTTCAAAATCTGGACACAGAGACATATAGAAAAAATTAGCGGTAATACAGTCGCTAAAGATACAAGAGGAGGATTAACAGAAATCCCACTCTTTACTAAAGAAAAAATTAAGAGGATTAGAAAGAAATATCCTCAAGTTAGATATATTCATTTAGGCATAATCATGATTACTATAAGAGCCTTATTTAGGAGAGGTCATGATATTCCTATTATTGCAGTTCTTTTAGATAAAAGATTTGAAAATCCAATAAAAGCACTTATTGGAGGAATTCAGTCTAATTTACATGCAGACGTAATAGGATTTAAAGTTAAACCCAATTACTTTATTTCCATTACAGACCCTCTAATAGAAGAGTGTCTTTGCCTTAGAATTCAGACAAAAAATTCTGATATTAATGATTTAGCAGAAGATCTAGCAATCAGTTGGACTTCTATTAATGAATATACAAATACTGCCGAGGTATAAATAAAAGAGATTAATAACAAAATTTTTGAACTCTTTGAACCAAACCAGTTCACTACTGAAATCCAGCCTAGATTATTAGATATAAGAGATCTGTCGATACCAAGAGATTGGATGATAGATAAAATTAGTAATACAAGTACTTCTAAACCAGTAAGTACTATAGAATATATGTCATCTGGAAACAGATTATATTTTAAAAATAATTGTATAACCAATACAAATGAAAATTTAGTTTTACCCTCTAGTTCTCAACCCGAGGAAGAAGAGGATAATATTAGTACAAATAGTACACCAATAGGAATTAAAACTGTACAAATTCCTATATTTCCTACCGAACCTAGTAATAATTCTAGAAAAACTAGAATGGAAGAAATTCAAACTTCAACAATTGATAAAAAGCCAAAAGTTGAAATAAAGATTAAAGTTACATTTCAATTTAGAAAATATAAAAAATATTCTCTAAATGCTTTGGTTGACACTGGAGCTACAATTTGTAGTTGCAGAGAAAAGGCGATTCCTATAGAAAAATGGGAATTAATGAAAAAACCTATAAAAATATTAGGGATAGATGGTAGCAAAAATATAATAAAATATAAAGCAAAAAATATACCAATTTACATAAACAATGTTAAATTTATAATTCCTAAGATAGTTTGTTTTCCAAAAATGAAAACAGATTTCTTATTAGGTAATAATTTTATATGTAAGTATTTACCTTTTACTATTGATAAAAACTCTATTTGGTTATCAGCAAGCGATGATTTTATAGAGGTTCCAATTGAAGAAGATAATAAAATTGTGTGTAATAAAAAATTTACACCAGTTAAAATTAATTAGCTAATACTTGCAATTTATTACTAATATTTGCTGATTTCTTGAGCAGGCCTCATGGATAGAGGTAAACAACCTCTAATTATGGGTGAATGGACTACTGTTCATAAAAAACCCAACAAAGGGAAAGCAGAAGCAAACTCCAAAAAAGGATTTGTACCTGCACAAACACCATTTTATCCTAACCAAGGATATTATGTGTCTTATCCAATGGTAAACCAACCACTTGGAACAAATGTTTTAAATTACCCGATGGTAAACCAACCAATGGGAAATACTTTTTCATTGACCCCAAACACGGTGAGTCAATGGTCTCAAAGTTCGAATTCAGTAACGCAAAACAGCTTTGCTAAAGTCATCAAAAGATTAGACAATTTGTTGAAACAACAACAGATTGAAGAAGAAAAAGATCTTTCAAAAAATTAAAGATTTTTATAACCCTGGTTTATTACCAAAAATTTATGATTTTATAAATGAAATATGGAAAACCCATGTTTCACAACAAAGAGCCAATTTCCGTAGAGCTCTTACCAGATTTTCATCATTCTTAGTTGAAAAAACAACTAAAGAAAATGAAGCTGAAGATTTATTATTAAAATCTATTTTATTTAGAGATTGGGATGAATTCCAACTTGAATTTATGGATATTAAGGAGATAAACAATCTTCTTGATATTATTCAATATTTTATTCATAAGGGAAAAAACAATTCTATTATGAATAAAGTATTTAGAATATGTATGTATAATAAAGCTAGGAAATTATTACCAGTAGAAATATTTACAAAATTAAATAATGAAATTTGCAGACAGCAAATTCAATTCCAAAAAGCCTTTTCTGAATATTTTCTACAAGCTTATGTTTTTACTGATTATCTAGATAATGAATTTCCTACTTTAAAATACAGACTTGATCATGAACCATTTGATATAACCAATATTGAATGGGGTTTTACTAAAGAAATAGTTGTGCAAAATCTTTCTTTTCATCTTTTAAAAGATTTTCCAGCTATAGTAAAGTCTGTCTTACAAAACATCATAAACAATGATGATTTTTATTACTATTTTTATATTGATATTAGTAGTCTAATTGGTATAGCTGAACAAGAAAAATTCTATCAGCCGTATCAAATTTGGATTATTAAAAGGATGATTGGAACTCTCCAATTATCTGCTGTAAATGAAGATAAAGAACATTTGTCAAAAACAATTGATAAATGTTATAATAAGTTTGAAAATTATCAAGTCCAAACAGGACTAGATTTATTATCACAAGCCCATTATCTTCTCCATGATGAAGTCTACAAACTCTGGACGGATGGTAGAAGAATTTTGGCATTTCCGAGTGGAAACATCCAGGAGGAAAGAAATGAAGAATCTGTGAAGCTATTAAAAAAGATAACAGAAATGGAGATAGAAGAATTTTCATCTCACATTACAGAAAAAATCAAAAATATATGGGAGACGTGGAACTCACCACCAAGACTCTCATCAGATTCTTTACATTTGGATGAGATCGAAGAAATGAATCTCAACAACATGCAAGAGGGTTGAAGTCAACAAAGATGGCAACCTGATAAGAAGGAAATCCACATACCGACAAAAAAGTTTGGCAACGTGGATGTCATCATCAAATCCATGATGGAGACAAAAGAAGACAATCCATATGCAGACAAACAAGTCTTGCAACGTGGAAGCTATCATCAAACCAATGATGATATAAGCAATGATGGAAGCTACCATGACACAAGCAAGTGATGGAAGCAGCCATTAATACAAGCATGCAACGTGGAAACAACCAGGTCCATGCAATTAAAGTTACAAAAAGATGGAGACGTGGAAGCAACCACATCCACAAAGAAGCCGAATCCTTATCAGAAACACTGTTCGGGATTCAAACAACAATTGTATAGAATTTTTAATCTCCTCTATAAATAGAGAGAAAAGTTCAATTGTATAGGCATCGTTTGTTTATAGTTTACTTTTTAGTTTTCTTTTTTGTAAACAACTTTCCTTTTGTTAATAAAGCAGCAATTAACTTTCAAAATTTAAAATGGTAAATTTGCATATCAGGTCCTTGAAACTACCCTTAACTAACATTTTAGTCCTTTGGCCCCATTGGTGCCGCCAATCACATTGGCACCATTGGTGCCGCCAATGTGATTGGCCTGATCAGGCTGTATCAGGTTTTTTTTTTCTTTCTGTTTTTTGTTTTTTTTGGGTATATTTTGGTACATAAAAAAAGTTATAATATTTTGGTTATTTTTTGTTTTTTTTATAATAATTTTGTAAAAAACCCCAAACAGACCCTTAATATATTTTTTAATTTCAAAATACATGGTGACAAGAATCAAAAGATAATTGAAGCAACTAACAAGCAAAAAAGCTAACCTTTATATAAAAGATTAATGAATAAATTATGAGGGGATGAGAGCTAATAACAAATGTGACAATGGCTACAAGGACTCGAAGTCATTTTTTTAAATTTAACTCAAACAAATATATTCGATTTGAATTTCATCTCACTCGACTCGATTCGAGAAAATTTCAAATCGAGTTAGGATGATAAAATAGGATTCGTCAACTGGGTTAACTTGAAATTTTTTTTCATTCGATTCGATTCAATCAAATGCTCACCCTAAGGTAAACTACACCCCTCGTCCTTAACTTTTGGTTATGGTCACCCAACTTTTTTTACTTACATAATAACCATTAACGCTATTGAATTGTTATGTTTTTATCACTCATCCGTTATATTCTATTAAAATGATGATGTGACATAATTTAAAGAGTTATTCACAAATTTGTTCCCTGAAATATAAAAAAAAATTATTTCGATATAAAAATAAATTAACATTATTTTGAAATATTATTTTAATATAAAAAATATTTAAAATAAATTGAAATATAAAAAATATTATAAGAATTATAAATAAAAATTATAAAAATAAATAAAAATAACTATATTAATATTAAATAAAATAAAATAAAAGTATAAAACCTTTCCCCCTTTCCCTCCCACAGTCCCACTCTCTTATCAAGTACAAGCTTATTGCTTAGTGGCATTTGCAAGAACAAATCCTACTATAATAGCAATTAATAATGCTATTTTTCTTCCACTTTCTCTTGTGTTTGCTTCCTAGCAATGTGAACTTTGTGCTGGTGTTGGCCTTCAATGGACAAGCAATTCCCACCAAATTTTACTGCTCTCTTATTCGATTTATTGTCCAAGCAAGAAGGAAGCTTACCAACCAAATTTTATCCACAAACCCTAGTTTGCTACCACAAGTTATTTGCTCTGGAAGTGAACCACTGAGCATATTCGATGCCAAATTCAAATAACTGATGTTTGGCAGGTCAAACAAGGCAGACGGGGGTGTTCCACTCTAATGATTGAAAGATAAGGTGCTGCAGATGAGTCAACATGATTGAAAGAGGACGGTGTTAATTTTATTTTATTTAATATAAATATAAAAATTTTATTTATTTATTTATAATTTTTATAATACTTTTTATACTTTTAAGATTTTTAATTTTTCCTGAATAATTATTAAGAAAATATTTAAAAATATCAAAATAATATTTCATTTATATTTTAGGGACTAAATTAATTATTAGCCCTTTTAATTAACGTATCATGTCATCATCTTAATAAGAGATAAGCGAGAGATAAGGAATGAGTGAAATTTTTTTTTTATAACATTAACGATTATCACGTAAAAAAAATGAATGATTAAAATGTAATTTTGACCAAAGTTTAGGGATGATGGATTCAATTTACCCTTAAGCTAATTATTTTACTTGGCTTGAGCAGTCCATTTGTTAGTTACATACGAATTCAAGAACATATTGCACATCTCCGCTCTTCAGATTCTTCATATATTGTTTATGATATGAATCTCTATACAATTGGGTTTTCTATTGTATGTATTCAATTTTTTCAGTCTTAAAATCTAATTATATGATGCATATTCTCTAAAAATAATGAAACAATTAATAAATTTAATACACCATCCAAAATTTTAATTAAAAATAACTTTTACCAAAAAAACTTAATAGATTTTAGTTAAAAGTATCATCGTTTGAATCTGATCAGACCAATCGATTAAACCGGTTGTTTTGGGAACTAGTCACGGTATTAGTCTAGAGAAAGATATTGAACTAGTTAACTTGAGAATCAATATAGACCAGAAAAAAATTGGCTAAATTAGGTTTCTTTATTTTTAATAATTTATTTAATTAAATTGAATGAATCAATGACTTTATAATTTAACCATTAATCCAATTCTGCAAACTTTTTAACTAAATTTAATTAATATTTAAATATAAAAAAATGTCTCCTAATTGAGTGGAAAACTCAATTATATTTCTCATTGAAAAAAGTTCACCTTCTTAAACACTATTATTAAAAAACTAAGTTTTGTGTTACAAAAATCCTAATTTATGAAATAAAAAAACCAATTACAATAAGTTTAAAAAGAAAAAATTACATTACAAAAGTAGGATCTACATTGCCAAAATCTAGTGGTTCAGATAAAGATTTAATTGTAGGTGTCTTTAATGTTGCATCTCCTTTCATTGCTAAAATCTACATAGAATAAATGCAAAACATTAATACAAACTTAAAATATTAACGAAATTATTAAATACAAAAAAATAAAAATAAACGTGTACAACAAATTCCTAACAATTCCAAAGTTTGCTCTTTATTTTTCTTTATTCATCATATGTGTAGTGATTTAATTTATAGAGTCTGAGTGCTAATGGGAGATATTCTTGTTATGACTTCAACTGTTGCATTGTTGTGTTTCAAACTATGTTTGTTGAACTATTTTTATGTAATCTCATGTTTAAATAGATGTTTAGAAGATTGTAATACCTCATACTCGACTCAAACAATAGGTCTGACTACGAAATATCATATTACATTGTTGAAACAACTCGTACGACATTCACTCATTATTCAGGTTGAAAACTTGAATTTATAACATCATTACAAAATTTAAGAAAATAAAATCATTTGTAGTTCTTTAAAATCATGTTGTAATACTTTATAATTGGTTTTTAGGTGTCTAAGACCAAATATAGACATCGGAGGGTCGAAAAGGCTCAAAATAGGGTAATGGCCCTGTCCAAGGGCTTATGCATCGGTACCTAAGTCTCCATACTATATAATTTGGCATTCAACCAAAATATTTATCGATACCTGGGGCAGGGGTATTGAATCATGGGCTATTGAAATAAAAAATTAACCATGTAACTACCCTATTTTGATACCTATATGTAGCTTACACAATAAAACACTTAAAGGACATAAAAACTAAGTTGAGAACACCATAAATACATACCAAACACTTCCAAACATAATTATTATAAAACATACTTCGAGGGTAACCATTTATACGCTTGATGTCTTGTAAAACATGATTATTTTAAACCCAAGTTCATTTAAAATCATATTCAACCATGACTGATGGGAATTCATGGACTTAACCTCTAATCACACACATAACCAACATTAGTATCATATTGTTACACCATTCAAGTATTCAAAATATCATACAAGACTTACCTAGTCCTAGACTCAAGTTCATGCCAATGTAGTAACCATTAACATAGGTACATGCCATTACTAAACTAAGTTAAAAAATGAGGTTACAAACATTGTCTTGAGCTAAGGAATTGACTTTGGATGTTGTCGAAGGTCCACAATCTACTAGAGAGTCTACTCCACACTTACGCACGAGAACAAACATATCCGTACATGGAGCATTGGGAGCTCAGCGGCGCTAACATAATTTGAATTCAATACACGATAATATTAGGAAAGTAAACATACTAAAATAATTTATAACATATTAAATAAATTCCATAATATCTAACAACAATCTTACACACATTCCATTAATTTGATTCACTCTCAAGGTATGAACAATACTATCATATAATCATCATATTCTACATTCCATTTCATGTTATTAATAAGCACTCTCAAAGTATTGGAATTAACCCCACTTTATATTATGTAACCTATATCATTGTTATAACTTTATCCCATTTTAATTGATTTTGGATTCAAAGACAGACACATGGATTACTACATCGATATACACTCATGACCCAATAGGGAATTGGAAAAATTGTTCTCAACCTAGTAGGGAATTAGAGATAATGTTATCTTCTCAACCTAACAAGGAATGTGAGAGTAAATAAAATGCATCAAATGCTAAAACTTCCTCAAACATATCAAATATAACTCTACACATAATGCCATAGTCAAGTTCACACATACTTTCCATTTTCAAAATCAATAATGACCACATACTCAATTATCATTTTTCATCAATGTTCATCACATGACATTATCAAACATAACATTTAATAAGCTATCATAATTTCAACCAATATTATAGCATAGCATAGCATCATATGAGTCACTCTTCATTCATCATATCTAAGTAACACACACACACACACACACACACACACATACACACCCACACCCACACCCACACCCACACCCACACCCACACCCACACCCACACCCACATACACATATACACACATATATATCGTCAAGTTATCAAAATAGTTTCTTCAGCCTAAATATTTAATAAATTTATACAAGGAAAGCAAATTATATCAGCATAAACCAAGTTCGTTATCCATTGACCCCTTTCATCTTTCCTTTCGCCTTTGAAGTCCCGATGTTGTCTTTATCTACATACGATAATACGTTTATGAAAATGTCGTTAGTTTCACAATAAAACATAAAAGCCATTAAATAAAAACATGAATACATATTTTTCATTTAGGTTCCGTAGAATCCTGATATCCGAAATTCTTGTAACTCCAATCCACTTATTTAAATCTAAATCTGACTTTATATACAAGCTTTAGGAACCCAAACTATCTAAAAACACATAAATCTTTCAAAGTTCTCATCATTTTCATTCAAGCTCTTAAGAACTCATCCATGGGCCATGGCTATATATGTGGGTAATGAAAATGAATCCCACATTGGTTGTGTATAGGCTAATGAAAGGGTTTAAATGTAACACGCCAAACTTGAAAAAACATTTAGATCTGAGTATGATGTGTCACTACTTCAAATCAACTGACTTTAAAACATTTTGACGGAAGCTTTATATAATTCTTACAATGTTATAGATATAAAATATATTATAATTTTTATTTTATTAAAGTTTAAATGAAATCATTAACAATTTGTAATATCGTTCAAGCCATATGGTGTATAAGTTCGGATAGAACAATTTCACTAAATGGAATTTAAAACTTTATGTCTAAACTTTGATATTTAATAAATATCTCATAAAAATAGAGTATTAACAAAAAAAATAAGTTCTTTATACAAATCATTTCCAAAATAAATTTATATGCCACCACCACGAGTCATGCAAAATACAGGACAAAACATTCAGCTCACAAGAAGCAGTACTCTAACATAGTCCTTCAAACAAAATCTTCCTTTAGTCATCAAACCTAAGAAGGAAACATAATAAGTTTATATGAACTTAGTGAGTTCAAAAAATGAAATCATACATAATATTACTGATAGTACAATTGAACTTTTCTAAGAGGCTTACACACATTGAACATAGTATGCCTAGTGGCGCATACAAAACACAGATAGACTCAGTATGCCAACTTACTTATCATTTGGACGTATACTGTACGCCAACTTAATATAACGCAGACAACCTATCTTCATGCAAACCACATACCTATAATTCAGAATCGAAAGCATATCATTCAATCTCATTCACATACATTCTCCCCCTTATGTTATCATATCATTTTCATGTAGAATAACATCTTTTATCGTGATCTGCGAGTCCAATTTGCAATATAACTGCCCTACTGGAGGCTACACAAACATATCTCCTCATCTCCATCACCACATATTAGATCATATCATACATATTAGAAACAAGTGGTAGTGGTTTAAGCATGAAGGATGACGCTTACTTCATATCACAGATAGAAAGACCTTAGCCTGATGACTTTGGATAACCATTATCACACATACTCTTTTCATCCATTACAGAGGAAGAATACTTACCTTACACGAATTATAAAATAAAGAAGCTACAATACATGGAAGTAAGAAGGAACTCACTAGAAACTCTAGCAAAATCTACAAAGTAGGTCCTTTGTCTTTATCACTTGGACCTTCGTTAACTTCTTAAGCTAAAAGAAAGATAATTATAAATATCAGATCATCAATTTATCAAATCTAATCACGCATGCAAGAATCAATAACACTTAATCTATTATCAGAAAGTTTCCTTCCTCACACACCATTTTAACATCTATGCATGCAGAACGAAAAACACATAAATAAATTTGAGGATAACTTAGGGTTATTAGTAATTACCAATGAGCTAGTACTAACGTATATATTAGCTGAATACTGCAAACCTTTAGTTTGAAGAAGTTTTCTAAACTTAGGTTTTTAGAGAGTTTTATAGGAAATCAATAAAGAAGAAGAAAACATAAAGGTGTTTAGAAAGACCATTGCTATCATTATATATTTAAGCACGGAGACAAGGATTAGTGGAAAAAATCAAATAATTCCACTAACACTCTTGATTCTCATAATTAAATGCACTTAACATAATTCAAGTCTTATCATCTATAGTAATTTAGTTTGGTTCTAACTATATCTCAACTTAACTAACCGAATTACCATATTAAAATAATAAACAAATTTAAACAGTTGCGAACTTAACGAGTTTGCCCAAAGCATCTAGGTTAGGCGGATACTTAACAGAGGAGTCTGCCAAACCTTAGAGCTCACCAAACTGGGAGTTCGCCAAATGATGCAATACACAAAATTATATACTTAGAAAAGAAAACACTTTACTTACTCATATCTATCTTTATTTTTCCAGCTATACACTAAACAGTAACCAAATACAAAGACTTTGTCGGGCGGGCTGTTACAATTTGCCCCTACATAGAAAATTTCATCATTGAAATTCATACATGTGAATAGCTGAGGGTACTGCTCTTTCATTAAACTTTCTCTTTCCCAAATAGCCTCTTCTATATTACGATTTCTCCATAATACTTTCACTAATGAGGTCCTGTTATTCCTTAGCTCTTTCACCTCTCTTACCAAGATACAAATGAGTTCTTCTTCATAAGACATATTTGGTTCTACCTCTAACTCTTCAATCTGCACAATATGATTCGAATTTGATTGATATCTTCTCAGCATAGACACATGAAACATATTATGAATCTTTGATAACTTTGGAGGTAAAGCCAATCTATAAGCCATTGATCCAACTTGTTCTAAGACTTTATATGACCCTATAAATCGTGGACTCAATTTTCCTTTCTAACCAAATCTTATAATTTTCATCCAAGGAGAGAATTTTAAGAACACCTTATCACCAACTTCAAATAAAATCTCTTTCCTTTTCAGATCTGCATAAGTTTTCTAATGTCTCTATGCTTTTGAGAGCAGAATTTTCCTTTGATGGTGGTGTCAGTTTGATTCTGCCAATGATTTGGTTTTGCCAATTCATCGATATTGATTGTATGTCTCTTAGCTTTAACTATTTGGGTTTGTTTAATGAGTGTTGTGTTTTTTTCCCTTAAGATTTGAGTTGTTCTTGTAGGAGCAATTAAAGACAAAATTATAAATGATTTTTTAGATGCTTGTTTTGGTAAAATTACTTATAGCAATTATACTTCTAAGTAAAAGTTACATGGTTAGCTTGAGCTTAAGTAATTTATGTTGTAATCTGTCAAATGATTGTGCCTATTTGGTGTTTTTTGAAATGTCCCAATGAAATTTCAACATTATTTTAAAAAAAATCAGCATATTACAATATTGGTTCTATTCTTAATATATTTGAGTTTTGTTTATTTGCTCTCCATTGCAGTAATTGTGTGTGTTTCTTTGGTTGTGTCATTGTTCCTAAGTTATCATGTTTATGTTCTACATATTTTTCTGCTACATATTACTACATACAAAAGAATTTATTATATCTTTTCCTCCTATATTTCCTTCATATTAAAAGTCTTAATCATGAATTGAGTTGTGTGGTTGCTATAGGTGATGTATATTTGTTCATAAATAGATGTGGAAATTGGAATGCTTTCTTTATGCTATAGCGTTGCATGTTATATTATCTTTTATAAAATGGAGCATAATAACCTTTGTAGTAATTAGATTACAGGCTATACTAAATGTCGATCCTTGACTTATGTTTGTCGATTAATGATACATCATGTTTCAAGTCCAAAAAAATTTAAAACAAATTATTGGTCTTTTTTTATTGTTCCTATGAGTTTTATACATTCTTTCAAAAAAAAATTTTTAAAAAGAAATTTGTTTTGGAAAAAATAGCAAACATATTATTGCTAAATCGTAACTAATATGTCATCCTATTTCTTTTTAGGCATAGTCACGAATGAATTAATCCTCATACTAGCGTTCACGTAGGGTTCCTGAAAATTAGATAAAATGACCATAAGGTATAAGATTACTAACACAAACAACATGAGATAAGTTTCGTAGGCATCTACCGATAAAGACTGATAAATATTATTCTCTAAAAATAATTTAGCTTGTTGTGAAGTATTTGAAACCAAAGAGTGTACCTATATTGCACAATAAAATAATATTTTAGATAACTTGAAAATATATAAATAATCATTGTGAGTTATTAAACAATTAAATAAATGAAAAAAATAATGTCTATATTGACTTATTACCATTTGGTCTGAGTTGATTGTACATAATGGAGGTTGCATGTAACAGTCCGTTTTTAGTGAAATCAGAATAATAGTTTCGGGACCACAAGTCCGAGTCAAAAAGAAAATCTATTTTAACATTATCACACATTTTTCATTATGATAGGAAAGACGTATGAAAATTTTGTTAAGAAAATTTTACCAATTTCATGTTTAATTGTAGAAAGGACCAAATTGCATAAAATGCAAAAGTTGAGTTCTAGTAGCTATAAGTATGAAATAGCTATGGAATTCAAAATTTGAGGTCCTTATATGGTAATTAGACCATTAAATGAATTTATTATAAATTTATGATGATTCATCCATGGAAAATTAGAAAAAGAAAAGGACTAAATTGGAAATTAAATTAATTAAGATGAAAATAAGCTAATATCATCTTATTTCATCTTCGTCCCCAAAATTTTTCTATGATAGCTAAGAGAGATAACTTCAAGCAAGCTTAACAGGGTAAATAATCATGTCTCGTTTTTAGTAATTTTTACATTTTTAATATCGTAAAAACCTAATCTATCTATTTTGGGGATTAATTTGCAAATTTATCAAAGTATTAAAATTTTACCATGGATAAGTATACTGAAAATTTGATATTTATGGTAGAAAATGAAAGGTTTTTGATAGATAAACAACTTTTATAAAGGAAATTTTCATGAATTTGTAATTTAGGGACTAAATTGAAAAGATATAAAATCTATGGAAAAATTTTGATTTTTGTGAAACACATGAGCTGTAAATGTTATATGTAAAAATTGGTTAGGCTTGGAATAAAGATTAAGTTGCATGAATTTCATTTTCCAAGCCTAGGGACGAAATCATCATTAGTTAAAAGTTTAGGGGCAAAATGGTAATTTTTCCTAGGATGTGAATTGGATTGAAATTAATAAGAATTGTATTAAATTGAGTGAAATTTAGTATTAAATTGAGTTAAATTTACTTATATAGATCCGGATAGACCTAGTACGAAATTGGATCGAGGAAAACGAAAAGTATCGGATTAGTAAATGCTCGTGTACGAACAAGTGTTGAGGTAAGTTTGTGTAACTAAATTGTGTATATTTATATGTTTGAATTAAATGTTGTATATGTGAATGTACGAACAAGCTTCTCGATATGGCTCGTTTGAACTTCCTGATATATGACTATCCAAAGCTCCCCGATTAATGACTCTTCAGAGCTACCTGTTATAGGTTCGCACGAGCTTCCTGAATATTGCTCTTATGAGCTTCCTGTTCTAGCCCGGATAAGCTTCCCGTTTATGTGCTTTATAAGCACTCCTGAGTATGAGTTGACAGATTTACCGTATAGTACACTTTGTATGTACTACCTACGTATCCATCGAGATTTCAAATGATTCAACGGGTATCTATCCGACAAAGGATAATATGAATTCAAGATGAAATACCATGAGAATGCTTGATATGCAAAATATGGTATGTACATGTTTCTTGGAAACTTGAAATGATAAACATATGTATGTGGAAATGGTATATTGATGGGCTCATCTATATTCCTTGGTATTTATATGAATTTGCAAAACTAACATGCTTGATGAGGATTTATGTGTGGTTAGGCTATTGATTTTATTAATTTGGACGTACTATGAGTGTTTATTTTAAATGAACATGATTGGTAAGTTAATTTCCTGTTATACGAACTTACTAAGCATTATATGCTTACTCTGTTTATTTTCTTCTGTTTTATAGTGCTCAGAAGCTTGTAAAGTTTGGAAATCAGTCAGAGCATCATCACACTATCCTTCAACTCTTTTTGGTATAATGGCACGTATAGGTTAAATTGGCCTATGATGGTATGTATACGGTTGGTTGTAACTAACCATTGGAATGACTAGTGATGGCATGTTTGATGTATGCATAGGAGCTTATATCATGTTTAATATATATGTGTTTGGTATGATAGATTAAATTTTGATAAACTTATATGATTATACAAATAGGTAAGTTTGAATACTTAAATACATGTGATGACATATAATGCATAAGATTGGTTTTGGCTTGGTTTTAATGTCTTGAATTAGTTGTTGAATGTATTCAAATTTTGTTGTAGGTTAAAGGCAAATTTGGGTGAGAAAAGTGGCCTTGAAAATGGCCTATTTTCGTCCACACGGACATACACACGGGCGTGTGCCTCAACCGTGTGTGACACACGGCCATACGCACAGACGTGTGGTTTGGCCGTGTGTCCCCTGCATCCTTAAATTTGAGAAACAAAATGCCCAGGTATTTTCACATGGGCAAAGACACGGGTATTTAAGGGGCAATATGATTTATTTTGGATATGAATAGTTGATGACATGAATTATCTATATATATATTCTATAAACTCCGGTAATACTCTGTAACCCTATTTTGGTGACAGATATGGGTTAGGGGTGTTACATTTATTGGTATTAGAGCTACGGTTTAGCTGATTCTTGGACTAACTTAGCAAGTACGAGTTTAACTATACATGCCATTATATAATTTGTGATAGTGTGATATCTCCTAACCATTTTAAACATGTTTTTCATATAGTAATATCGTCCAACTGAGCTGAATCTGAGGAAGCTGAGAGCAATGCTCAAGCTTCAGTTTAAAGAGCATCATCTAGTAGTAGAAGGCTTGTATTTGAGGGCGGAGGGGAGGAGGGAAAAGAAACCTTCTTTCAAATGATGAATGAATGGTTCACTGAATACTTGAGAACAAATCCTGTTGTACAACAACCTCCTCTTCCCGCTCCTTAACCGGTGCCTGAAATGCCACAAAGTATAGAGCTTGTTAGATTTGGTAAGCCTCTGGTAGATAAAATTCGTAAATATAAGGTAAAAGAATTTAGGGCTGCTGCTGAAGATAATCTAGAAAGGGCTAAATTTTGGTTAGAAAATGCTATCAAGGTTCTGGATGAATTATCTTGCACACCTGCTGAATGTTTGAAATGTGCAGTATCTTTGTTAAAAGGCTCAGCCTATCAGTGGTGGAATACCTTGATATCTGTTGTACCAAGGGAAAATTTCACATGTGAATTTTTCCAAACAGAATTCAAAAAGAAGTATATTAGCTAGAGATTCCTTGATCAGATAAAGAAGGAATTTGTAGAGCTTAAACAGGGGAATATGTTAGTATCTGAGTATGAACGAGAGTTTTTCTGATTAAGCAAATATGCTAGAGTATGTATCCCGACCAAAGTTGCCACGTGTAAACATTTTGAAGAGGGATTAAATGAAGACATCAAGTTATTAGTTGGGATTTTGGAATTAAGAGAATTTTTTGTACTAGCTGACCGAGCACATAAAGCTAAACAACTAAATAAAGAAAAGAGGCAGGCAGAGATGGAAGCCCGAACTTCAAGTAAAAGATTTATTAGAAAGTCACAATAATCAGCTTCAATGAAATTAAAGAAATATCATGATTGTTCTGTTACATCTACGGGGTATTCTGGTAAGACTGAAGTATTCAACGCTCAAATTCAAGATCTCCGTCCCCATCCATAACAAGTGTAGGAAGTGTTGGAAGTCCTAAACCAAGATGCAAACACTGTAAAAAATTACATTTTGGTGAATGCCGTATGAGAAGCAGAGTTTGCTTTAGGTGTGGTTCTCTTGACCACTATTTCAGAGATTGTCTGGAAAGACCTGAAAAATATATTGTTCAGACTTCAAAGTCAAGTAACCTCGCCTCTAGAGGTAGACCACCTCGTCACCCCGACAATTTCAGTGGTAGCCGAGGTGCGATGAAAGATTCAACTGCCAAATTTGAAGCATAAGCACCGGTAAGGACATATGCTATTCGTGTAAGAGAGGATGCCTCTGCACCAAACGTCATTACTGGTACATTTTCTCTTCTTGATACTGATATTGCTATTTTGATTGATCCTAGTTCAACACATTCATACATACGCATGAATTTAGTGTCTGTTAAAAATTTATCTGTTGAGTCAACTGAATTCGTGGTTAAAGTTTCAAACCCCATGGGCTAGTTTGTAATGGTGGATAAAGTTTGTAAAAATTGTCTATTAATGGTACGAGGTTATTTTTTCTCAACTGATTTAATATTGTTGCCATTTGATGAATTTGATGTAATTCTGGGTATGGACTGGTTAACTTAGCATGATGCAGTGGTAAATTGCAAACAGAAGTACATTGTGTTAAAATGTCAGAATGGTGAAATGCTTCGTGTTGGATCTGATAAACTGGACTGGTTGTCAAATGTAATCTCAACTATATCAGCAGAGAAATATATCAGAAAAGGGTATGATGCCTATCTTGCATATGTGTTGGACACTAAAGTATCTAAATAAAAAATTAAGCCAGTGCCGGTTAGTGAATTTCTTGATATGTTTTTGGAAGAATTACCTGAATTACTGCCAGTTAGAGAAGTGAAATTTTCTATAGACCTTATTCCAAGGACAACACTGATATCTATAACACCTTACAAATTGGCTCCTACTGAATTAAAGTAGTTGAAAGCGCAGTTGCAAGAATTGACTGACAGAGGTTTTGCTCGACCTAGCGTATCACCTTAGGGTACATCGGTTTTATTTGTTAAAAAGAAAGATGGATCGTTGAGGTTATCTATTAATTCCAGATAGCTCAACAAAGTCACAGTTGAAAGGTCTACTGTATTCTCAAAGATTGATCTTTGTTCTGGTTACTATCAGTTATCGGTGAAAGAGTCAGATATGCCAAAGAGAGCCTTCAGAACCAGCTATGGGCATTAAAAGTTTCTTGTAATGCCATTTGGCTTAACAAATGCACCTGCAGTATTTATGGATCTGATGAACAGAATTTTTAGACTGTATCTAGACAGATTTGTGGTGGTATTTATTGATGATATCCTAGTATATTCTCGTGAGGAAAATGATCATGCTCATCATTTGAGAAATTTTTTGCAAACATTGTGTGAGAAACAACTGTATGCAAAACTTAGTAAATGTGAATTTTGGCTCTGGGAAGTTGGTTTTCTTGGACATATAGTATTTGTTGAAGGCATCAGAGTTGACCCAAATACAATTCTAGTGATTGTTAACTGGAAACCACTAAAAAATGTGTCTGAAGTTAGAAGTTTTCTTAGATTAATTAGATATTATCGGAAGTTTGTAAAAGTTCTCGATGATAGCTTCTCCGATGACACGATTGTTGCAAAAAGATGTGAAATTTGAATGGACTGGTAAATGCCAGCAGAGTTTTGACAGGTTGAAAGCTTTGTTGGCTGAAGCACTAGTTCAGCCTGAATCGGGTAAGGAATTTGTAATTTACAGCGATGCGTCATTAAATGGTTTAGGCTGTGTCATGCAATAAGGGAAAGTAATCGCCTATGCTTCTAGACAGCTAAAACCATATGAAAAGAACTACTCGATATATGGTCTAGAATTGGTAGCCATTGTTTTTGCACTGAAAATTTGGCGACATTACCTGTTTGGCAAAAAGTGTCATATATTCACTGATCACAAGAGTTTGAAGTATCTTATGTTGCAAAAAGACTTGAACTTGAGACAGCGTAGGTGGCTTGAGTTATTAAAAGATTATGATCTGGTTATTGATTATCATCCGGGAAAAGCTAATATGGCTTCTGATGCTCTGAGTAGAAAATCTTTATTTGCTTTACGGGCAATGAATAGTCGGTTGTCTTTGTCAAATGACGGTTCAATTATAGCTGAACTAAAAGCTAAACTAATATTCCTGTAACAAATCTACAAGCTCAAAAGAGTGATGATGAATTACAAGCTAAACGGGTACAATGTGAATCAATTTCTTATTCAAAATTTCAGATTGAATCTGATGGTTGTCTGTTATTTAGAGGCAGAATACGTGTACCAAGGAATTCAGAACTTATACAGAAGATCTTAAATGAAGCTCATGATGGTACTATGTCTGTTCAACCGGGGAGTAACAAAATGTACAATGATTTGAAAAAGATGTACAATGTATTAGCTCTTCTGAGCTTTCCGTATGATGGTTCTTGCGAGCTTCCTGTTATAGCTCTTCAGAGCATCCCGATAGGTTGTGATCCTACATGTGTTGTGGACACACCTTAGCTCTTATGAGCTTTCCAATTATATGACTCTTCGTAAGTTTCTCGTTAATTGGCTCTTTGTGAGCTTCCTGCTATGGCTCGCTTGAACTTTCTGATATATGGCTATCTGAGTTTCCCGATTAATGACTCTTCGGAGCTACCCATTATAGGTTCGCACGAGGTTCCTGAATATTTCTCTTATGAGCTTCCTGTTCTAGCCTGGATAAGCTTCCCGTTTATGTGTTTTATAAGCACTCCTGAGTATGAGTTGACAGATTTACTGTAGAGTACACTTTGTCTGTACTGCCTATGTATCCATCGAGATTTCAAATGATTCAACGGGTATCTTTCCAACAAAAGAAAATATGAATTCACGATGAAATACCATTAGAATACTTGATATACAAAATACGGTATGTACATGTTTCATGGAAACTTGAAATGATAAACACATGTATGTGGAAATGGTATATTGATGAGCTCATCTATATTCCTTAGTATTTATATGAATTTGCAAAACTAACATGCTTGATGAGGATTTATGTGTGGTTAGGCTATTGATTTTATTGATTTGGACGTACTATGAGTGTTTATTTTAAATGAACATTATTGGTAAGTTAATTTCCTGTTATACGAACTTACTAATCATTATTTATTTTCTTCTATTTTATAGTGCTCGGAAGCTTGTAAAGGTTGGAAATCAGTTAGAGCATCATCACACTATCCTTTAGCTCGTTTTGGCATAAATAGCAAACTTATTTTGGTATAATGACATGCATAGTTTAAATTGGTCTATGATGGCATGTATATGGTTGGTTGTGACTAACCATTGGAATGACTAGTGATGGCATGTTTGATGTATGTGTAAGAGCTTATATCATGTTTAATATATATGTGCTTGGTATGATAGATTAAATTTTGATAAACTTTTATGATTATACAAATAGGTAAGTTTGAATACTTAAATACATGTGATGACATATCATGCATAAGATTGATTTTGGCTTGGTTTTAATGTCTTGAACTAGTTGGTGAATGTATTCAAATGTTGTTGTAGGTTAAAGGCAAATTTGGGCGAAAAAAGTGGCCCTGAAAATGACCTATTTTCATCCATATGGGCAGACACACGGGCGTGTGTCTTAACTGTGTGTGACAAACGACCATATACACGGACGTGTGGTTTTGTCGTGTGTCCCTTGCATCCTTAAATTTGAGAAACAGAATGCCCAAGTATTTTCACACAGGCAGAGACACAGGTGTGTGTCTCAGTCGTGTGTGACACACGTGCTTGGCCGTGTGACCCCTGCACCTAATTAATGTAAAATAAATTCTTCACACTGCCTAGCACACTAGTGTCTGGCTTGGTTGTGTGACCCAAGTCAGTAGCTACCCTAATTTGAACACGGCCTAGGACACGGCTGTGTGCCTCACGTCGAATACCCACACGGGTGTGTCACTTGGCCGTTTGAGCCAGACGGCCTGGCCACACGAGCATGTGTCCCTTACACCTAAGAACTTTTTTTGAAATTTTGTAAAAAATTCTTTCAGTTTCCGGTTTACTCTCAATTTGATTCTAACATGTATCTTGGGCCTCGAGGGCCCATTTAAGCGACAATATGATTTATTTCGAATAGGAAGAGTAAATGACATGAATTATTTGTATATATTTTATAAACTCTAGTAATGCTTCGTAACCCTGTTCCAGCACGGATATGGGTTAAGGTTGTTACATTGCAATATCAAAATTTTCTCCTTTTTAGAGGATTTTCAAGACTACTTTTCAAACGATGTGTACCACAGTACATGCTTTGTTTTTCCTTCAATCCCTTAACACGTACTGTTAAAACTAAACGTCAATAATGACAATATAAAACGATCGCAAAGTAATAAGAAAAGAAAAAAAGAACATACGAATTTTACGTGTAAACCCTTTTGGGAAAAAAACCATGAGCAGAAAAGGAGAAATTCTCTAATTTTGAAAATTGAATGATACAAGAAGAGTTTCAGCTACAACTATTTAAAGGTTGAAAAACTTATTCTAATCAATGTCAAATAGAAGATATGTAGTTCTATACGGATTCTACTTGTGTCCTAAGCCCTACACAGATCCCCTATTTTGCCCACTATATTATTTCTTTAACAAGGATTTGGGTTACACAACTCTAACAATCTCCACATTGACACGAATTCTCAATGAACAAGTTTTTCACCACGAACTCTTAACGAACAAGTTCTCCACCTATTCCAAAAAAACCCCTAAAGTTGTATTCTTGAACAATGAACTTTGCTCACAAAAATATCACTACAAGCAATTATATCACGCACAAAATGATATCGAACATCAATGTGATTTGTTCTCTCATGAAACATTTGATCCTTCGTAAGTAAGATGACACTCTGACTATCACAAAACACTTTATTGATCCAAAGGTCTTTACTGAGTTCACCAAAGAGTCCCTTTAACCAAATAGCTTCTTTACAAGTCTTAGTAATCGCCATGTACTCAGCTTCAATAGTATACAAAGTAACTGTAGTTTGCAAAGTGGCTTTCCAACTAATTGCGCAACCCCAATAGTAAAGACATACCCGTTGAGAGATCTTCTTTTATTAAGGTCTTTGGCAAAGTCAGAATCAACATACCTAATGACTTCATCTCTAATTTTTCCGAACTGTAAGCAAACATCAGTAGTATCTCATAAGTATCTAAAAGTCACTAAACTTCTTTCAAAACTTCTATCCAGTGTTTTTTACTAGGATTCGCTATGTATCTACTAACTGCACTAATTGCATATGATAAATCTGGATGTGAGCAAGCTATAGCATACATAAGAGATCCCATTGCACTAGAATATGGAACATGTGACATGTAGTCAATCTTATCATCTGATTACGGAGACAAAGCCAATGAAAGTCTGAAGTGGGTTGCTAATGGAGTACTAACAGGCTTGGCGTTTTACATATTCAACCTACAAAGAACTTTTTCAATGTACCATTTCTGGCTTAGGTACAATTAACTTGTTTTTCTATCTCTAAGAATCTCCATCCCGAGTATCTTTTTTGCTATCTCAAATCTTTAATCTCAAATTCTGTACTAAGGTGGGCTTTAAACTTTCTTATCTCTCCTTTATCTTTGGTTGCTATCAACATGTCATCAATATGTCATCAACATAAATGAGTAGATATACAAAAGAAACACCACTGTATTTCTTAAAATAAACACAATTGTTAAAGATGTTTCTTTTGAATTCATGAGTAGTCAGAAATGAATCAAACCTCTTGTACCACTTCATTGGTGACTATTTCAAGACATAAAGGGAAATTTTCAACAAGCAAACATAGTCCTTCTTTTTTGAGACTATAAAACCTTTTGGTTGTTGCGTATAAATATCTTCATCAACTCTCACGCAAGAATGTTATTTTTACATCTATCTGTTCAAGCTCTAAATCATACATGACCACAATACCAAGCAACGCTCGATTTGAACTATGCTTCACAATGGGAGAAAACACATTTGTGATGTCTACACCAGGAATTTGACTGTAACCTATCGTAATCAGCTCTGCTATCTAGGTTCTTCTACTCTTGGAGTCCCTTCTTTCTTCTTGAACACCCATTTACAATGAACAACCTTTTTACCATTAGGAAACTTCACTAGGTCCCATGTTCTATTCTTATGGAGTGATTTCATCTATTCTTCCATGAAAATTATCCACTTTCCTGAATCTTCCCAGCTAACTACCTTGGAATAAGTAGACGACTCTTGATTTGCATCTATATATTTAGCCATGTTTAAAGCATAAGCAACTAGATCAGCCTCAGCTAACCTCTTTGCAGGTTTAATTTCTCTTCTATGTTTGTTCTTGGTAATAGAATATTGTGGTAAATTAACAACTCTACTGTGAGTTTTTGTACTAACTTGAGAAGTAAACTTTGTTGTAGATCCGGAATCAATATGAAGCTCTACCTATTTCACATGTGTGTTTGAACTTTACTGGTCTTTATTGGAAGAGTCTTTAAGGGATAAGTTTGATAGCATAACAGTTTCATAGAAAATAACATCTTAGCTAATTACAACTTTCCTCGTTTCAGGACACCATAACTTATACCCTTTAACACCAAACTTATAACTAAGAAAAACATATTTAATAGATCTAGGCTCCAAATTTCCATTATCAACATAAGCATACGCAGGACACCCAAAAATATTCAAATCAAAAAAATTAGTGGGATTATAAACCATACCTCTTGTGGAGTCTTTTTCTCAATCGCAATGGACGAAGACCGGTTAATTAGAGAACATGCAGTAGAGGCCGCTTTAGCCCAAAACGACTTTGGTAAACAAGCATTCGAAAACATATGTCGAACTTTTTCCATGATTATTCTATTCACTTGTTTTACAACACTATTTTGCTGTGGAGTATGGCGAACTATCAAGTGTCTAACGATCCTTTCTGATTTGCACATCTCATTAATCTCATCAGAACAAAAATTCCAAACATTTATCTTTACATAGGTGTTTTTATCTATTTTTCGGTTTGCTTCTCGATCATAGTTTTCCAAGCATTAAACGTGGAAAACATTTTACTTTTTTGCTTTAGGAACAATGCCTAAAATTTTTTTAGAAAAATCATCAATGATCGTCAGCATATAAATAGTGCCACCCCTCGAAGGCACTCTAGATGGTCCTTAAAGATCAGAATGAATATAATCCAGCATTCCCTTCGTGTTATGGATTCCTCTGGTGAATTGAACTCTCTTTTGCTTTCCAAAAACGCAGTGCTCACAAAAATTTAGTTTGCTAATCCATTATCCATCAAGAAGTACTATTTTGCTAAATTTTGCCATGTCATTCTCACTCATATGCCCTAGACACATCTGCCAAAGTCTAGTAATATCACCATCGAACAAGGAAGATGAAATGACGACTGTGTCACAAGTAACACTTGAACCCTACAAAACATATAACTTGGTAGTCTTTCTCTATCCTTTCATCACAATGGGGGAACCCCTGCTAATTTTTAAAATCCCACTTTCAGTTGTGTACTTCTACCCTTTTGGATCAATAGTACTCAACAAAATAAAAATCATTTTCAATTCTAGTATATGTCGTATGCCACTACGTGGTTTGACGATTCCATCGAACATCTTAACTTTAATCATGCTAATACCTGCGATTCTACAAGAAGCATTATTTCCAATCAAAACAACGCTTTTACACACTGTTTCATATACTGTAAATCAATCTCAATTGAGACTCATATGGAAGGTGCAACTAGAATCGATGATCCACTCTTCGCTCACTTTACAGTTGTCGGCAGAAGCAACTAGGAGTTTACCATCACTATTGTAACACCCCAAAAATTTAAGTTTTTGATTTGTTGGTTTTTGACAAGTGAGTTAATTTGGCTAGTGGTTAAGTTTCTGTGTACTCTTGGTCTTTAGTTCAAACTCGTTCGTTAGCACGTGAAAATTTTTTATTCTTTTTTTATCAAATTTATGGATGAGCTTAGATTTAATTTAAACTCTTTAACAAATATTTGTTTAGTTGTGGGATTCAATCTATTCTCTTTTTCAAGTAAATAACCTGTAAGTGGTTATTTTTGTATAAAAAAAAATCTCCCCACGATTCTTTTTCCTTTACCCAAACTTCACGTCGCTATCTTCATTTCCTACTATTGCATCTTGTTTCTTTCTTTTTCTTTTTCCCATTCTTTTTTTACTCTCTTTCTTTACTGGTCTTTCTTAATTTGGGTTGCCATTACATTCATTCTTTTCTTGGTATTTTATTTTATTTTATCTTATCTTAATCCCTATAAACATTTCTGCTTCCCTGCTCTTTTGCTATTGGATTCGTATTCAATGATTGTGGTTGTCACAATTGTATCATTAGGCAATACTATGATTATTCGTAGAGTTGGGATCTGAGTGTATTAGGATTTATGTTGTGAAATCGAGTTTTAATTATTTCTTTTCTGTGCTGCCAGAAGAGGATCGAGAGGTAATTGCTGCTCCTCTAGCCTCTTAAATGTCTGGTTATCATTGTTTACTATTGCGTAATTTGTTCAAACGTTATTGGAAGCCAAATGTGGGTGTATATGTTTGGAATTCTTGATTTGATTTCTATTTGATGTTGCAAAATTAATCATTTGAATGATGTTTTTAGGTTATAGAAGTCTCGTGGTTGCATTCATATTAAAATGAGATCAGGTGTGTAACAAAAACTAGAGAAAACAACAAACGGTAAAAGTCAAAATTTGGGACTGTCGACAGCATACGACCGTGTGGGCCTAAATTTAAAAAATTTTCTCTAGGGTCATATTCATCGTACAAGTCAAATGTGGGCCTCTCGTAGGGTCTGTATGATACAAATTAGATTATAAACTATGATTTTTGTGTTCTGTTAGCGCTGAATATGAGTTATTTACGCATGATTAATGAGTTATATGTTAGGTTTTATCTGTACTATGTTAGGTATGATCCATATTATGTAAATATGATATGATATGATATGTTATTTGCTATGCATGATATGAGTTTGTTATAAAAGTATGTATATCATATACATTTCTGACATTTGTTAGTTCATTATGTGTATCTGGGATAGGATATATGGTTATGGAGGAAATGTGGGCAACTAGACTGCAAACATTCTGAAAAGTGACACACAGTCACTAAGGAGTGTGTAGGGTTGGATAAGTATTTAATACCTTATATGATGTTTAAGGATGGTCGAAGATGGTGTGTAATGGATGGGGGTAGTATTGTATCTCTACATCTGATATGTTCTAGTTCTATTTTCGTATATGAAATATGTTTGTTGAAATTTGAAAGCATGTCTGAATTCTTATTTTTTGATTTTATTATGGGTTACATACTAAGCTTGTAAGCTCATTCTTGGTTTGTTTGATTCTCAGGTAATCCTCAGACTTAGGCAGGTTAGTGCAACGGGAGCTTAGTTACTTATTATTGTTGCGTAACTTTAAACTATTTGTATTTAATCTAGTTGTTTTTGTCGTTATAGTCTTTTACAATATCAGCTTCATCGGGTTGCTCTAGTTGTTTTCCCTTTTGATTCACTACCTCCCTTTTGATCTTATTCTGCAACTTATAGCACTCAGACTTAATGCGCCCTTTGTTTTTACATTAGTTGCAAGTTTTACCTCTATTTGAAGATCTCGATCTACCATTAGATTTAGTGTGAGGATTTCGTTCATGTGTCCTCCTACGATTATCATCAGTATTTTGTTCTTATCTCCTACGAGTAATGAAACCCTTTCGCTGAGAGTCGGATCCTGCTACAAGATGCTTCATTTTATCATATGAGTTTAAGGAACCATAGACTTCATCAACTGTGAAAGATTCATGACTATACAAAATATTACCTCTAAAGGTTGAATAAGACAGGGGTAACGAACAAAGTAGAATTAACCCTAAATCTTATTTATCATACTAAACTTCCATGACCTCTAGGTCGTAAAGAATTTCTTTAAATACAGTTAAGTATTCGTGCATAGATGCACATTCTTCCAAATGATGAACATAAATACACTCCTTCATATACTACTTGTTAGTTAGAGTTTTCGATATGCATAGCTGTTGCAACTTTACCCATAATGCAGCGATAGTCTTCTCCTTTAACACGTACTATAGAATTTCATTCAATAGATGCAAATGTAATTGCAATAAATCCTTTCAATCTTTATGCTTCTTATCTTCCTTCGTCAATATCGAAGGCATCTTATCTAACCCTAGCAGGGTATCTTCCAAATCCATCTGCGTAATAACTGCCTGCATATTTACCTATCACAACGTGAATCTGGTGTTGTGATCCAACAATGGAATATCATACTTCATTGTTGTCATTACCGTGATTGAGACAAACAATCTGAAAAGCTTTGATACTAGTTTATTTAAACTAAACGTCGATAATGACAATATAGAACAATCACAAAGCAATAAGAACAGAAAAAGTAAAAACACAAAAATTTTACGTGAAAACCCTTTTGGGAAAAAAACTATGGGCAGAGAAGGAGAAATTCACTAATGTTGAAAACTGAATGATACAAGAGGGGTTTCGACTACACCTATTTAAAGGTTGAAAAACCTTATTTTAATCAATGTCAAATAAAAGAAGTGTAGTTCTATACGGATTTTACTTGTGCCCTAAACCTTATTCAAAGGTTGAAAAACCTTAAAGGTTGAAAAAACTTAATTAAATTTTTTTAATGTACGCATGACTCAAAAAATAATAAAGAAAAAGAACTGTCTTCTGCTTAAAACTATTGTAGTTTTCTATTCTCTTTTTTGCTTATTTGTAAAAAATTACATCTCAATCTTATGGCTTTTATAGCCGATTACATATATATTTTATTTTCTTATTTGTTGTTTTAGCTATTTTTGTCATTTGTCTCGTTTTCTTTTTCTTTGCAAGCGTTCATGGCAAGGTTAACGACACTAGGGAGTATTGCCTTGCCATTTTGGTGTAATGGTGGCATGCCGACATGGTGGGGCGTAGCGTGAAAGGAGATTTAGGGTTTTAGGGTTTTTTAAAAAATTTTAAGATTGTGGGCTTGGGCTTGTGTAGCATTAGGTTTTGGTTAGGGTTTTGTAAATGGACTTTGCTAGTAGGCTTGTAACTTGGATTGCTAACAAACTTTTGTTTATTTTTGTTTTGGATTTTGTTTTATTTGTTTTGGCTTATTTATTTGTGTTGGGAATGGCAAAATTGGGCTATTACAGATGCCCCTCCTTGCTCATTGTTGTGTAACGAGAAGGGGCAAAGACTTTAAATGAGGGCCAATTTTGTTCGATCCTACTGAATCTAGACTTCTTTGGTGCTTCTCTTTTTCAAGTAGCCCACTTTTTCAATCCTTGGTTACTCTACTTACTGTATCCGTTTTGCTACAACTTTAGGAATGGAAGATTTAGTATCACGGCTTCATCTTGCTTCATTGCAACTTTAATGAGATAATATTTGTTGTTTTAGTTTCATTCCAACCTACTGCAACTTCAGGGGTATAGGAATTGTATTTTCAATCTGATCCACTAGAACTTTAGGGATATAGGAGTTGTAGCTTCATCTTGCTCAACTGCAACCTCAGGGGCATAAGAATTGTACCTTCATCTTGTTCCGCTGCAACCTAAGGGAGATAAGATTCACTATGGTAGATTCAATCAAACCTACTACAACTTCAGGGGTATAAGTTTTGTAGCTTCAATCTGCTCCATTGCAACTTCAGGGAGATAAGATTTTCTATGGTAGATTCAATCTGACCCACTGCAACTTCAGGCGTGTAGGATTTGTAACTTTAATTTGCTCCACTGTAACTCCAAGGAGATAAGATTTGTAGCTTCATCTTGCTCCACTGCAACTTCAGGGAGATAAGATCCACCATTGTAGTTTCATTCCAACCCACAACAACTTTAGGGGTATAGAAATTGTAGCGTTAATCTGATGCACTACAACTTCAAGGATAGGATTTGTAGTTTCATCTTGCTCCACTGCAACTTCAAGGAGATAAGATTCGCTATGGTAAGTTCAATCCGACCCACTGTAACTTCAGGGGTATAAAAATTGTAGCATCAATTAGGGGTGCGCAAAATTCGGGTAAAATCGAAAAAAATCGGTTAACCGACCGAATTCGGTTTAATCGGCTGGTTAATCAAATTTTTTGGTCGGGGGTCGATTAAGGATTTTTTAATTTTTCAGTTAACGGTTAAATCGGTTAGAAACAGGTCGGTTAACCGATTTTTTTCGGTTTAATCAAATTTTACAGGTTAATTAGGAAACCATGGGCCTTAAATTAAACCCAGCCAGCCAGCCCAATTTATTTTCTCTCCTCCAGGCTCCAAGCCCAAGAACCAAACTTTTTCTCAATTCTCAGCAGGTAACAACAACGCAAATCGGATTCTCAATCTCAATCTCAGATTCTCAGTCGAATTGGGAAAATCCACAATTTTGTTGTCCATTTCTCTTCCAGCACACCAATACCCAGAGGCCAGGTTTGCTTTCTTCTAATTTCCCTTTCGTTTTTTTTTCCAATTTCTTTAATGGAAGATATATTTTAGGGTTTTGTTTTGTTTAGTTCGTCTACCTTTTTCTGATTTAACTTTTCTTCTTCTTCTTTAGTTTTTCTTTTTTTTTTTTAAGTTTCGAATCATTGGAAACTCCCACTTGTTGTTTTTCGTTAGTAGTACAGCCTGCTTCGAAAGTTTTCAATCTGCAAGATTTTTTTCCCCTGACGTTATGTTTTGTTTGGTGGCTGAGAAAATGTAGGAGGAAAGAGAAATAGGCTTTTGATTTCTAACAGCTGTGTTAATATCCTTTCATCAAAGTGAATTCTAATTCCCTACCTAAACCAGAAAAATAAATTAAATGCGAATAGAGATGAAAATGAGAGTTTTGTTCTCTGGATTTCATGGTAACAATAACGAATCTGTTTCATATCTCAACAGCGTTCCAATCTTAATTGTTATTATTTTTTCCTTTGTGAATTTGGAATTTCTATGGGAGGATTGCTTCAAAGTCCTTAAAGGCATGTGGTTTAGTTGAACTCTGTGTGTGTTTTCCGGGTTGAATATGTGAGGCAATTAGCTGTCACCCAACATTGTTTCTATTTAGTATTTACTGTCTTTGAATATGCCTTCAATTTCAAAGATACTGAATTTGGTTTGAAAATTTTTTCCATTTCAATTTTCAAAGATACTAACATTATATTAAGATATAATTGTTTCAATTACTTCATCAATCTTGCTTTGCTTTCTGCTCATGCTCTTAATTTGCATATTCTACTTCGTTTAATTTTTATTTTTGTTAAAATTTATTGAAATACAAAAGATAAATGATAAATTTATTTTATAATGCTATAAAACAAATTATTTAATACATATTAAATACAATATAGTATTTCTTTTTAGAAATTCAACAGTTTAAAAACCAAATCATAAATCCTATAAACATGAAAGTAATATATAATTAACACAACTTGCTCTTGTTTTTAATTTTTTTAACATCTATTTAATAATTCACTTTGTATTTCTATTTACATTAATAAGCATATTATAGCGACTATAAAAATAGAAAAAATATTATTGAACTTAAAAGAAAAGAAAAATAGTTGCCTATCGCCTTTCAATTTTCAATTTTCATTCTATTGATAAAAGATTTTAATCTCTACATTTTCAAAATAAGATGAAAAGAATGCATTTTTTTAAAAAATTCTCTTACATGGATTTTTTTAATACCTATTTAAAGTTGGCGCTATCAAACAAGTTTCTAATAACTTTAACTGTAACTTAGCAAAACGTTATCCTTTTCAAAATTTATTCTATTTCTCTCTCAAATTTTAAAGAAACCTTAAAACCCCTCATCTATGCTATAGCCATCGTGCAACCAACTTCTATTTGGATTGTTGTGCGCCATCCGTTCCTCCTCTCTTAGATCTTCCCTCTACTTTTTTTATATTAGAGTTCAATGGTTTGTTGAGGAGAGCATGGCTTTGTTTGCGAGAGTCAATGCACCAGTAAAACGACTCCTAATCTAGTGGCTAATGCCTCAATTTGCGTTGTTGACTCTTCTAATGCTTGTGTTTTTGCTAACCAATTTCAACCTTTGTCTCTCCGAATTGATGACTCGATATTATTTTAATTTATTATATATTTTTTCTTACAGAATGTCAATCGAACCAACATCTATTGAGGGTTGTGTTACACCTCCTACTTCGATAGATTCTGAAAATTCGGGAGTTGGAGCTTCAAGCCAAACAAAGGGGACTACCAGGAAAAGAAAAGCCACTCCTCAAAGGTCAGAAGTTTGGTCTCACTTCACTAAGATTATTAATAGTGAGGGTGCAAGTAAGGTTAAATGTAATTATTGTCAAAAGGGATTTTGTTGTGATATGAAAAAAATGGTACAGGGTCATTGAAATATCATATTGTTTCATGTAAGAAAAATCTTAGTAATGTTGTTGAAAATACTCAAGGACAACTAGTTTTACCTAGAAAGGGAGTTGAAGGGGGAGAAGGGATTCTTTCAACTTGGAGATTTGATCAAGAAGAATGTAGGAAAGGATTAGCACAAATGATTGTGATTGATGAATTACATTTCAAGTTTGTTGAAAGTGAAGGTTTTAAGAAATTGATGTTTGTGGCATGTCCTAGGTTTCATATTTCTTCATGAACTACTATGACTAGGGATGTTTATCAATTGTATTTAGATGAAAAGATCAAGATAAAACAAATTTTGAGAAGTTCTTGTTCTAGAGTTTGATTAACTACTGACACATGGACTTCTTTGCAAAAAGATAATTATTTGTGCATCACTGCTCACTTTATTGATCACAATTGGAAATTGAATAAAAAGATTTTAAACTTTTGTCCAATTTCTAGTCATAAGGGTGAGTCTATTAGGATGGTGATTGAGAAATGCTTGTTCAATTGGGGGATTGATAAGTTGTTTACTGTTACTGTTGATAATGCAAGTTCAAATGATGTTGCTATTGGTTATTTGAGAAAGAAATTTAACCCTCGAGGGGGTTTGTTCAAAATGGTAAATATCTTCATATGAGATGCATGGCACACATTGTGAATTTGATTGTTGTTGAAGGCCTAAAGGAAATGAATAAATTTGTTAAACGTGTTAGGGGGATGCTAGATATGTGAGACAATTTCCAGCTAGATTACAAAATTTTAAGGAGTGTGTTGTGGTGGAAAAGATAGAGTGCAAGAAGATGTTGTGTTTTGATGTTTGTACTAGGTAGAACTCGACCTACTTAATATATGACACTGCTCAGAACTTTGAGAGAGGTTTTGAGAGGTTTGAGGAGCAAGATACAAACTTTAGGGCTGAACTTGAAAGGAGAGAGGGTTGGCCTAGTGTGGATGATTGGGATAATGTTAGAAACTTGAGGGATTCCTTGGAACATTTTTATGAAGTCACTTTGCGTGTATCTGGCACTTCATATGTCACATCCAATAATTTTTTTGATGAGCTTTCTAAAATTGATATTCTTTTACGAGATGCTCAGTTAAAAAGTAATGTTGATTTCTATGTTATGGCCATCAAGATGAAAGAGAATTATGATAAGTATTGGGGTGATATTGATAAGATGAATTTCCTTATGTTTGTTACTTGTATTTTAGATCTTAGACAAAAACTAAAGTATCTTGAATTTTCACTTAGTGAAATGTCTAGTTCTGAAAAAGCTTGTGAAATGATGCAAAAATTGAAGGAATCTTTGTATGAATTGTTTGATGTGTATAAGCCTTCACTTCATAGTACTTGTAGCCAATTGAGTGTGCCAACACATGTTTCTCTCGGTGAACCACAACAAAAAATGAAAAGGCGAATGCAAGCATTGTATAAAAAGCGTGAGTTAGAAATTTGTAGTGAGTATAAAACATCTGAGTTGGATAAATATCTAGCTGAGGCTAATGAGGAAATTGTTGAAGATTTTGATATTTTATGGTGGTGGAAAGTGAACAGCCCTAGATTTCCCACTCTTTCAAAAATGGCCAGAGCTGTGTTAGCTATACCGGTTTCTACGATTGCTTCAGAGTCTGCATTTAGCATCGGGGGACGTGTGTTTGATCAATATAGGAGTTTTTTAACTCCTAAAATTGTACAAGTTCTTGTGTATACTCAAGATTGGATTCGAAAATCATCATCAGAATAAGACATCAAAAAAATTGAAAAACAAATCCAAGATCTTGACAAGATCGAAAATGGTATATTTATGATTTTATTTTAATAGTTTCAATTTTTTTACCATATCACTCCTACTTATTTAATTAATTCAATGTTTAGACTTTTCTTGGAATGCATCAGAGCCTACCCTAAATTCATGAGCTTTCGTGAGTTGAAGGTATGCTTACTATCTTATACTTGTTAACTTATAATCTATTCGTTTGTTTATATTATTTAAATTTTTTAAATGCGTATATTTTTGTTATATGCTTAATTTTTGCACATGTTTTTTTTTTGTAGGTTTAATGCAAATGGAGATTTTTTGGAGAGAAGAAATGGATATGAATGGAGAATATTAAAGACTTACATTTCAATTATATGTTAATTTCAAGACTTATGTAATGCTTTTAATTATGTAGTGATTCAAAGACTTATGTAATGTTTTTAATTATGTAGTGATTCAATTTGGGTAATTCAGTTAATTCGGTTAATTTTTAACCAAAAATAAAAACCATATAATTTTCGGTTAATTCGGTTAATCGACCGATTTAACAGAAAAAATTTCGGTTCGGTTAAATTTTTTTAAAAAAATTCAGTTCAGTTAACGGTTAAAAATTTTGGAAGGTCGATTAATTCGGTTATAGCTATTTCGGGTCGGTTAACCGAATACACACCCCTAGCTTCAATCTGATCCACTACAACTTCAAGGATAGGATTTGTAGCTTCATCTTTCTCCACTGCAACTTCAAGGAGATAAGATTTGCTATGTTAAGTTCAATCTGACCCACTGCAACTTCAGGGGTATAAGATTTGTTTCACTGACCTGTTGTACCGCTCTCTAGGAATAGGACCTGTAGAATCTATTTCATAGGCTTATATTCTATGCCAAGCGATTAGGATGTTTTGATCAGAATGATTCAAATGCTCATAACTAGATGCATATGAATGATATTTGTATGAATGCAAAATGTCATTTTTGAGAATGATCCTCTTTTAGTGTTTAGGTTGACATTGCTCGTTGTTTGTCAAGGTTCTATCACTGACGTGTTACTATTGTTTAGATCTGGTATCTTTGACAGGAAACCCAAAGAGGTGATCACAATTTGGAGTACTCGTTTCCAGATATTTCAAGCCTTTACATCTGGTTAGTTCTAACCAGTGGTCCTGTTTGAGGTCCTTGTACTATTTAGAAACCTTTCAGAGCAATATGCAGAAGTCCTTTTACTTGAATATTATTAGTCCGTTAATTGTTATTTCAATGTAAAAAATGCTCGAAAAAGGTTATAACAATGGACAAGATTGAAATTTATTGGGAGCAAAGCTTGAAATGAAAAGATCAATCAAAATAGAAAACATTGCTAAAACGCAAAGTGAGTAAAATGAAATTAGGTGCCCTAGATATTGCAGCATGAGCCTCTCTGTACAAACTTCTTGAAAACCATTTTGAGCCTAATATGTCTCTAGGAGATCTAGAGTACTTCGTTGATGCTTCAAAATCCAAAGTTTCTCCTCCTTGTTACTTTTGAGGGGACATGACTACCCCATGCCTTCTTTTTAATCAAAATTTGAGCCGCCCTTTTCTGGGTTTTTAAATCAAAACCCGTTTGGTCTCGAGGCGCCCTTCGCGGGTTTTCGCCTTGGCCTCTCACTTTTTTTTCAGGTAAAGTATTTCTTGACCGAATCTTAACTCACGAGATTGGGTAGTTTTTTGCCATCCACCTCAGTGAGAATCAATACTCTTCCAGAAAAAGCTTTATTTACCACATAAGGTCCTTCCCAATTCGACATCTATTTTCCCATGAAGTCTTTTTGTATGGGCAGGATCTTTTTCAATACCAAGTCTCCTTCATGGAATTTTCTGGGACGAATGTTTTTGTCTTGAGCTCGCATCATTCATTTTTGGTACATCTGATCGTGACGGATAGCTCTTAGCCTATTCTCTTCGATCAAGTTCAACTGATCATATAAAGATTGGATCCATTCTACTTCATCTAACTTCAACTCTGATAAGATTCGGAGAGAAGGAATCTCGACTCCTATGGGAAAAACTGCCTCCCTTTCATAAACCAATGAGAAAGGCGTTGCCCCGGTGGAGGTTCTAACAAACATTCGATAAGCATAAAGGGCAAATGGTAATTTCTCATGCCAATCCTTATAAGTTTCTATCATTTTCCTTACGATCTTCTTAATGTTCTTATTAGCTGCCTCCACTGCACCATTCATTTTTGGGCGATATGGTGATGAGTTGTGATGTTTAATCTTGAATTGATTACAGACCTCTGCTATCGTGCTATTGTTCAGGTCCAATGCATTGTCAGATATGATCTTTTTTGGCATCCCACACCGACATATAATCTCTTTTTTCAAGAATTTGCTAACTGTCGATTTCGTGACATTGGCATAGGAAGCGACTTCTACCCATTTGGTGAAGTAATCGATGACCACAAAGATAAATCGGTGCCCCATTAAAATCTTTTGGCGAGATCAGCCCAATGACATCCATGCTCCACATAGAGAAAGGTCATGGTGAAGTCATAACATGAAAAGGTGAATGAGGCACATGAATTTGGCATTTATGATATCTCTTGGCTTAACTGATACAATCTCCTTCCATGGAGGACCAATAATATCTGAACCTCATGATTTGTCTAGCCATTGTAAAACTATTAGCATGCGTCCCGCAAACACCCTCATGGACTTCTTCCAAGATTTTTTTGGCCTCAACAGCGTCCATACATCTTAATAGCACCTTATCCTCTCTCCTTTTATATAGGATCTCTCCATCTAGGACATACTCATTAGCCAGCCTTCTTAGCGTTCTTTTATCATTTTTGGTTGTCTGCTCAAGCTATTCACAGTTCTTTACATAGTGTAATATTTCGTGGTACCAAGGGTGGTCATTCTTTTCTTCTTTCTCAATATTGTAACAATGGGTCGGAGACTCATAAATACTCATCTGGATAGGTTTTATATCCACTTGTTTATTTACTTTAACCATGGAAGCTAAGGTAGCCAATGCGTCAGCCATCTGATTTTCATCTCATGGTAGGTAGCAAAAGGCGATGTCATCAAACTCTTTAATTAACTCAAGGACCAACCATTTATAATCAATCAACTTGGGATCTTTTGTCTCCCATTTTCCTTTGAGTTGATAGATCACTAGTGCAAAATCCCTATATACCTCCAGCACCTTGATCTTGTGTTTTATGGCCGCATGGATACCCATGACGCATGCTTCATATTCTGTCATGTTATTTGGGCAATCAAAATCAAGTTTACTGGTAAAAGGATAATGTTCTCCGTTTGGGGATACCATGACTACCCCAATTCTGTTACCCATAGCGTTTGAGGCCGTATCAAAATTTAGTTTCCAAGGATGCTCTTCGGGAGTACCTTCTTCAGTGGTTGCAACATACATCAAATCCTCATTTGGGAAATCAAAATTTAAAGGCTCGTAATCCTCTAGAGCTTTGTTAGCTAGGAAGTCCGCTATTGCACTCCCCTTTACTACCTTTTGGTTTACATAGATTATATCAAATTCAGATAGCAGAATTTACCATCGAGTCATTCTTCCATTCAACGCAGTCGGCTACATCATGTACTTTAAAGGATCTATTTTTTAGATTAGCCACGTTGTATGGTGCAACATGTATTGTCTCAGTCTCTGGGTTGTCCAAATTAATGCAAAACATAACTTTTCAATTGGCGAGTATCTTGTCTCACATTCAGTAAATTTCTTATTGAGGCAATGCATCGCTCTTTCTTTCTTCCCTGACTCACCATGTTGGCCAAGCATGCATCCCATAGAATTCCTAAAAACTACCAAGTACAATATCAATGGCTTATCTGGGCTAGGTGGCATCAGCACTAGAGCATTGGACAAGTAATGTTTGACCTTGTCGAAGATTTACTGGCATTCCTCATCCCATATACTTGGATTATGTTTCTTAAGGAGACGAAATATGGGGTCGTATTTCTCGGTTAGTTGTGAAATGAACCAGACAATGTAATTTAATCTCCCTAAGAAACTTTGGACCTCCTTTTGAGTGCGCGACGGAAGCAACTCCTGAATAGGCTTAAATTTATTTGGGTCAATCTCGATTCCTTTCTCGCTGTATATAAACACTAACAATTTTCCCAACATGGTCTAGAAGGTACATTTTGTTGGATTAAGCTTTAGTTGGAATTTTCTCAACCTTAAAAATAATCTCATCAATACTTTCACATACTCTTTTTTGTTCGGGATTTTACAATCATATCATCGACATAAATCTTAATTTCATTATGCATCATATCAAGAAACAAAGTTACCATGGCTCTTTGATACGTTACTCCTGCATTTTTTAGTCTGAATGACATTACTTTATAGCAAAAGGTTCCCTATCTTGTTACGAATGTGGTCGTTTCCATGTCTTCAGGATGCATCTTTATCTGGTTGTCTCTAGAGAAACCATACAGAAGGAGAACAGTGAATAACCTACCGTGTTGTCCACTAAGGTATCGATGTGAGGCAACGGGAAATTGTCCTTTGGGCTAGCTTTGTTTAAATCCATGTAGTCTACACACATTCGTACTATCCACTCCGTTTATTTAACCATCTTGAGGAAACCAGCATGAATTTTTTATTGACATCTTCTTTTATTTTTAACAGGGCGTCGGGTCTCATCCTTCGAAGTTTCTATTGAACCGGCTTACATTCTTCTTTTATGAGAAGCCAGTGTACCATGATATCAGTGCTTAGACCAGACATGTCTTGATACGACCATACAAAGACATCTTTGAATCCTTGAAGTAACTCAATGAGATATCGCTTTGTCAATGTAGTGATGCAAGCTCTGATCTTTACCTCTTTATTTTTTTGTTTGTCTCTAAAGCTCACAATTTCTACTAACTCTTCGTGAGGTAGGTTTGTTTCTCATATTGTTTTATGAACCTTAACAAATCAGGAGATAAGTTTCAGTCTCAATCATCTTCAAAGTCCTGAGGTTCCTCTAGACACATATCTTGCTCAAAAGGAGACTCTAAGTTAGCAGCAACGTCGCTCGTATCATTGATATCCAAAGACCTATTATAGGAATCAAAGAAGACCCAAAGAACAAATTAATCTAAGAATAATAATCTATGTGGTATGAGTATGAATGAAACGAAAAAAATAGAAGACTATTTGCCAAACGAGACACAAAGATAAATTTTATTGAAATAAAAATAGTGGACATATGTCTTTTTCACAAAGGATTCCTATTGCTCTAGGCTTAGAGCAATAAGTGTGTTTTGAACATTACTCTGAATTAGTTCTAAAAATTATAAGGATCTCTTCCGTAGTCCAATTGTTCAGAACACTTCCTGAGATATAAGGACAAACGCCTTCTTCGGATATGACATTGATGCTCAAGTTTCCCAACATTCCTTCCGCAGGTTCGATTCACAAGCTCTATTTTCTACCATTTTTTGTTCAGGACAAATGATTTCTCCTGACTCGAATGTTTTAGTTATATGGGGAAAGATCATCTGTTCCCATTTGACCTCTCCTCCACTTAGTCGTGCTCTTCTTCTTTCTTACTTCTTTTCCAATTCCTTCTTCTTCTGTCTCGCATCTGGCTTGTACCCTAAGACAAGTAGTCTTGTTTTTCCATCAGTATTGGTGCCTCGACTCTTCCTTGAAGGTATTTTTTGAGTCCTCTCCCAGGCAAGGCTCCTTTCCTGATCGTCAATTGCTGACCCATCCTCTTGGTTTTGGATATTTTTGGCACTGAGATCTTGTTACCTTTAACAATGAAAGTTGCATTAACAAATTCCAGTGATCAAAAGAAAAATTCTATTGCATCTTCATCCGCTCCTATGTATGGTGTGTCACTAGTTACGGATGCAATGATATCCTCTTCAGCGTTTACGTTACCAATCGACCTTCTATTACCAATATCAATTTTTGGTGCAGCGATGACACAACTGCCCCATCCAAATGAATCCAAGGCCTACCCAGCAAGAAGTTATAGGATGGTTTGATATCCATTTCCAAAAATTCCACCTCATATGTGTTCGGGCCAATTAAGATGGGTATTTCAATCCTCCTTATCACATTCCTTTCTGTACCATCGAATGTTGTCACTATTTTATGGCACGTCTTCATGTGAGAGCAATCCAGTGACAACCTATCAGCATGGATAAAGGCAAGACTTTCAGCGTGAATCTATTGTTGATTAACACTCCTGGAAATGTATATCCTTTGTTGCAGGTAGTGATGTGTAGAGCCTTCATGGAATTGTCAGCACTCAGATTGTTAACCAAGCGATCTAGCTTGTTTACAGAGATATTATCAGCGACCTATGTTTCAATTAACACCTTCATCAACGTGTTATGATGTGTCTCTGAGCTCAAGAGCAATGTTAATACTGATATGTGAGCTGGTTGTTTGTGTAGCTATTCTACAACACTATACTCACTATGTTTCAAGAACTTCAAGAATTCCTTAGCCTCGTTCTCAGTTACTGGCACATTCACAGGTGATTCAAGTCTAGCCATTTTTTCTTTCTTATGCTCAACTGCCAAGGTTTTTTCTTAAGGAGCTCGGTTCTTGCACTTGTAGGGTCATAGCACCTCTCACTGCGCGTGAAGAAACCAATATCCTGGCCCTCTTCAAAAGTGCCAACCGAGTTCTCCTCTCTCGGGATTATCACTTTACAATCATAATTCCATAGAACCTTTTTGCTATTCTTATAGGGAAAAACCATGGGTTTTTGAATTATGACTCTTGGCGTAGCTTGTGCTCCCACTTCATTGCTTATCGACCGAGAAATAATCACCACTGGGTGGTTGACCTTGTAAACTTTCTCCATTGATCCTTCCTCCAAGGTGCAGACATCTCCTCCCTCCGAGCCCTTGACATCTTTAAAGAATCCAATTCTTTGTCATCCATCATACTTTGTACTAGGGCTCTAAATTCGATGCACTCTTGGATCTCATGGCCTTCTTTAGCATGGAACTCGTAGTAGTTCCTCACTCCTTTGGGCATCTCCTCTAAATCTTGCATGATTAATCATCCGTCTATCATTTATTTCCAAACCCATCTTAGTAGGGATTTCACCTCCGCAATATTGGTTTTGGTCCTCTTGCTTCCACTCTCGATTATCGTATTTGCTCCTTAGTTAGAATGACTGGGTAACGGATTTCCTGCCATATTAGGTCCTGAGGGATCATCGAACCTTATAATCTCCATCTTGATGAACCTTTTGATCAACTTCTTGAGTGCCATGCAGTTCTCAATCGAGTGTCCCGTTATTCTTGCGTGGTACTCGCATTGAGCATTCACATCATACCACTTTAGGAATGGAGGCTGCATGGGTTTTAAGTAAAATGGGGATACTACATGCGCGTTTAACAAATTCTAATATAACTCTCAATAAATCATCAGGATAGGTGTGAATTGGAGTTTTTTCGTGTTTGGCATTGAGTTAGATTCTTTCCTCGAAGGACCTTGATGGCTAGTTGTCATGGTCCTTAATTGGCCTATAGTAACCAGTTTTGAATAACTCTTATTATACACACTCGTGATGTTTACTTCATTTTCTTTCTTTCTCGAGGCAGACCTTTTAACATTTTCCCCCACGTATATTTTTCCACTCCTTACTGCATTCTCAATCTTTCTCCTAACATTACTATACTTGAGAATCTCTTGGTAGCACTACCTAGCATATGGTTAATGAACGGGGCTTTCAAAGTGTTTGTGAAAAGCATTGTCGTCTCCTTTTCTAGAAGAGGTGGCTGAACGCCACCTCTCTCCATCTTTGACCATATTGCCTAAAGCTTTCACTTTCCTTATTCTTCATGTTTTGTAGTGTAATTCTACCGGGTGTCATGTCGGTCACATGGTTGTATTATTTCATGAAAGCCTATGCCAAGTCTTTCCATGAATTAATTTTGGCATGACTTAGCTGATTATACCATTTGGCAGTCGACCCTATCAAATTATCCTGGAAGCAATGGCTTTAAAATTGGTCGTTATTAATGTATCCTATCATTCTTCGGTAGACCATTATAATATGGGCTTCAAGACAACTAGTTCCATTGTATTTTTCGAATTTTGGAGTTTTGAATTTTGGTGGAAGCATTAGATCTGGGACTAAACTCAATTCCTTGGCATCGACCCCGCAAAGGTAGTCAACAGTCTCCACAGCTCTGAATTTCTCCTCCAACCACTTGCACCAATCTTCTAGCTATTTTGGCAAATCTACTCATGCTCTATCCATTTCTGTCATGTCGTACAAATTGTAACAACAGTGTTGGTCGGATTATCTTCGAGATTAGAACCTAAACACGTTGGGTAATTCACTGGTCCTAAGGTACTGATATGATATTATTGTGGTTTTATGGTAACGGGTACTCTTCATGGATATGTATCCGGTTGGGCTTGAACATTCACTAGGGTAAAGCCCGAGGGGTATGTAGGGTCCTCATTATCATCCCTAAATTTAATCACAGTACTCTTCCCTTTTTCAATCCCTCTGGCCAGTAACTGGGTCAACTGGCTTATTATGCTTCGTTGGGACTCTTGTATTTGGTCTTTCATGTTTTGTTGTACCTTAGCTAATTGGTCTTCCAATTGTGCTTGCAACTGATCTTGCATGTCTTTTTCAATTTGTTCTAATCTCTCTAACCTTTGATCCATGGATTTGGTTTTACCACGGGTATCGTAACGATATTTGGTTGGCAGATTCTTGTTGGTTTCTAGGGTAACTGTCATAATTTTAATTAATTAGGTTCTTTTTATGAAATTTAATGCATGCGATGAAATGTAATACTGATGAATGAAAAATGAATGCAAAAAGAGGCATTGATTCTGGTTCAATTCCATTAGAACAACTTTAATAGAAAAAAAAATTTATTTACATAAAACGGGTACATTTTACATATATGGTCTTGCCCTAATACTCAAAACCTTGACTTTCTTAAGAAGCCAAGCTAATTCTCGGCCCCGATCTATTTTTGATTTGTATCTTAAACTTAGAATGTCAGCTTGAACTGCTAGGGTTTACAAATGGTCAGCTACTTCCCATAATTGAGTTAAAGCTTCACCCATGATGTGATATCTATCACTAAGCTACCCTTGAGAACATTGGAGTTGCTCCTTCCAATGTTCATTCTTTGTTTCAAGAAGCTCAACTCGAAGTTCACAATTTTGCAGTGCGACCTCGAGCTATTTTATCTTTCTCTTCAATTCTTTAATCTTAGTCAGACATACTTTTAACTCAATCACAGAGCTGTGACTACGATGTTGATGTAGAGATCTTTCTAATCTTGCTATTCGGGCTTTGAATCCAACTTTTTCATCTATTCTTTCTAAAAAATCCCCTTTTTAGAGCATCTTCTCGGACTCAAGCATCTTAGAATTTCTTTTGCCACTGATCAGCTCTAATATTTTCTTCTTGGATTTCTTGCCGCCATTGTTCAGATGTCTTACCCAATCCAGCAGTCCTTATTGACAGACGCAGTTTCTTATAATCTGTCTTTAAACTGTCCAAGTCTTCATCAGTCTTGTTTTTTAGTTTCCTCATTTTTTCGGCTTCTACCTTTTGGACGTCGACGTCCAATCCTAGCTGAATCTTTGTCTCTTATAATTTTTCTATCCTTTTCCCTAGCTCTGAACTCTTCTTTTCGAAGTCTTGCTTTACGATCTCTAATTTAGACGGGATCATTTGCAAGTGTTATTCTATCGGTCGAGTACTTTCTTGACTTGATGAAGGGACATTTTCATTGATTCATTTACCCCACCACCAATCATATTCGAGGGTCATCATGAGATTTGCGGCAAATCTTTTCATTTTGTGAGTCTAGTTATAGGCATTCGATATTTCACGAACCTTTTTTTTTGTAATTATCCCTGTAAATAGCCTAATTTGCCCGGGCCCATTCGGAAACAATAAACCAAATTAAAATCAAAATAAATATAAAAATCCAATAATAAAAGTCCTGTTACAATGGACCCGATTGCAAAATAAACCCAAAATAAAAACCAAACACAAACTCAAAACCTAATTCAGCCCAACAAGCCCAACTAAACCCAACAAAGACACAAGAAATCAGCAGAAACAGAAGACCTAGGTGCGCCGCACCTAGGGCTGCATCCGTCCGCCTCTCCCACGTGTGCCACACCTCCCAACGTGTGCCTCTGTACGTCAGCTGGCCAATGGCCTTGTACCTGCAAAATGAACGAGCAAAAAGAATCCAAAAGTAATAACAGTGTAAAAAAAAGAGAAAATAGAAAAATAGAAAAAAAATGGTATTTTCGGGCTATAAAAAAGGGCCCCGATTCATGTATTTTCTTCTTCTTCTACCGGACGAACACTGAATCAATAAAAAAACTACCAAAAGAAAATCAAAAAGCAATAAAAAATCAGAGTTTTTGAAAGGTGATCTCAGATTTCATTTTTTCTTTTGATTATTTTCTTTTCTATTTCCTTGATCCTCTATTTTTTTTTTACTTACTATATGTAAAAAGGGAAACAAATATAGGTTTGTTACTCTATTTTAAAATGGCCAAATACGTGTTTTAGGTTTTTTTTAGTTTTATAAAGACGGTGAAACGGTATTGTTTATGGCCTATTTCAATGGCTCCAAAACGGTACCGTATTGGCCATATCCGATGACCTGATCCAGACGCAGCCAGATCCGCATGTTTTGGTCTTGGATGGGATATTTGCGCCACTAATCCTTCTACTTTAGTTCACGACTCTAATTCCATTTTCTTTATTTTCTAAATTTACCCAGTTTGTTTTGGATTATGTTTTTTTGATCCCTTTAAACGCAGCTTTTAGGAAGCCTGGTTTAATTTCCCTATCGGTCCCTCAACATTTTAGCAATTTACTTTAGTCCTTTGATTTCCCTATCTGTCCCTCAACATTTTAGCAATTTACTTTAGTCCTTTGATTTCCTTATCTATCCCTCAACATTTTAGCACATTTACTTTAATTTATGCTCCAAACTTTACATTATCTTGCAAATTAATACTTTATCTTTTTAACTTCATTTATTTACATTATCTATTTTGAACTTATCACACATATTTTTATTTATTTATTTATTTTGTTTTTAAGAAAATATCAATTATGTATATTTATCGCAAATTATTCTATTTATTTCAAATTGTAGATATCAGTTGTATTAAACTGTTTATTCATATATATATTTATATATATTCTTGGTTTTAATTCTGGTTTTGTATTAAATTTCATCTATATAATATTTATTTCGAGTTATATATATTGCCAGTTTTCTAAAACTATTATTATTTATTCTGTATTTTTCTATATAACATACATTCCATTTTTTTTAAATATCTTCATATATATTATGTTTTATATTGACACACAATATGAGTTGAATCAGGTATATGTAATTTTAAATGATTTTATAAATAATTTATTTAAATTTGTTCTATATATATTATTTTATTTTGAATTAATTTGTATACTAGCTTTTTAAAAAATATATTTTATATTCTTTAAATTACCTTTATAACATCTATTTTAAACTTTCTTTTGTATTGTTTGCTTGTGATTGTTTTATATTATTTTAGGTTTTCCCACTACTCATTTCATTTTGGTATTAATGTAGATATTAAGATAACATGTTATATGATTATTGCTATTATGTGTATTGTATTTCTTAATTTGTATTTATTGATTATTTTTCATTCATTAGTATACATTTTGTTTTCGAATTATCACTTTGCGTTGTACATTATCATTCCATCACGTTTTATTCGCTTAAAAGGTTTGAAATCATTTTATTCAAAAGCTTTCAAGATAACACAATACTCGGTATTTGGGGTCTTTGAGAAGATTGTGCACTAGCTTACTGGGTTCCAATTTTCCTCGTTGAATCTAAGTAATCCAGTATCCTCTTTTTAATCAAAAAATATAAATATCAAATAAAAAGCTTATTCTCGAGAATTCATATATTGTGCCCTAACTCATTGGATATGACATTTTGTTATCTCGAGACGAGGATTTTTTAAAATATAGGCAATATTCTATGTTTAGAATTTTGAGAAATTGTGCCCTAAATTTCTGGGCTCCGATTTTTCATCTGACCTAAACAATTGAATATCATTTTTAAACTTCACTGCATGAGTTTTAAAAATCAAAAGACAAGCTCATTTTTGAGGATGTGAAACATCATATCCTAACTCACTGGGTGTAACATACTATCTCTCCGAAATAAAAGGGTCTTAGCATGCAATTTGATTTATACAAGTGTCCTTTTAAATAAAAGGATCTATTTTAAAATCTTTGCAAACTTTTGATGTTAGGACATTAATTAATCAATTAGGTACCAATTTTGGGCGTTACAAGGGTGCTAACCCTTCCTCGTGCGTAACCGACTCTCGAACCTGTTTTTCTAAAAAATTCGTAGGCCAAAGTCTTTGTCTTATTAAATTTTTTTACGAGGTTATCCGATAACATCTCAAAAAAATAATCGGTGGCGACTCTCATTTTCGTTTTCTAAAGTTGACTCATGTTTTCTTAAAATTAAAATGGTTTCGACAATCCCCTTTATATACAAACTCACATTGAGCTAACCCTTGTGTTGCCGGTATAAAATGTCTTGACTTATACTGTCTCAATACAAGTAGAGGGGCATATCCAAGAGGGACCCAGTCAAATTCTCCACATCGGTACAAAATTTCATCAGGGATCATCCAAGAGGCCCTCCATTCAACGTTTTCGTCTTGGAGACTCTGGAGAATTACCATATACTTTTCTTCAAAAATGTTTTCTTGTCTTGGGATAGCCACGAATTCTTTCAACGGAGAATAGTCCTTGGAGAACACTCGATAAGAGACATTTTCTACCTTTCAAAATTGGCTATGAAACCAGACTAGCAAAATCTGTGCACATCCGATAAACCTTCCTTCACTCACTCTTCGACATGCACTTAAAGATCTGAAAGTTTCAGCAAAAATTGCTAGGACGAGCATGAACCTTTTGTCAACCTGGTCAAATAAATCTAAAACTACATCATCAATGTGCCCTAGTGCTTTGGGGAATATGACTAACCCATAAATACTCAAGGCAAAAATGTCGACTCTTTTCCTCGTATCCAGATGTACCAAGATCAAATCCCGCAGACTTTTCTAAGAGATGCATTTATTATCTCCTTTTTGTTTAATCCGAGTCGCGACCCATTGCTCGCTCATCCCAGTTATGTTTATTAGTTTCTTTAAGAAAGTCGAGACGTTGGCGGCTTTAGAATAAGCTTTTTCGATTTGGATCCTCGTGCAACGGAGTAGAGTTGTGTACTCTTCTACGGTGGGCGTCAAGTCTACCTTCCCAAAAGTGAAGCAGCTATAAGCGAGATTCCAATACTGGGCAAGAGCTCGGAATATGTGCTTATCCACTTTGACATCGAGTAAATAAGGCAAATAACCATTTTCACGGTAGAATAACTATTTGATTTCGTCATCCCATTGGCCCCATATTTCTTTCAACTCTTGAAGATTATTCTAATTCACACTGATGCGGGTGAAATCCCATAATTCCGACATGTACCCCTCCGTCAAGCTGTCACCCTTCTTTTGTTGTGTTTTCTCATACAATATTCATACGACCGCATTATCTTCCACTTTATCAAGAAATCATTTTTTCATATCAAGCTCTCTATTTAGCAACTGAACGCGAATCAACACCCTTTTCTATGATGAAAATGCAATGCAAACACAGTCAAAACAAAACGAAACAAGTCAGTACATTTCATACAAAGCTAGAATACATAGCAAGAAATAATAAACAAAACATCTATTCAGGTGACCACTAAAGGTTTGATATGGTTCTACCTAGGGTAGGTTATTTAGGGCTCATTATATGCAGCTTAGTTCTAAAGTAAGGGTACTTCAACCAGTCGATTCCTCAATCCTCACCCATTATAGGTTCATACAGATTGAGTTCAGCTCAGGGGAATACATTTCCCTATGGCTGTACGGAGATGCAGACCTCACGAAGACATAGGTATAGATGTATTCTAAAAGCGATCCACTATCCTATACGGAGGTGAAGACCTCAAGAAGGAATAGCTTCCCCCTCCCACTTAAAGGTAAAATGGAACGATTATGTCATGCAATATATGTGCAAATATACTAAGAGAAACTTAAACCAATAAAGCAGACATACTAAATCATTGTGGAACCTTAGATAACAAAGACATTACTTACCACTAAAAATAAGACATGAAGGATGAAATACAAAGAAGGGATTGCCAATTTAAATCGAATTATCAATTTTTGACAAAAAGACCAAAAAGTAATCAACTTGCGACTTGACTCTTTTATTTGTACCCAGCGGAGTCGCCAAGCTGTTGAAACCATTTTGGAAATCGACTTTTATTTTAAAAAAACAAAAGTAGAGTCGCCACCAATCCTTTTTTTAGTTAGGTGTGATTGGATCACCTCAAAACTCGGTCATTTTAATAAAATGTTAGATTTACTAAAATAGTAACATTAGATCTTACAAATTCGGAAAATAGGTTCAGGAGTCGATTAACTATTAGGAAAGATTAGCACCCTCATAACGCTCAAAATTGGTACTTAGTTGATTACTTGATGTTTTGATGTCGGAAGTTGAAAATTCGAAGAGAAATTAAAATACGATCCCTCTTTGCATGATGTTCTTTTTAATTAAGATCACTTAACGAAATTAAATTTTATGAGAAGGTCTTATTTCAAGTTAGTCAAGAAGAAAAGATATACCCCGTAAGTTAAGATACGATGCTTCGAATCCTCACAAATAAGAATAACCACCATTTTATCCCTACTTAAATCTTGTTTTTATTTTTTAAGTAGGATATTCAATTACTTTGGTTTTAGAAAAAGGCCATACTCTGTAAGTTAGGAGCACGACTCCTCAAATTCCAAAAATAATGAACATTTCCCCTATTTTAATTATTTCCTACATGTTGGGTAAAATGAATATAATTTTTAATGTGATGTGCAATTAATTTATTTAAACATTGTATGATTATGAGCAAACGTAATAGAATGCTTAGCAAAAATAGAATTGCTATATAAGTACAAATAAAATAATATTATAAATAAATAATAAGAAATAAGATAGTAGCGATGGCAATAATAATGCAATATTAATAATATAGCTATAATAATGATGATAGTAACATTGATCAATAATAATATGAATGACAAAAATAATCATAATACCATATTTAATAATAAAAATAAACATGATAACTCAAAAATAAAAATAAAATAAAAGATACATAATTAAAAGGGGTAAATATGAACAATATGAAAGTGCCAAAAATAATAAAAGAAATAATAAAATGATGATAATAAAAAACAAGATAAAATAATAATGATAATAATAAGTATGCAAAGGACTAAATTGAAACCATAATAAAATTCAAAGTAGAGATTTAAAAAATAAAGAACAGCAGACAAGGGACTGAATCAGGACAAAATAAAAAGTTCAGGGACGTGATGTGTTATTTTCCCAAACCTAGCATGCGTCATTCCCTAGGCAAGTCAACACTAGGTCAAGGGACTGAATAATAAGAAAATAAAATAAAAGGGATAAAAATAAAACAAAATAAAAACAATATAGGGCGAAATTGCAAGAAAGCCAAAAAGCGGAAGGACAAAAACAAAAATTAGACTTTTTTTCAAGAAAACACGTGAATCCTGATGGTACTCAGGTCGAGTCCTTGGATTGCGTCAAAACGACGCCGTTTTGGGTACCCATTTCCAAAAATGGTCAATGGCCAATGGACCAAAATGAAAATAAAATAAAATTAGACAGTAATTTTTAAAAAGAAAAGAAAAAAACCGAATCAGGACTATATCAAGACGCGCTCAAAAGCGGGAGGACCCGGGCAATAATTATCCCCCTTTAAAAAATACGCGGATCTCCTAAAGGGGGTTGGCTCGGATTGGCAAATCATGCCCAAACGACGCCATTTTGGGGTTTCTGAAACTAGGCCAAAACGACGTCGTACCAGTACCTTATTTAAGTTAAAAATTTTTGAAAAAAAATTCATTTCATCCCTTGTTTTAAAAAAAACTTCATTTCTCCCTTTTTTTCTCTCAGACGTCCCTATGTCTAGCCATGGAGCCTTCGTCTCCTTGTTGTGACCACCAGTCATCAATGACGAAGACCGCCACCTCTGGTGGCTGAAGATCGCAAAAAGTGATCGTTTTTATCCTCTTCTTGAGAATCCAAATCTGGGATCCAAATCCCTAGAGCTCGGTTGGAGGTCAGCAACAAAAATGGAACATTTGGGTTCCTAGTCATCCTCTGGTACGGCCTTAGGCAAATCCCTAAGATTTCGACGACCTCACAGACCAGAGGCGACACCAACAACGGTGGCAACGGTAAAAAAATTACTTAATTAAAATTTTTTAATGTATGCGTGACTCAAAAAAATATTAAAGAAAAAGAACTACCTTCTGCTTAAAACTATTGCAGTTTTCTATTCTCTTTTTTTCTTCTCTGTAAAAAAATATATCTCAATCTTATGGCTTTTATAACCGATTACATATATTTTCTTTTCTTATTTTTTTGTTTCTGTTATTTTTGTCATCTGTCTCGTTTTCTTTTTTCTTTGCAGACGTTCGTGGCAAGGTCAACGGCGTTGGAAAGTCGTGCCTTGCCATTTTAGTGCAATGGTAGTAGAGGGTGCATCAAGCCTCGGACGGTGAGCATGTCGACGTGGTGGGGTGCCACACGAAAGGGGACTTAGGGTTTTAGGGTTTTTTGAAAAATTTGAGATTGTGGACTTGGGCTTGTGTAACATGGGGTTTGGGTTTTGTAAATGGACTTTGCTATTGGGATTGTAACTTGGACTGCTAACAAACTTTTATTTATTTTTATTTTGGATTTTGTTTTATTTGTTTGGGTTTATTTATTTGTGTTGGGCCGGGCAAAATTGGGCTATTACAAGTAGGTAATCTAAATAGTTCATAGTTTAAAGAATCAAAATTGAGAAAATTGATTCAAGGGACTATTATGTTGTCTATCAAGTTTAATTGTGGAGATACCTTATATAGGTGTGGTTGCCTGGGTTAATAATACATCAAATAGGGTCCAAGTTAAATCTATCCTAGATTCATTTATAGATTTATTCACTAGTGACGTTCATGGTGTGACTTACCTCAGTACTGAGAAAGTAACTGACTATGTGTATGTAACTCGTATAGTTTGATAAATTAAAAGCTTGAATTCAATTGGTAATAGAGCCGAAAGCTAATGTATTGGCTATATGTCTTATGTATAGCATAACTTTACTTAGTAGAATTCATACCTCCAATAAAAGGTAAAAGGTATCATCTCACTGACATTGCATGGTTGACGAAAAAGAAATGTAGGCATGAGTCATTTGTCTAAGATGAATGATTCTATTTCTACATGTTAGTAATAAACTTTTTCATGGAAGAAGTTACAATGTTCACTGTGAGATAAAATAGAATCATATTGAGTGAATGAATTTAACCCAAAAAGATAAAAGATACCCTATGAAGGTAACACACTAATGAGAAGATCATCGGACAAACAAAATTATAAGTTTCTTTTGTAATGATATATAATAAGGGAGAGTTCAGTCATGGTACTTTTAATGGATTGACTCCATGATTAAATAATGATGCAATTAATATACGAAGAGTCAGAACTTAATTACAAATTACTTGAGTCATAATTATATATGCACAATTGGTCAATCTGCTAGCTCAACACAATCCTTTATAGATTGCATTTAAAACTAATACGTTGAATGAATTAAAAACAACGAAAAGAGAACAGATTTCATGTACTACTATCCGCAATAAATGCATTTTCTCGCAAAGGACAAGATATGACTTAGCAATTAATTTAACTTTTTTGAATTATTATTTAATTGATTGTAATTAAATAATTAAGTTCAAAGTGGAAATTAAATTAAGTTAATCATTACAGTTTTACAAAACAATAAAATTAAATTTATTTACTCATGAATTCTAGTACGGTAAAGTTGTCATGATTTTATCAGAATTAGAATTGGATTGAGAAAATAACTAAATTCATTTGAATTATTTAAATTAATAAAAGTTTGAGAATAAAAAAGTTAGGTTATTAGGTTGGATAAATTATATGAGTTGGTTTAAAAATACAACACATATAATTATATCCAATACAAGAAAACTCAATAAACCCACTTGGTTATAGGGTGGGTGACACATTGGGATTCTCAATGTGTGTGCCGTCCACTATAAGCAATATCGGAGGGACGGAGTGTTTTCTATTAAAATGTTTTTTTTGTCTCTTTTTATTCAAGTAAAACTCTTGTGAATTTTTCCTATATACAGAGACGATGAGTTAAGTCAAATATATACATCATTTAACATAGTTACTTTTGAAAGTTAGTGAGATTTATTTTTCCCAAATTAATTTTATTTCCCACAAAGCTAAAGTTTTCATTAGGTTACCAGTTTGTGAATTAGAGCCCACACTCTAAGCTAATTAAGGGTTTAATAATAGTGGAGAAAATCGTGTTAGTTAAAAGTTAAGAATCGACAAATCTTACTAAACGAAAAATACATGTACTAATTTGGTAAAGCTTATCGATATAAATAACATAGGGAGCTCAGATTTTAGAAAAAAAAATTTATTATGCAAATAAACACGTAGTATTCTTGATATCGCTTCTTCTTTGCAAAAAATCCCTTTGAATTGTTGCATAAATATCTCCTTAATCTGCTATTGATCTCTACCCAGATATTATTGGAATCACATATTCTTCATATCTTATTCCATTCTCTTCTATCATCATCATCATCATCATCATCATTATTATTATTATTATTGAATGTATGAATGAGTTAATTGGAACTGGAAGTTGAAAACAAAATAACTGTAAAATAAGAAAATTGTAAAATTATATTGAAAATAAAGAAAAATAAGAATGATGACAATAAATGCTTTGATAATTTAGTTATATTTTGTATATGAATTGGGTTATGTGAGTAAGCTGAAAAATAGTTGAATAAAGTGCTTTATTTGTCAAAACTGGAAATAGGGACTACATTGTAAAACTTTTAAATATCAAAATTTAAGGGTCAAACGGTAATTTGAATTAGGATTTCAATACTTTCCAAGGTTATAAGATTTAAAATTTTTATAAATTCTAATATAATTTGTGAAATTTGAATTGTAGGAACCGTTTTGTCAAAATTGGAAATAGGGACTAAATATGGTATTTAGAGTTATATATATTAATGATAGAATTATTTTAAGTTGTTTAGAGGTAAAAATGACTTTTTGGTATCAATATTGTTGTCAATACAAAAAAAATGGGTTCAAACCTGAAACAGATTTATCTTTCTATTTAAGGGTTGAGAAAGGGTTATACGTAATCCTAGACATCATTGGAATTTTCAATTTTTTTAATTATATATATTATCATGTATTTTAGATTAGGTGCCCACATTGTATAACATTCGCCCCCTTAACCAAATTGTATTTCATATAATTCACTCTCTTAAGTCATAATGTTATACTTTATATTAACAAAGTATTTTTCAGTTTTAAATTATATAACTTTAATAATAATCAAATATTAATGTATGATGGGCTTTGAAAGACTAAACTTAAAGGCCCAATATGGACTTTAAAGTCAAATTCTAGAATTAATTGATTTGGCTCATACCCATACATATTAGGTTAGTGACTTTCTTGTATTTATCCTCTTCTTGATAGAATTATTCGTCTTGTGCTAACTTTTCCCGTGTCTACTGCAACAACCGAACGAGCATTTCAACCATGAAAATTGTGAAGACAAGGCTTCGCAACAGAATGGAGGATGATTTTCTTTCAACTTACTTGGTGGAATACATTGAAAAAGAGATAGTTCGAGAATTTTTAACAGATTTTATCATTAATGAGTTCGATCTTATGAAAAAGCTAGGGGTGCAATTCATGATAGAAACAGGACTAAGGTCAATTTTTTTTAATTTTAATTTTTGGAATTATAATGATATTTATGAATTTTTTAATATAATATTAATTATTCTTTTTTGCATCTTGGAAAGAAATATTTAATTTTATATAGTATGATTTTTTTTCTTTTAATTTTTTTACAGTTAAATTGTTTATGCTTTTAAAAAAGACATTAAATTGATTTGTTTGATAAAAAAATATCCGAGAGGAATTGACATTTTCTTACATTAAAAAAAGGGTCGTTCGGGTTTAGAAATTTCGTCCCCTTTAGAGTAAAATCTTGGATCCATCTTGATCATATATATATAACATGCTTAACTTGATATTGATAGTATTGGAGTTGATTTAATATTTAAAGAACTTAAATTGAACATATGATAATTAGAATGAGAATAAGAGATATTAAATGGTTGTAAAAAATTGTGAAAAATATGTTTTAAGGTAGCTAAATAAAGTCCTAAGATGATTTAACGCAAACGCTTGATTATAGTGCATGAAAAAGTGCTAAATTGAAGTTCAAAAAATTTATTAAATAATTTAAGATTAAAAAAGTAAACGAAATGTTGTTATGAATGTTACTAAGTTATAATCAATCTTTTTACTTTTTATCTTCCTAAACTCTTCACCTTTCATTTTTTTATAACTTATTTCCTATTTATGTATTAGAAAATGAAAAGTCCTATATATATATATAGGATTATACTACGTGTAATGGTGATGAAAATAAAATAAAATGCAATAGAAATCTTCCTTTTATTCTCATATATTATTCTTATGTCTTTGCATTATTATTTTATAACAAAATTTGAATAAAAAATATTACATCAACACTAATTGTGGTGCCTTATTTATTTCCCCCAACTCCCTTGTAATTTTTTTTATTTATAATGAGAACAGAAAAACTAGAGCACTGCTCAAACATAAATATTTTGAAGAAAAAATATCATTAATTCATTTAATGAATAAGACTATACAATTTAAGGGAAAAATAACAAACATCTGTTGTACGCGTTAAAGGACAAACTCTATCAACACAACAAAAGTTTTAGCTTCAACATCAATAAAACATTATAGCACGTTGGCAATCGGCTCTGTCACAACTCAAGCACAACATATCAAGAGTGGTTGCAAGTACTTAATATAATAAGGAAATCAACCCCGGATGGTCAAAGTGGTGGGCATAAATCGGCAAAAGAACCAAGCATCCACCAAACTAGAGGGGACGGCGACAAAACCAACCCTAAAATTACTTGCAAAAGCAAGACTACATGCAACTAAAAAGCATATTACAATAGTAGACAAAATCTTCTAAAAGTGAAGACTTATTAAATAATGGAAAAACAAACAAAAAACATATAAAACTTAAGATAACATGAGCCCAAACTGACTCAAGAAATCATTTATTACTTTGAAATTTTTAAAACAGAAACAGATTAAGAAGTCAACGAAGAGCTATCCACTTTCTAAAAGAAATTGTCGGTGGTGTTTCAACGATGATAGGCACCGTCATCTATCCATCACAACTTGTGAAGATAATAAAAATACCCACAAAATAGATCTGTAAAGTGAGAAGAAAGAAAATGCATAGAGTGAATGAGAAGAAGAAAGAAAAAGAAGGTTGGTGGGCAGAAAAAAAGGCGGGCGGTAGCTAACTCGAAGACTAGCACTGTTGCTAGACAAAAATAAAAGAAGTAAGCGATTTGGAAAAAAAAATTAGGGTTCCAAACATAAATAATTTAGATGTTTGGTATTTAATTATTGTTTTATATTATTAAGGAAATTTCAAGGAAAAATAAAAGTGGGTACAAAACCTGATTTGGGCATATCCTTAGTCTCACGCGCTTAACATGCTCCATCTCAGCAAATTCGACCCAAAGCACGTAATTTGAATGCGTGTGCTAACTTTTGCTGCTACTTCTAATCGGCGCCTGGTATATTTGTTCAAGAGGATCACTATGCCACGTCAATATGCACCATTCTTTTATTCATTTATTTATTTAACAATCCATTAAAATTATTACATTCTTACATTTTCATCATTTCTTCACTTACTCTTTAGTGAAATAATGAAAGTTTATAATTAATTTCATCCATGAATTATAATTAAAATATAAAAATTATAATTATACAAAATGTTTTTTTAATCATAAAATTCTAAAAGACAGGAATTGATGATGTTGCATTGTAGAATCAAGCCCATGCTTTCTTTAGACTGTATTGATTTTATTTAAGACATCAAGATGGGATTTTGTTAGGGAAAATGCATTTTTTGTCTTATCTTTCTCTATCATCTATCATACTATTAGAGGTTAAAGCACGAAATTTGAAATTTCTTTAAACATATTTGGAATTTTTCTAAAAGTATCTGTCGTTTAAATATTATTATTTTTAAAATTATTTAAATGCTCGTATATATTGCATAAACATTACTAAAATAACTGTAATATAAAAGATTTATTTAAATCACAAGATCGGATAAGAACAATATATATAGGCATATATATATAAACTGGAAAACAGAAAATAAAATTAGATTGAAAGTTGAGGCCTGTTTTAACAAGTCTCCTTAAGATAAATTTAACCACTCCTTTGATGCTAGAGAAACGTTGGTCGATTGTCTCCAAGGATACAATAAGAAGATAAGTACGGCAGTAGCACAACTGCAGTATATCCTTGCCTTCATCTATCACCGAAAAATAGATTGAAAAAATATGCAGGGAAAAGATCTCTCAAAATTTTGGAAATTTCAGCGTATATCTTTTCTTGCAGATTATTTGGTTTTAAATAAAAAATCAGATATCACGTAGCCTAAAAGACCCACCAACCGATCTGGACATTTCGTGTTGCTCACGTCGAGCGGGTGCGCCCCCAACTTGGCAGGTTTGGATTTGCACCCCCTACGCGTGAGAGAGAGCATTAATTTAGTCATTCAAAAATCACCAAGTTAGTTCACATATATAAATATATTTCACACTTGATATCTAACCAATGTGGGACTAAGCTTTCAATTTTCCTCAACCTATTTCACAAGTGGCTTACTTTGAGCATCAATTTCTCATTCATCACTCAACCATTTTGAGCATATGATATACCGTTGTAAAGGTCTTATGGAGTAGAATATAAAACCATAATTTTATGATTCAAATCTCTATCTTTACTAATCGAGAATATGCATCAAAACTTCCAAGAAATCTATTTTTTCCAACAATGTATAGAATGAATTTAGACAAATGAACGTTCATATTCATCTAAATCTAGACATACATTTGTCTTTATTCATTATGCACGTGAAATAAAAAAATATCAATTTTTTAAATTATCATTTTTGAAAATATAAAAATAAATTACTAAAAAATACACATCCAAAATGATCTTAAACAAATGGGTGTTTAGATTTATCAAAATTTAGACATCTATTTGTCCAAGTTCGTTATGAGCGTGGAATAAAAAAATATATCAAATTTTTATGTTGCTATTTTTAGAAATTATAAAAATATATAATTATTGAAAACGTACCTTCAAAATGAATTTCGACAATTAAAGATATGAATTCATCTAAACTTGTAGATCCATTCATTCATATTTATTATGCATGTGAAACAAAAAAAAGGTAAGTTATTTTTCTTTTAACTCTAAAAATTATATTAAAATATTTTTAAAATTTTAAATACACATATCGATATTTTATTAACTATCATTGTGAAAGATAACAACGTCAACTAGGTACTTAAAAAATATCAAATTAATTAATGATTTTCAAGTTAAAGTGCTAGTTAGGTCCAAAAAAGTTTAGATAACAACTAGGTGGACATATTGGATCATGATTTCAAATTTGAGTTGTTTTCTACCCATAAAATCAAATTTGAGACTTTACTTAAAAGACATTAACCATTTGCTTCTCAACTCCGACTACCCAACTCAACAAGCTTTGCTTTATTTTAGAACTATTTTAATATTGCTTCAGAAAAGAGTTGTGGAAAAATATTTTTTAAATTTAAGTTTGTAATATTATTGTCAGAATGTGCTTTTGAGAAAATAAAATGTTCGTTTTAGATACTAACTTCTAATGTCACAGGCGTTGTATGTGATTTTACACATTTAATATTTAATTAGTTTTTTAAAATATTTGTACTTTTAATTGTAGCAATTAACGTAAAATAATATTTCTTTTTTGAATTATTAAATATAATTAAAATATATTAACTTATAAATTCAAATATTATAATAGAAAATTTTAAAATAATAATTAAAGTATTTTTAACATATTCAATAAACAATATAGTTTTACTTTATGTAATTAATGCAAAGTAATATTATTAAAATAAGAACTGATTAACATAATTAACTCTAATATTATTTAAGCGATAATCAATATGTTTAGAATTATTTTCAAATATTAACTCTATTTTCCATCAATAATATTAGCACAATCTTTTTAAAAAATAAAATAAACAAATTTTGTTAATGCCAAAAATTATAAACTAATTACTAGAAATCTTATTACACATGTATGCATGTGAAAACCACAAAATAGAATACAAATGTGTGTTTAAAAACAACATAGAATAACTATTGAGACATATGACTTGAAACTAATTAATAATAACACATGGAATATGTATGATATTAAAATAAATAAAATTAGATTAAATAGTTTATGAGTCTGTGTTGAATGTAACACCAACTCAATCAAATACATTATGATGGAAATAATAAAGTGTACATAATTAAATTAAAATGTATAAAAAATATTAAAATAAAGCTTTAACTCAACCTTAAATTAGAAGTTTTATTAATGCAATTGGTTTGAGTTCAAATCTCATCATATGCGTGTTTTTATTGGTTTTTTAAATAAAAAGATTAAAATACCCTTAAATAATATAATTTATTATAATTATGAAAGGGCATTCTTGTAATTTTCCTGACCAAGTTGGTGACCCGGTTGAGGGTGACACCAATTCAATTAGGAGCTTAAATAATAGTAAGTATAGATATATACAATTGATGAGATAATAAATTGTTCATATTAAAATAAAAATGTATAAAATATATTAAAATAAAATTTTGGTTGAATGATAAATTTAAGGTTTTATTAATCTAATTGGCACAAGTTCAAATCTCACTATATGCTTTTTTTATTGGCTTTATGAAAATAAAAAAAAAAACAAAATAAGCTCGAATCTATTAAAGTAATAACCCTATTTTAAAATTAGCACAATTTTTTAATTAATAGTTTTAATTCTTATTCTAATTATTTTTAATGTGTAATTATCACAACTTCTATTCAATTATAATTATTTTAAATGTATAGTTATTTCAACTTCTATTAAATTATAATTATTTTAAATGTATACTTATTTCACCTTCTATTTTGTTTAATTTTTTAACTAATAATTCTAAATTAAACATTATAATTATTTTTAAATGTGAATTTAATAATATAATGGAAAATAAAGGGTATTTTCGTTAGTTCAAAAGTTTTTCCAAATTCATGTTTTTATATATTATAGATTATAGATGATGTTGTAAAGTAAAATATACATTTAAATGATTTGTTAATATTATTATATATGAAATATATCAACTAAAAATATAATAAAGGTATAAAAAATTATGCAGCTTATAATATTTATATATATGTAATATAAGTTTTAAATATTTCTAAGCTATTAATATAATTTGTTTCTACAGTTTTATTTAAATATATACAACATATTTTATGTAACACCTAACATATTTAAGGTTAGAAATAATAAAATTAATCAAGAAATAAGCTTTGGTGTTAATGGCTAGGAGCTTAACATACCCTTAGAGTAACTAAGGAACAAAATTAAAATAGAATATATATTAAATGTGATAGAAATAAACTAAGATTAGATAGCAACCCAAATGCTAAGCCTCACTCCCTAGGTTCAAGTCCTCCCCATTCTAATTATTGTGGGCAAATATGAGAATTTGATTAGTCTGAGAAGGATTTAGAATTAGGGTTTGTTTACCTTTGCATGACAATTTTTAATCAAGATATTATTAATTGATTATGTATCAACCTCAATTTTTATTAAAAATATAAGTAAATATCATCTTTTCTGCTGCTAAATAATAATTAAAACGTTGAGGAGTAATAAATTGACATTTAAATTAAATTTTTTACTAAATTAAATAAACGTTTTAAAATAATTGTTTTCAAAAATTTCGATAACCCCTCTAGGCCATCTCGATAGCTGATGTAATCTCTCGAGTTCGGGTCTAGCATCTAGAGCGGATTAGAGAGGTTACAATTTAGATATTAAAATCAAGTACACATATAACTATTACAAATTCTAATATGTAATGCTACATATTTAAAATAAAATTGAAAAGAAAAATAATTGTATACCCACTATATATATTTAAAAAATGCTTTAAATGATAAATTAGCGAAGAAAACATAATTTTGACTCAAAAATGCATTTTCAAATAAGAAATGGGCAAACCTAAAATTATATATGAACTTTGATACAATTTGTAATGTTATACATTAACTTTAATTTGGTGTATTTGTATACATTAAACTTTAATTTTGGTTTAATTTTCACATTTCACTAATCTCGTTATCTATATGACACAACTTTCTATTAAGTCATGTATAATTGTTGACATGATATTTTATTAGGTTAAAATAAACAAATAAATTTAAATTATTTCCACCTAAATTTAAAAAAACGCACTTGGGAAAATAGTTTCTTATTTCCCCTAGGAAATTTATTCTTTTAATATGGAAATAATTTAAATTGTTTGTTTGTTTGTTTTTTAACCTAATAAAATATTATGTCAACAATTTACAATTTAACTGAAAATTGTGTCACATAAATAATAGGTCAATGATATGTGAAAATTGAACTAAAATTAAAGTTTGATGTATACAAATGCATCAAATTAAAATTGATGTATAACATTGCCAATTGCATTAAAGTTTGATGTATACAAATGCATTCATGATTCTCGTGAAAGATCGTGTCCTAACTTATTGGATCGCGATTATTTTTCGATGAATTTAGAAAGCCAAGTTTTTGTTTTGCAATAAATTCGCAAATTTTAAATAAAAGCTTATTCTCGGGAATTAAGAATGTTGGGTCCTAACTTACTGGTCATGACGTTTGCTTCTCGAAATAAGAATTTTCAAAAGCAAAAGGCAATATTCAGGTATTTTGAAGATTTAAAAACATTGTGCCCTAACTTACTGGGTGTGGTGTTTTATTTCTTTGAAATAAGAATGCCTTATTATTTTAATTCATCCATGAGGTGCTAATCCTTCCTCGTCCGTAACTGACTCCCGAACCTATTTTCTCAAATTTTGCAGACCAAAATTATTTTAAGGTGGGCCGATCACACCTTAATAAAGGATCGGTGGCGACTCCAGTTTTATTTTTTAAAGTCGATAACAAAATTTTTGTTTTCAAAAAACGGTTTCGACAGCCTGGCGACTCCGCTGGGACGTTAGAGAGTCGAGCCAGAAATTGATTCATTTTTTGTCTTTGTGTCGAGCATCAAAAGTTTTTAAAAATTCATGATTTCCCTTCATATTCATTTTGTTTTACCATGGTATGTTGGAAACTTTGCATTTGCACTTTGCATTTTACCCTTAAGTGGGAGCGAGAAACTAGTCCTTCGTGAGGTTTTCACCTCCATGCAGGGTAGTGGACCGCTTCCGGATACATCCGTACTTATGTCTTCGTGAGATTTTCATCTCCGTGCAGCCATAGGGAAATGTGTCCCCTGAACTGAACTCGATTCATATGAGCCTATAATGGGTGAGGATCGAGGAATCTGCTGGTTCGGTACCCTTACTCTAGAAACTAAACCTCATATAGTGAGCTTTAGGAACTTGCCTAGGTAGAACTATACTGAACCCTAGTAGATTCCTAAATAAGTGTTCTTGTTATTTTATAGTGAACTATATCTTTATATGTGATACTGACTTGGGTTTATTTTGTTTTGATTGCATGACATTTCATTATAAAGGTGTTGGTTCATATTCGGTTTCCATATAGAAAGTTTATCATGGGAAATGGGTTTCTTGATAGAGTGGAAGACAATGCGGCTATCCGGACTTGGTCTGAGAAGATACAGCATGAAAAAGGTAATAGTTTGGCCGTGGGATACGTATCAGAGTTATGGACTTCACTCGTGTTAGCGTAGCTCAGAACAACTTGTAGGAGTTGAAGGAGATTTGGGATCAATGGGATAATGAGGTTAGGCAGTTATTCTATTTGAATTATGGGGATTTTCCTTATTTGCTCGACTTAAAGGTGGATAAGCACTTGTTTTGTGCCTTAGCCCAATTTTGGAATCCTGCTTATAGTTGTTTTACCTTTGGAAAAGTTGACTTGGTGCCTACGATAGAGGAGTACACAGCTTTACTTCGGTGTTCGAAGGTTCAGGTAGATAGAATTTATTCGAAAGCGGTAAATGTATCACTTTATTGAAGAAGCTGATAAATATAACAGGGATGAGTGAGCAGTGGGTAGCGGCTCGGATTAAGCAAAAAGGAGATAGCAGGTGTATTCTCTGGAAAAGTTTGAGGGACCTCATTTTAGCACACCCAGATGTGAGGAAGAAAGTAGACGTCTTTGCCTTGAGTATATATGGCTTAATTGTGTTTCCTAAGATTTTGGGACATATTGATGAGGCGGTCACTAATTTATTTGATCGACTTGATAAGGGAGTTACGCCAGTTCCGGTGATTTTGGCAGAAACCTTTAGGTCATTAAATGCATGTCGAAGAACGGGAGAGGGCAGATTCATTGGATGTGCGCAGCTATTACTTGGGTGGTTCCATAGCCACTTTTGGAAGGTTGATAAGGTTTCATATCAGGTCTTCTCTGAAAGTTATTCACCGTTGAAAGAGATAGTAGCTACGCCAAGGAGGATGATATTATAGAAGAGAAATGGATGGCAATCTTTCAGAATCTGCAGGAGGAAACGTCGAGTGGAGAGCTCCGTGGTTGCTTTCAGATGATATCCTATATCGGTGTGGGGATTTTGACTGGGTTCTATTGCTCGGGATTTGGGGAGCTGTTGGTTATGCTCCATTGCTAGTATTAAGACAATACAGGTCAAGACAGTTTGTGCCTACCACTCAAGGACTACCTGAGTGTGAATTTTCATATAAGGATGATGGATACAAGAGGAAGGCTCGTGAGATAGCCAATGCGTGGAATCAGACTCGCCGAATGAAGAGATTAGCGCAGGTCCAATGACAACTTCTAAAATAACGGATGGCGTGTTAGGAGGATTAATGAAACATTCCTGGGCCAAGTTCAGAAATAGTCAGTCGATAGAGGAGCATTTGCGCGTCGTCCCTTTTGAGCTGGAAATCATAAAGCAAGACCTCGAAAGAAGGAATGCAGAATTAGAGAAGAAAATAGAGAAAATGGAGGAAGAAAAGGTGAATTTGAAGTTGGACATAGATGTTCAGAAGCTGGAAATCGAAGGCCTGAGAAAAGGGAAGCGCAGAGTCGAGGAAGATCTGAACAGCTTGAAGACGGATTATAAGAGACTACGTCTGTCAGTAAGAACTGCTGGGTTGGGAAAAACCTCAGAGCAGTGGCGTCAGGAGGTTCAAGAAGAAAAAGCCAAGGCTGGTAGATGGGAAGAAAGATTCCAAGAAGCCAGATGCAAAATAAATCGCTTGAGAAGAGTTTGTTAGAAAATCAAGATGAAAGGATAAACTAAGGGTGAGAGTGGCCGAACTTGAAAAGATTGTTCATCAATACCGAAATCGTAATTCAGTGGTGGAACTGCAAGCAAGTTTAAGTAGAATCGAGCAAATGAAGAAAACTATAGAAGAATTAGAGGGGCATTACAGAACTATGAAGCCAGGATTGAGTATTTGGAGGCAAACAAAGATCATCAAAGCGAACAGCTTCACTATCTCCAGAATCAGGTCAGAAGCAGGGATCGTGTTATGGACAAGCCTTGGTTCAGATTCGAGAAGTAGCTGATCACTTACAAACTTTGGCAGTACAAGCTGACACGTAGCGTAAAGTATGAATTAGAGTCAGACCGAGGACGGGAGTTAGCCCGTTGCTTTAAAAATCAGGTCTTAAGTATTAGGGCGAAGTCGTATTTGTAGTCTATTCTATGTAAAGGGATTTGTTTTCTAATAAGTTTTCCAAGTGGAATGAATCATAATTAACACTTTATTGCATTCATCTCATGCATCGCATCATATGCATTCAAAACCTTAATTGATCCTAATAATTAAAATTCTTGCTCAGTTACCTGGAAACCAACCAACCAATCCAACACCGATACGGCACTCGAGCAAAGATAAAGGTATGGATCAGAGATTAGAAAAGCTCGAACAGTATCAGAAGGAGATGCAAGACCGGCTTCAGCTACAAATGCAGGAGCGGTTAGACAATATGAAACAAGAGATGTCTGAGAAGATGCGGGAATCTCAAGAGGATATAGTGGCAAAATTAACCCGACTGATAACTAAGGAGGTGACAAAGAAAGGCCCCATGGCAGATGTCGATGAGGGAAATGATGATGAACTTTCTATCCTCCAGGTTTCACCCCTCCACATGAGCAAGCTCAAGCTGAATACCCGCGCAAATCTACTGTACCATCATGCCTTAGCAATTTCGAGCTGGTTTCGAACCTCCAAACTGGGCGGGTTTTAATCCCAAAATAATCCTATTAACTCTGCATTCTTGACTTTGATGAAGTGGTTGAGAAGGAAAGAGTGAAGGAGAATTACCGAGACAGTTAGAGGAAAGATGCAAGTGGCTCGAGGAGAAGTTCAAGGCGATGGAGTCACTGAAGGTTATCGAGGCATTGACGCAAAAGATCTGAGTTTAGTGCCAGATCTAGTTCTCCCTCATAAGTTTAAAATGCCTGAATTCGAGAAGTACAATGGGACGACTTGCCCAGAGACTCATATCACCATGTTCTGCAGGCGAATGACTGGATACGTTAATAATGACCAGCTATTAAACATTGCTTCCAAGACAGCCTTGCAGGGGCAGCATCCAAGTGGTACAATCAGTTGAGTCGTGCCATGATTGGTTCATGGAGGGACTTGGCGCAAGCATTCATGAAACAATATAGTCATGTGACAGATATGGCTCTTGATAGAATCACCCTTCAGAACATGGAGAAGAAGCCGAGCGAAAGCTTTAGGAGTACGCGCAGAGATGGAGGGAGGTCGCAGTCCAAGTTTAGCCACCGCTCCTGGAAAAGGAAATGACCATGTTGTTTATTAACACCCTGAAGGCACCGTTCATACACATATGTTAGGAAGTGCCACAAAAAGCTTTCCTGACATAGTCATGAATGGCGAGATGATGAGAACGCCATCAGGAGTGGGAAGATCGATGTTGGAGAGAGTAACAGAAGATCAGCTTCGAAGAGGAAGAAAACGAGGTGAACAACGCGAGCTGTACAACAAGGTTACTCGAAGTAGTAACAGTGAGTCAGCAGGAAAGGGTGCCAATCAGCAAAGCTCGTCGAGACAAGAGGCGGTACAAGGCGAATACGGAGAGCCCAATTAGCAATTCTATGTATAAGGGAATATACCAAACTTATTCGAGCACATGTAGTTTCCCTTTCTATCTGAAGCCCTTACAGCCCCGTACCCAAATGGTACGACGCAAATGCACAGTCGACTATCATGCGAATCACGGGCATTCATAGAAAACTGTACGCCTTCAAGATTGGTTGAAGGTCATGGTAGGTGTGTTAAATTGATGAAGCCACAAAGAAAAAACATTGAGGAAAGGGCGAGCAGACATTCGGACGTGAGACTCCTTTGAGATGGTTGGAAAGAATGTAAAGGGGCTAATTGCTTCAGAAGAAGCTGTGAAAGGAGGAACTACTGTGAGTTCACTGTAAATGGCATGAAATCAAGAGTGTACGGAGTTCAGAGCCGTGGTACAGGTATGATGGATAATAGGAGATGGAATTTTGTGAGGAGTTCAGAGGAGAATCATGTATGTACGTCAGATTGATTGGGAGTTCCAAAGGCTAACATCTTGGTCATCATCTCACGACCTAAGAATAGTGAGCTGGAGCGGAGTACACCAAGTATATTCAAAAACCGACCGTGTTTACTTACAAGGATAACAGAGGGTTCTTGAATTACAATTGTAATGTGACAATCCGGGAAGGAGGATGCAATTAATAAAGAGGACCATGATGAAGAAGGGCATGACGAACAGTGAAAGCACGAGTAGAGCCAATAAAAAAGAAACTTCGTTGAAAAGAAGAAGAGGGTGAACCTGAATGTTGGTCAATGAACCAATCAAGAGGAGGAAGCTAGAGAGTTCTTGAAGTTCATAAAGCATAGCGAGTACAGCGTTGTGGAACAGCTACACAAACAACCAGCTCGCATATCTGTGCTAGCTTTACTCCTGAACTCGGAGGGACATCGAAATGCACTACTGAAGGTGCTAAATGAAACTTATGTGGCCGACGATATCTCTGTTAACAAGTTGGATCGACTGGTCGGCAATATAAGCGCTGATAACTTCATCTTTTAGCGATGACGAATACCACCTGGGGTATGGGATCTACTAGAGCTTTACACATCACTGCAAGGTGTAAAGGTGCATATTACGGGGTCTGTAGAAATGGACGCATAAGATTGCCCCTATCCACGCTCAACAGGCTACCTGTGGATAGTTCCATATGAAGTCGTGTCAGAAGTGGTTCGAGCATTGATGGTACTGAGAGGAGGTCATGGGAAGAATTGACATTCCCTTGTTAATTGCAACTATTTATGAGTGGACTTCTTAGTTATGGACATCAAGCCTTCTTACAGTTGCCTATTAGGAAGGCGTGGATCATCAGCAGGTCGGTACCGTCATCGTTACATCAAAAATGAGCTGGTGTCAGAAGGCGGGTGTGACGATAGATGCTGAGAGATATCATTGCATCTGTGACAACGATGCCCTTATTGGAACGAGCGATGATGCAATCGATGCTCTTTCCGTTCCTTGGAGTTCGTAAATGCAACATTCATCACGAGGGAAACAAGATCCCGATGCCGAGAATATCCAGGACCACAGAGATGGGTCTGCAATTGACTGTTGGAAAGGGAGCTTTGCCGAGAAGAGGATTGGGGAGATATCTTCAGGGCCGAGTTGAGGCTCCAGTGTTGAAGACAAGCAGGACCGTTTTGGCTTAGGTACAAGCCAGATGCTAGCAGAAGAGGATAGAGCAGGAAAAACGAGTGAGGAGAAGGGCTCGCTTGACAGGTGATGAAGTCAATGGGAACCCATGACTTTCCTCACCTATCCAAGACTTTTGTATCGGGAGGATTCGTCTATCAAGGAATGCTAGGGGTCAGAAGTATTAACACGGAGCTAGGGAGTATTCATGCCGTGTATGAAGAAGCGACGCGAGGAAGAACTTTGCCAGATATTCGTCCTTACGAGTCGGAAAGGGAGCTAAACAACTGGACTGCAGAAGAAATACCTGTAGTTTTTAGGATTTCCTCAGAGTAATGTCCAGAACACCCTTATTGCTTTTTAGCCTAGAAGTGATAAGGATTCCTTTGTGAAATAGACTCATGTCCAGAAAATCGTTATTTTAATAATGTTCATGTTTGCAGTCATTTTTGGAGCAAATCTTTCTTTCCATAAGAGCAGTTATTTAAGTTTCTCTAAACTACACCCGCATTTCATTCATGACCATATTGCACCAAACAAATTCCTGAATCCATATTGTTTTTCATACTATAACAGGTCCACGATATCAATGATGCGAATGTCACTCTTACAAATTTAGAGTCTCCTTTTGAACGAACATGTGTTTAGAGGGATCGCATGATTTTGAAGACAACGAAGACTGTGGTTTGTCTCCTGACTTGTTGAAGATGTAGAAAGGCCGAGAAGCAAATCCTACCTCACAGGAATCAATAGAAATTGTGAGCTTAGAGGAAGGTAAAGAGGTGAAGATCGGATCGGATATCTCTGCAAAGAAAGACAAGACCTCATCAAATACTCCGAGAGTTCAAGGACGTGTTTGCATGGTCATACCAGGATATGCGGGGTGAGTACTGACATTGTAGTCCATCGTCTCCCTATAAGAGAAATTGCAAGCCAGTGCAGCAAAAGCTCAGAAGGATGAGGCCTGATATCGTGTTGAAGATAAAGGAGGAGGTCTAAAAGCAGTTTGATGCCGGATTTCTGCAAGAAGTCAAGTATTCTGAGTGGGTGGCTAACATCGTACCAGTTCAAAGAAAGATGGAAAAGTACGAATGTGTGTGGATTATCGGGATTGAACAAGGCTAGTCCAAAGGATAACTTCCTATTGCCCACATCGACACATTGGTGGACAATACTGCGGGCTTTTCATTGTTTTCCTTCATGATGGTTTTTCTGGGTATAATCAGATAAAGATGCATCCGAGGACATGAGAAAGACTACGTTCATTACGTTATGGGGGACGTTTTGTTATAAAGTGATGCCGTTTAGATTGAAGAATGCAGGAGCGACATACCAAAGAGCCATGGTAGCCTTGTTCCATGACATGATGCACAGGGAAATCGAGGTTTACGTTGATGACATGATCGCGAAATCTAGAACGGAGGGCGAACATGTGCGGGTCTTGAGAAATTTATTCTTAAGATTGAGAAAGTTTCAGCTCAAGCTTAATCCAGCGAAGTGCACTTTTGGGGCCAGGTCAGGAAAGTTGCTAGGCTTCATAGTCAGTGAAAAGGGAATCGAGATTGACCCAGACAAAGTCAAGGCAATACGAGATTTACCTCCACCTCGCACTCAGAAAGAAGTTCGAGGTTTCCTCGGAAGACTGAATTACATCACTAGGTTATTTCACAACTGACTGAGAAATGTGACCCTATATTTCGTCTTCTAAAGAAACATAATCCTGGTACTTGGGATGAAGAATGCGAAGAAGCTTTTAACAAGGTGAAGCAGTATTTGTCTAACACTCCAGTGCTGTCACCACCTAGCCCGGATAGGCCGCTGATATTGTATCTGACAGTATTTGATAATTCCATGGGGTGTGTGCTAGGCCAACATGATGAAACGGGGAGAAAAGAAAGGGCGATATATTATCTCAGCAAGAAATTCACTGACTGTGAAATGAGATATTCGCCTATTGAGAAGTTATGTTGTGCCTTGATTTGGACAACCCGAAGATTAAGGCAGTACATGTTATACCATACGACTTGGCTAATCTCAAAGTTAGACCCGTTAAAGTATATGATGGAGTCAACTGCTTTGAATGGGAGAATGGCCGATGGCAGATCTTACTGTCTGAATTTGATATTGTTTATGTGAGCCAGAAGGCTGTGAAAGGAGTGCAATTGCTGACTTTCTAGCTAGTAGAGCTCTGGAGGACTACGAGCCGTGAGTTTTGATTTCCCAAATGAAGACCTGATGTGTATAGCGGCTACTGAAGAAAATCCCCAAAAAGGTCACGGTTGGAGGTTAAACTTTGATGGAGCCTCGAATGCTGTGGTAATGGAATTGGGGCAGTCCTAGTGTCCCTGAATGGTGATCATTATCCTTTACTTGCAAATTGGATTTTGATTGTACAAACAACATGGCAGAATACGAAGCATGCATCATGGGTATTCGTGCAGCTATAGAGCAGAAAATCAAAGTGCTAGAGGTCTATGGAGATTCAGCATGGTGATATATCAGCTCAGGGGTGAATGGGAAACGAGAGATCCCAAATTAATCAGTTATCGAAAGTTGGTCCTCGAATTGATTAGGGAGTTTGAGGACATCACTTTTTGCTATCTCCCACGAGATGAGAACCAGATGGCTGATGCACTAGCTACTTTAGCCTCCATGATCAAGGTGAACAAACATGAGGATATGAAGCCTATCCAAATGAGTATCTATGAAGACCTGGCTCATTGTTACAATATTGAAGAAGGAGAAATTGATGATAGTCTCTGGTATCAAGATATACTACGATATGTAAAAAATCGTGAGTATCCTGGCTAGGCAACGGAGAATGAAAAGAGAACTCTGAGAAGACTAGCCATTGATTACGTCTTAGATGGGGAGATCTTATACAAAGGGGAAAAGATCAAGTTCTGCTAAGATGTGTGGACATTGTGGAAGCAAAGAAAATCTTGGAGGAAGTCCATGAGGGCATCTGTGGAACGCATGCTAGTGGTTTCACAATGGCCAGACAGATTATGAGATTCGGGTACTACTGGTCTACCATGGAAGGGGATTGCATCAATTATTCCAAGAAGTGCCATAAATGTCAAATCTATGGTGATAAAATGCATGCACCTCCTTCACCTCTTCATGTCATGACTTCTCCATGGCCTTTCTCCATGTGGGGTATGGATGTTATCGGGCCAATATCGCTGAAGGCTTCAAATGGGCATCGTTTCATATTCGTGGTTATTGACTACTTCACCAAATGGGTAGAAGCTGCTTCGTATGCTAATGTTACAAAGTCATCAGTCAGTAAGTTCTTGAAGAGAGAGATCATATGTCGGTATGGAATGCCCGAAAGAATCATATCCGATAATGCGCTGAATTTGAACAACAGCTCAATAGCAGAGGTCTGCAGTCAATTCAAGATCAGACATCACAATTCGTTGCCGTATCGCCCGAAAATAAATGGTGCAATAGAAGGGCCAATAAAAATATAAAGAAGATTGTAGGGAAGATGACTGAGACTTACAGGGACTGGCACGAGAAATTACTGTTTGCCCTCCTTGCTTATCGAACGTCAACCAGGACCTCCACCGGGGCAACGCCTTTCTCCTTAGTTTATGGCATGGAGGCAGTCTTGCCCATCGAAGTTGAAATCCCTTCTCTCCGGGTTTTGTCTGAGCTACAATTGGATGAAGTGGAATGGGTTCAATCTCGATACGATCAGTTGAACTTGATAGAGGGAAAGAGGCTAAAGGCTATTCAGCATGGTCAGATGTACCAGAAAAGAATGATGCGAGCCTACAACAAGAAAGTCCGACCCAGAGAATTTCATGAGGGGGACCTGGTGTTGAGAAAAATTATTCCTCTACAAAAGGATTTTAGGGGGAAATGGATGCCGAATTGGGAGGGTCCTTATGTTGTAAAAAATGCCTTTTCTGGAGGAGCCCTGATCCTGGCTGAAATGGATGGAAAAAACTTACCTAATCCGGTAAATTCAGATTCGGTGAAGAGGTACTTTACTTGAAGAAGGAGGGAACCAAGGTGAAAACCCGCAAAGGGCGCTTTGATTCCAAAACAAAAAAATGGAGAGGCTAGGGTGAAAACCCGCAAAGGGCACCTTAAGACCAAACGGGATTTGAGTTGAAAACCCGAAAAGGGCGGCTCAAATTTTGATTGTCTAATGGTAGTCTTGTTGTACCTAAATCGGCAGAAAGGAATAAACGACATCTTGAGGCATCAACAAAATACTGTGAATCCCCTAAACACGTGTTGAATTCAGAAGAGTCTTCGAAAAGTTGTATAGAGAAATTCAAGAAAAGATATCAGGGGCACCTGATCACAGTATTTGTATTGAATTCGTTGTTTAGAATATTTCATTCTTCTTCAATATAAATGTCCCCAGACAATTCTTCTATAATTGACAATCCATTGCGAGCTATGCTCCCAAATTAATTTTGTTTTATTCATCGTTGTAATCTTTTCGCAAACATGTTGCATTAGAGTAATGATTAATGGACTAATAAAACTTTCACAAGGGAAGTTTTTCATATTACTCCAGAAATCTTTAAATAGCTCAGGAACCTGAAACAGGATTATTGTTTAGACCTTCACCGGGTTAAAAGGTCAGAGATATCTAGGAGCCAAGAGTCGAGATTTTAAATTTTTCAAGTTTTGACGAAGCGTTGTTGCCACGAAGGAAGCCTTAATGAGCAATAATGACTTTAAACATTCAATATTCATTTTTCATGACATAACATTCAAATGTCATTCATACACGCCTAATTAGGAGCATTTGATTCATTCTGATCATAACATCCTAATCATTAGGCATAATTAGGCTCATAAAGTGAATCATACAGGTCATGTTTCACAGAGAGCAGATTGGTGAAATCATAGAGCCTTATCTCCCTGAGTAACAGTGGAGCAGGTTGAAAGATAACAGATCCTGTCTTCATGTACTGGCGTGAAGTAGATCATAGATACCAGATCTTGTCTCCCCGTACAGGTGGTGGAGTAGATCGAAGAAAGCAGATCTTGCCTTCCCATACTGGTGGCGAAGCAGACCAAAGAAAGTAGATCTTGTCTTCATGTATTGGCGTGAAGTAGATCAGAGATACCAGATCTTGCCTTCCCATACTGGTGGCAAAGCAAATCAAAGAAAGCAGATCTTGTTTTCATATACCAGCGTAAAACAGATCAAAGATAGTAGGTCCTGTCTTCCTATATCGGTAGCGAAGTGGATCGAATATACAGATTTTATCTTCCCATACTGGTGGTGAAGTAGGAAAATAGATCTTGCCTTCCTATACTGACAGAGAAGCAGGTCAAAGATGGCAGATTTTACCTCCCTGAAGTTGCAATGGAGTATATTGAAGCCAGTAATTCTATTGACGTGAAGTAGATCGGAGAAAACAGATCTTGTCTTCATGTACTGGCATGAAGTAGATCAAAAATAAGCAGATCTTGTCTTCCCATACTAGTGGTGAAGTAGATCGAAGATACAAGTCTTATCTCCCTGAAGTTGCAGTGGAGCAGACTGAAGTAACCAATCCAATCTCCTTGAAGTTGCAGTGGAGCAGACTAAATATAGTAAATTTTGTTTTTTTGAGAAGCCACAAGGTACGAATCCTATCTCCCTGACGTTGCAGTGGAGTGGATCAAAGCACTGTTTTCCATACCTCTGAAGATGCAGTAGGAAGGAACAAGGCTACTAGAAGAGAAGCACTGAAGAAGTTAAGGCTCAGTATAGCCAGATGCAATTGGGCCTTATAGTCTTTGCTCTGTTCTCGTTACACGACAATGAGCAAAGAGGGGCAGCTGTAATAAGGCCCAATCGGCCTGGGTTTAAACACAAAAAAGAAAATAGTATTAACCCAACAAATAAGTGGCCCAAAATAGCCCTGGCCCAAAGCAAAACAAAAAACAAAAAATAACCCTAGCCGCATGTCTGCCCCGACGCCGCCAGCAAGTATCCAACCGCCGCACGCCTCGGGGCCACTCCTCCACAAACGCTCCGTGATACCTACAAACACGGACTCAAAGAGTCCGAGAAAGAATAAAATAACAAATTAGATTCGTTTTTACTTTTGTTTTCGGGCTATAAAAGGCCCTTCTGTAATCTGTAAAAAGGGGAGGAAAAAAAGCGAAGAAAATCAATAGAGAAACGGATCGATATTATTTTCTTTAAGGTGATTGTTTTTTAGAATTTTTTTCTTTCGATTTAGTGTTAAAATATACGGAAAAAATAGAAAGAAAAGGCTTACCTTGCCCTTGAATCCGCTCCAAATAGGGTTAAAAAACCCAGTTCGGTGAGCCTCCGGCCACTGGTTGCGGCGAAACCATGGCAGACGGACGGCGGCGCAAGGGGCTGTGGCGAAACCCTAGCAGAGGGTGTTTATGTTTTTTTTGTTTTTTTTTCTTTTTCCTACTGCAAAAATGAGGTTTTAGAAGGAAAAACTGCTTTAAATAGCAGATCAAAACGGCGCCGTTTGGTGCCATGACCCGCGCGGTTACCCGACCCGAAGGGGAGGATCCGTGCGCTCTGACGTCACATGGTCTATTTGCGCAATTGGCCCTTCCTTTTTTGCAACGCTTTTCAATTAAATCCTTTTTACTTATTTTAGAAATTGGGTCGCATATTTTATTTTTGTTTCAATTGGGCCCCCGTTGCGCTGCGTTTTGGAAGGATGGGATAATTTCCCTTTTGGTCCTCCACTGTTACGCGCGCATTTAAGTTGGGCCTGATTTTATTTTTTTTATTTTTTTTATTTTTCTAAATTCGTTTTTTCGTTTTAATTCAATTTGGCCCATTTTTTTCCCCTTTATTATTTTTATCCTTATTTCTATATTTCTAAAGCACGCATGATTATATATACATGCATTTCAATGTAATATACGTACTTGTATATATATATTTCGTGCAGTTTCTTTTTACCTCTATATATATATTATTATATTTTAGTTTTTTTTACTTTCATAAATATGCGTATACCTATGATTTTTTCTTCACCTTTTTTGAAACACATATATATGTGTATACATACGCATTTTAAACACACATGTTCTTCGTATTTTACAATTCAAAATACGTTTTTTATATTATATATATACATTTTTTTTGAGTTATTATAAATATTTCTCTTATTCTAAATGTACACCGTTATTTGTACTCATATTATATATAGGTGTTTTAATATACATATGCGTATTTTCATGATTTACCAATACATACACATATACATTTTTATTCTGTAAATATATACACATGTACATGCTTTTATGTTTATTTTATTTTCACGATTTCCAAATACATACATGCATTTTTATTATATTTTGATTGATATATCCCATTTCATCTTTTATGTGTATCTTTGTACATATGCGTTAAATATATGTGTACACATATTTGTAAACTTAATTATATAGTGTTCTTGTACATATACTTGTAAATATTTATTCATATTTGTCTTAAATTAGAGTATTTGTTTCATGTTATGCCTTAACCCTTTTTTTGGCATCTCTTTAAAATATCAATTTTGATTTTCTCAAAGTATTTAAATCATCCTATTTTATAAATTCCAAAATATTTGGCATTCATGGTTCTCGTGAAAGGTCGTGTCCTAACTTACTGGATCGCGATTATTTTTCGATGAATTTAGAAAGCCAAGTATTTGTTTTGCAACAAATTCACGAATTTTAAATAAAAGCTTATTCTCGGGAATTCAAAATGTTGGGTCCTAACTTACTGGTCATGACATTTTCTTCTCGAAATAAGAATTTTCAAAAACAAAAGGCAATATTCGGGTATTTTGAAGATTTAAAAACATTGTGCCCTAACTTACTAGGTGTGGTGTTTTATTTCTTTGAAATAAGAATTGTCTTGTTATTTTAATCCATTCATGAAATAAAAAGTTTCCTTTTAAAATCTTTTCAAATTTTCGACACCAAGGCATTTTAAAAAAATCAATTTGGTACCAATTTTGGGCGTTACGAGGGTGCTAATCCTTCCTCGTGCGTAACTGACTCCCGAGCCCATTTTCTCAAATTTCGTAGACCAAAGTCATTTTTAAGGTGAGCCGATCACACCTTAATCAAAGATTCGGTGGCGACTCCAGTCCAATTTTTACTTTTGAAGTCGACATCAAAATTTTGTTTTCAAAAAAATGGTTTCGACAGCTTGACGACTCCACTGGGGACCTTAGAGAGTCAAGCCATAAACTGATCATATTTGTTTTTGTGTTGAAAATCAAAAAGTTTTCAAAAATTTTCCCTTTGCACTCATTGATGTTTTATCATGGAACTTTGGCAACTTTGCATTTGCATTTTGCATTTTACCCTTAAGTGGGAGCGAAAAACTAGTCCTTCGTGAGGTTTTCACCTCCGTGCAGGATAGTGGACCGCTTTCGGGATACATCCGTACCTATGTCTTCGTGAGATTTTCATCTCCATGCAGCCATAGGGAAATATGTCCCCCTGAACTGAACTCGATCCATATGAGCCTATAATGGGTGAGGATCGAGGAATCTGCTGGTTCGGGTACCCTTACTCTAGAAACTAAACCTCATATAGTGAGCTTTAGGGACTTGCCCTAGGTAGAATATACCGAACCCTAGTAGATTCCTAAATAAGTGTTCTTATTATTTTTATGTTGGATTATATCTTTATATGTGATACTGACTTGTTTTATTTTGTTTTGATTGCATGACATCATGATTGCATGACATTTTATTATAAAGGTGTTGGTTCATATTCGGTTGCCAAATAGGAAGCTTATCATGGGAAATGGGTTTCTTGATAGAGTGGAGGACAATGCGGCTGTCCGGGCTTGGTCTGAGAAGATACAGCGTGAAAAAGGTGACAGTTTGGCCGTGGGACACGTATCAGAGTTATGGGACTTCACTCGTGTTAGCGTGGCTCAGAACAACTTGCAGGAATTGAAAGAGATTTGGGATCAATGGGATAATGAGGTTAGGCATTTATTCTATTTAAATTATGGGGATTTGCCTTATTTACTTGACATGAAGGTAGACAAGCGTCTGTTTCGAGCTCTTGCCCAGTTTTGGAATCCGGCCTACAGTTGCTTCACATTCGGGAAGGTTGATTTGGTGCCTACGATAGAAGAGTACACAGCTTTACTTCGGTGTTCGAAGGTTCAGGTAGATAAAATTTATTCGAAAGTGGTAAATGTACCGACCTTCTTGAAGAAGCTGATCAATATAACAGGGATAAGTGAGCAGTGGGTTACAGCTCGGATTAAGCAAAAAGGGGATAGTAGGTGTATTCTTTGGAAAAGTTTGAATGACCTCATTTTAGCACACCCAGATGTGAGGAAGAAAGTAGACGTCTTTGCTTTGAGTATATATGGCTTAATTGTGTTTCCTAAGGTTTTGGGACATATTGACGAGACGGTCACTGATTTATTTGATCGGCTTGATAAGGGAGTTACGCCAGTTCCGGTGATTTTGGCAGAAACCTTTAGGTCATTGAATGCATGTCGAAGAACAGGAGAGGGCAGATTTATTGGATGTGCGCAGCTACTACTTGAGTGGTTCTATAGCCACTTTTGGAAGGTTGATAGGGTTTCATATCAGGTTTTCTTTGAAAGTTATTCACCGTTGAAAGAGATAGTGGCAACGTCAAGGAGAGATGATATTACAGAAGAGAAATGGATGGCAATCTTTCAGAATTTGCGGAGAACGTCGAGTGGAGAGCTCCGTGGTTGCTTCCAGATGATATCCTATATCGGTGTGGGGATTTTGACTGGGTTCCATTGCTCGGGATTTGGGGAGCTGTTGGTTATGCTCCATTGCTAGTATTAAGACAATACAGGTCAAGACAGTTTGTGCCTGCCACTCAAGGACTAGCTGAGTGTGAATTTTCGTATAAGGATGATGGGTACAAGAGGAAGGCTCGTGAGATGGCCAATGCGTGGAATCAGACTCGCCGAATGAAGAGATTAGCCGTGGGTCCAATGACAACTCCTGAATATAACGAATGGCGTGTTAGGAGGATTAATGACAACATTCCTGGGCCAAGTTCAGAAAATAGTCAGTCGATAGAGGGTATTTACGCGTCGTCCCTTCTGAGCTGGAAATCATAAAGCAAGACATCGAAAGAAGGAATGCAGAATTAGAGAAGAAAATAGAGCAAATGGAGGAAGAAAAGGTGAATTTAAAGTTGGACATAGATGTTCAAAAGCAGGAAACCGAAGGCCTGAGAAAAGGGAAGCGCAAAGTCGAGGAAGATTTGAACAGCTTGAAGACGGATTATAAGAGACTACGTCTGTCAGTAAGAACTACTGGGTTGGGAAAAACCTCAGAGTAGTGGCGTCAAAAGGTTCAAGAAGAAAAAGCCAAGGCTGGTAGATGGGAAGAAAGATTCCAAGAAGCCCGATGCAAAATAAATCGCTTGAGAAGAGTTTGTTAGAAAATCAAGATGAAAGGGATAAACTAAGGGCTAAAGTGGCCGAACTTGAGAAGATTGTTCATCAATACCAAAATCGTAATTCAGTGGTGGAACTGCAAGCAAGTTTAAGCAGAATCGAGCAAATGAAGAAAACTATAGAAGAATTAGAGGGAGCATTACAGAACTGTAAAGCCAGGATTGAGTATTTGGAGGCAAACAAAGATCATCAAAGTGAACAGCTTCACTATCTCCAAAATCAGGTCAGAAGCAGGGTTCGTGTTATGGGGCAAGCCTTGGTTCAGATTCGAGAAGTAGCTGATCACTTACAAACTTTGGCAGTACAAGCTGACACGTTAAGCGTAAAGTATGAATTAGAGTCAGACCGAGGACGAGAGTTAGCCTCGTTGCTTCAAAAAATCAAGGTCTTAAGTATTAGGGCGAAGTCGTATTTGTAGTCTATTCTATGTAAAGGGATTTGTTTTCTAATAAAGTTTTCCAAGTGGAATTGAATCATAATTAACGTCTTTCTTGCATTCATCTCATGCATCGCATCATATGCATTCAAAACCTTTAATTGATCCTAATTAATTAAAATTATTACTCAGTTAACCTAGAAACCAACCAACCAATCCAACACCGATACGGCACTCGAGCAAAGACAAAAGATATAAATCAGAGATTAGAAAAGCTCGAACAGTACCAGAAGGAGATGCAAGACCAGCTTCAGCTGCAAATGCAGGAGCGGTTAGATAAGATGAAGCAAGAAATGTCTGAGAAGATGCGAGAATCTCAAGAGGATATAGTGGCAAAGTTAACCCAACTGATAACTAAGGGAGGTGACAAAGGAAAGGGCCCCATGGCAGATGTCGATGAGGGAAATGATGATGAACTTTTCTATCCTCCAGGTTTCACCCCTCCACGTGAGCGAGCTCAAGCTGAATACCCGCGCAAATCTACTGTCACCATCATGCCTCAGCAATTTCGAGCTGGTGTTTCGAACCTCCAAACTGGGCCGGGTTTTAATCCCGAAAATAATCCTATTAACTCTGCCATTCCTGACTTTGATGAAGTGGTTGAGAAGGAAAGAGTGAAGGAGGAGTTACCGAGAAAGTTAGAGGAAAGATGCAAGTGGCTGGAGGAGAAGTTCAAAGCGATGGAAGTCACTGAAGGTTATCGAGGCATTGACGCAAAAGAGCTGAGTTTAGTGCCAGATCTAGTTCTCCCTCATAAGTTTAAGATGCCTGAATTCGAGAAGTACAATGGGACGACTTGCCCAGAGGCTCATATCACCATGTTCTGCAGGCGAATGGCTGGATACGTTAATAATGACCAGCTATTAATACATTGCTTCCAAGACAGCCTTGCAGGGGCAGCATCCAAGTGGTACAATCAGTTGAGTCGTGCCACGATTGGTTCATGGAGGGACTTGGCGCAAGCATTCATGAAACAATATAGTCATGTGACAGACATGGCTCCTGATAGAATCACCCTTCAGAGCATGGAGAAGAAGCCGAGCGAAAGCTTTAGGCAGTACGCGCAGAGATGGAGGAAGGTCGCAGTCCAAGTTCAGCCACCGCTCCTTGAAAAGGAAATGACCATGTTGTTCATTAACACCCTGAAGGCACCGTTCATAACACATATGTTAGGAAGTGCCACAAAAAGCTTTCCTGACATAGTCATGAATGGCGAGATGATTGAGAACGCCATCAGGAGTGGGAAGATCGATGCTGGAGAGAGTAACAGAAGATCAGCTTCGAAGAGGAAGGATAACGAGGTGAACAACGCGAGCATGTACAACAAGGGTTACTCGAAGTCAGTAACAGTGAGTCAGCCAGGAAAGGTGGCTACCAATCAGCAAAGCTCGTCGAGACAAGAGGCCGGTACAAGGCGAAATACGGAGAGACCCCAATTTACGCCAATTCCTATGTCATACAGGGAATTATACCGAAACTTATTCGACGCACATGTAGTTTTCTCTTTCTATCTGAAGCCCTTACAGCCCCCGTACCCCAAATGGTACGACGCAAATGCACAGTGCTACTATCATGCGGGAATCACGGGCATTCCATAGAAAACTGTACGACCTTCAAGAAGTTGGTTGAAAGGTCATTGGTATGGGTGTCGTTAAATTTGATGAAGCCACCAAAGTAGAAAATCCACTACCAAACCATACTGACAGTGGAATAAATATGATGGGCGAGGACAGAAAAATTAAGGCAGACATTGCGGACGTGAAGACTCCTTTGAGATGGGTTTGGAAAGATATGGTGAAAAGGGGGCTAATTGCTTCAGAAGAAAGCTGCGAGAATAGGAGGAACTACTGTGAGTTCCACTGTGAAATGGGGCATGAAATCCAAGAGTGTACGGAGTTCAGAGCCGTGGTACAGGGTATGATGGATAATAAGGAGATGGAATTTTGTGAGGGAGTTCAGAAGGAGAATCATGTATGTACGTCAGAGTTGGCATTGGGAGTTCCAAAGGCTAACCATCCTGTGGTCATCATCTCACGACCTAAGAATAGTGAGGCTGGAGCGCGAGTAGCACCAAAGGTTATTATTCAAAAACCGACCGTGTTTACTTACAAGGATAACATGAGGGTTCCTTGGAATTACAATTGTAATATGACAATCCGGGGAAGGAGGATGCAATTAATAAAGAGGACCATGATGAAGAAGGGCATGACGAACAGGTGAAGGCTCGAGTAGAGCCAATAAAAAAAGAAACTTCGGATGGAAAGAAGAAGAAGACGGTCGAACTTGAATTGTTGGTCAATGAACCAATCAAAGAGGAGGAAGCTAGAGAGTTCTTGAAGTTCATAAAGCATAGCGAGTACAACATTGTGGAACAACTACACAAACAACCAACTCGCATATCTGTGCTAGCTTTACTCCTGAACTCGGAGGGACATCGAAATGCACTACTGAAGGTGCTAAATGAAACTTATGTGGCCGACGATATCTCTGTTAACAAGTTGGATCGACTGGTCGGCAATATAAGCGCTGATAACTTCATCTCTTTAAGCGATGACGAAATACCACCTGGGGTATGGGATCTACTAGAGCTTTACACATCACTGCAAGGTGTAAAGGGTGCATATTACGGGGTTCTGGTAGACAATGGATCGGCATTAAATGTATTGCCCTATCCACGCTCAATAGGCTACCTGTGGATAGTTCGCATATGAAGTCGTGTCAGAACGTGGTTCGAGCATTCGATGGTACTGAGAGGAGGGTCATGGGAAGAATTGACATTCCCTTGTTAATTGGCCTAACTATTTATGAAATGGACTTCTTAGTTATGGACATCAAGCCTTCTTACAGTTGCCTATTAGGAAGGCCATGGATTCATTCAGCAGGTACGGTACCGTCATCGTTACATCAAAAACTGAAGCTGGTGTCAGAAGGCAGGGTTGTGACGATAGATGCTGAAGAAGATATCATTGCATCTGTGACCAATGATGTGCCTTATCTAGAAACGAGCGATGATGCAATCGAATGCTCTTTCCGTTCCTTGGAGTTCGTAAATGCAACATTCATCCACGAGGGAAACAAGATCCCGATGCCGAGAATATCCAGGACCACAGAGATGGGTCTGCAGTTGACTGTTGGAAAGGGAGCTTTGCCGAGAAGAGGATTGGGGAGATATCTTCAGGGCCGAGTTGAGGCTCCAGTGTTGAAAGACAAGCAGGACCGTTTTGGCTTAGGGTACAAGCCAGATGCTAGGCAGAAGAGGATAGAGCAGGAAAAGAAGCGAGTGAGGAGAAGGGCTCGCTTGACAGGTGATGAAGTCAAATGGGAACCCATGATCTTTCCTCACCTATCCAAGACTTTTGTATCGGGAGGATTCGTCTATCAAGGAATGCTAGGGTCAGAAGTATTAACACGGAGCTAGGGAGTATTCATGCCGTGTATGAAGAAGCGACGCGAGGAAGAACTTTGCCAGATATTCGTCCTTACGAGTCGGAAAGGGAGCTAAACAACTGGACTGCAGAAGAAATACCTGTAGTTTTTAGGATTTCCTCAGAGTAATGTCCAGAACACCCTTATTGCTTTTAGCCTAGAAGTGATAAGGATTCCTTTGTGAAATAGACTCATGTCCAGAAAATCGTTATTTTAATAGTGTTCATGTTTGCAGTCATTTTTGGAGCAAATCTTTCTTTCCATAAGAGCAGTTATTTTAAGTTTCTCTTAAACTACACCCGCATTTCATTCATGACCATATTGCACCAAACAAATTCCTGATCCATATTGTTTTTCATACTTATAACAGGTCCTACGATATCAATGATGCGAATGTCACTCTTACAAATTTAGAGTCTCCTTTGAACGAAGCATGTGTTTAGAGGATCGCATGATTTGAAGACAACGAAGACTGTGGTTTGTCTCCTGACTTGTTGAAGATGGTAGAAAGGCGAGAAGCAAATCCTACCTCACAGGGAATCAATAGAAATTGTGAGCTTAGAGGAAGGTAAAGAGGTGAAGATCAGATCGGATATCTCTGCAAAGAAGACAAGACCTCATCAATTACTCGAGAGTTCAAGGACGTGTTTGCATGGTCATACCAGGATATGCCGGGGTTGAGTACTGACATTGTAGTCCATCGTCTCCCTATAAGAGAATATTGCAAGCCAGTGCAGCAAAAGCTCAGAAGGATGAGGCCTGATATCGTGTTGAGATAAAGGAGGAGGTCTAAAAGCAGTTTGATGCCGGATTTCTGCAAGAAGTCAAGTATTCTGAGTGGGTGGCTAACATCGTACCAGTTTCAAAGAAAGATGGAAAAGTACGAATGTGTGTGGATTATCGGGATGTGAACAAGGCTAGTCCAAAGGATAACTTCCTATTGCCCCACATCGACACATTGGTGGACAATACTGCGGGCTTTTCATTGTTTTCCTTCATAGATGGTTTTTCTGGGTATAATCAGATAAAGATGCATCCCGAGGACATGAGAAAGACTACGTTCATTACGTTATGGGGGACGTTTTGTTATAAAGTGATGCCGTTTAGATTGAAGAATGCAGGAGCGACATACCAAAGAGCCATGGTAGCCTTGTTCCATGACATGATGCACCGGGAAATCGAGGTTTACGTTGATGACATGATCGCGAAATCTAGAACGGAGGGCGAACATGTGCGGGTCTTGAGAAATTTATTCTTAAGATTGAGAAAGTTTCAGCTCAAGCTTAATCCAGCGAAGTGCACTTTTGGGGCCAGGTCAGGAAAGTTGCTAGGCTTCATAGTCAGTGAAAAGGGAATCGAGATTGACCCAGACAAAGTCAAGGCAATACGAGATTTACCTCCACCTCGCACTCAGAAAGAAGTTCGAGGTTTCCTCGGAAGACTGAATTACATCACTAGGTTTATTTCACAACTGACTGAGAAATGTGACCCTATATTTCGTCTTCTAAAGAAACATAATCCTGGTACTTGGGATGAAGAATGCGAAGAAGCTTTTAACAAGGTGAAGCAGTATTTGTCTAACACTCCAGTGCTGTCACCACCTAGCCCGGATAGGCCGCTGATATTGTATCTGACAGTATTTGATAATTCCATGGGGTGTGTGCTAGGCCAACATGATGAAACGGGGAGAAAAGAAAGGGCGATATATTATCTCAGCAAGAAATTCACTGACTGTGAAATGAGATATTCGCCTATTGAGAAGTTATGTTGTGCCTTGATTTGGACAACCCGAAGATTAAGGCAGTACATGTTATACCATACGACTTGGCTAATCTCAAAGTTAGACCCGTTAAAGTATATGATGGAGTCAACTGCTTTGAATGGGAGAATGGCCTGATGGCAGATCTTACTGTCTGAATTTGATATTGTTTATGTGAGCCAGAAGGCTGTGAAAGGGAGTGCAATTGCTGACTTTCTAGCTAGTAGAGCTCTGGAGGACTACGAGCCGTTGAGTTTTGATTTCCCAAATGAAGACCTGATGTGTATAGCGGCTACTGAAGAAATCCCCAAAAAGGTCACGGTTGGAGGTTAAACTTTGATGGAGCCTCGAATGCTGTGGGTAATGGAATTGGGGCAGTCCTAGTGTCCCTGAATGGTGATCATTATCCTTTTACTTGCAAATTGGATTTTGATTGTACAAACAACATGGCAGAATACGAAGCATGCATCATGGGTATTCGTGCAGCTATAGAGCAGAAATCAAAGTGCTAGAGGTCTATGGAGATTCAGCATGGTGATATATCAGCTCAGGGGTGAATGGGAAACGAGAGATCCCAAATTAATCAGTTATCGAAAGTTGGTCCTCGAATTGATTAGGGAGTTTGAGGACATCACTTTTTGCTATCTCCCACGAGATGAGAACCAGATGGCTGATGCACTAGCTACTTTAGCCTCCATGATCAAGGTGAACAAACATGAGGATATGAAGCCTATCCAAATGAGTATCTATGAAGACCTGGCTCATTGTTACAATATTGAAGAAGGAGAAATTGATGATAGTCTCTGGTATCAAGATATACTACGATATGTAAAAAATCGTGAGTATCCTGGCTAGGCAACGGAGAATGAAAAGAGAACTCTGAGAAGACTAGCCATTGATTACGTCTTAGATGGGGAGATCTTATACAATAGGGGAAAAGATCAAGTTCTGCTAGATGTGTGGACATTGTGGAAGCAAAGAAAATCTTGGAGGAAGTCCATGAGGGCATCTGTGGAACGCATGCTAGTGGTTTCACAATGGCCAGACAGATTATGAGATTCGGGTACTACTGGTCTACCATGGAAGGGGATTGCATCAATTATTCCAAGAAGTGCCATAAATGTCAAATCTATGGTGATAAAATGCATGCACCTCCTTCACCTCTTCATGTCATGACTTCTCCATGGCCTTTCTCCATGTGGGGTATGGATGTTATCGGGCCAATATCGCTGAAGGCTTCAAATGGGCATCGTTTCATATTCGTGGTTATTGACTACTTCACCAAATGGGTAGAAGCTGCTTCGTATGCTAATGTTACAAAGTCATCAGTCAGTAAGTTCTTGAAGAGAGAGATCATATGTCGGTATGGAATGCCGAAAGAATCATATCCGATAATGCGCTGAATTTGAACAACAGCTCAATAGCAGAGGTCTGCAGTCAATTCAAGATCAGACATCACAATTCGTTGCCGTATCGCCCGAAAATAAATGGTGCAATAGAAGTGGCCAATAAAAATATAAAGAAGATTGTAGGGAAGATGACTGAGACTTACAGGGACTGGCACGAGAAATTACTGTTTGCCCTCCTTGCTTATCGAACGTCAACCAGGACCTCCACCGGGGCAACGCCTTTCTCCTTAGTTTATGGCATGGAGGCAGTCTTGCCCATCGAAGTTGAAATCCCTTCTCTCCGGGTTTTGTCTGAGCTACAATTGGATGAAGTGGAATGGGTTCAATCTCGATACGATCAGTTGAACTTGATAGAGGGAAAGAGGCTAAAGGCTATTCAGCATGGTCAGATGTACCAGAAAAGAATGATGCGAGCCTACAACAAGAAAGTCCGACCCAGAGAATTTCATGAGGGGGACCTGGTGTTGAGAAAAATTATTCCTCTACAAAAGGATTTTAGGGGGAAATGGATGCCGAATTGGGAGGGTCCTTATGTTGTAAAAAATGCCTTTTCTGGAGGAGCCCTGATCCTGGCTGAAATGGATGGAAAAAACTTACCTAATCCGGTAAATTCAGATTCGGTGAAGAGGTACTTTACTTGAAGAAGAGAGGGAACCAAGGTGAAAACCCGCAAAGGGCGCTTTGATTCCAAAACAAAAAAATGGAGAGGCTAGGGTGAAAACCCGCAAAGGGCACCTTAAGACCAAACGGGATTTGAGTTGAAACCCGAAAAGGGCGGCTCAAATTTTGATTGTCTAATGGTAGTCTTGTTGTACCTAAATCGGCAGAAAGGAATAAACGACATCTTGAGGCATCAACAAAATACTGTGAATCCCCTAAACACGTGTTGAATTCAGAAGAGTCTTCGAAAAGTTGTATAGAGAAATTCAAGAAAAGATATCAGGGGCACCTGATCACAGTATTTGTATTGAATTCGTTGTTTTAGAATATTTCATTCTTCTTCAATATAAATGTCCCAGACAATTCTTCTATAATTGACAATCCATTGCGAGCTATGCTCCCAAATTAATTTTGTTTTATTCATCGTTGTAATCTTTTCGCAACATGTTGCATTAGAGTAATGATTAATGGACTAATAAAACTTTCACAAGGGAAGTTTTTCATATTACTCCAGAAATCTTTAAATAGCTCAGGAACCTGAAACAGGATTATTGTTTAGACCTTCACCGGGTTAAAAGGTCAGAGATATCTAGGAGCCAAGAGTCGAGATTTTAAATTTTTCAAGTTTTGACGAAGCGTTGTTGCCACGAAGGAAGCCTTAATGAGCAATAATGACTTTAAACATTCAATATTCATTTTTCATGACATAACATTCAAATGTCATTCATACACGCCTAATTAGGAGCATTTGATTCATTCTGATCATACATCCTAATCATTAGGCATAATTAGGCTCATAAAGTGAATCATACAGGTCATGTTTCACAGAGAGCAGATTGGTGAAATCATAGAGCCTTATCTCCCTGAGTAACAGTGGAGCAGGTTGAAAGATAACAGATCCTGTCTTCATGTACTGGCGTGAAGTAGATCATAGATACCAGATCTGTCTCCCCGTACAGGTGGTGGAGTAGATCGAAGAAGCAGATCTTGCCTTCCCATACTGGTGGCGAAGCAGACCAAAGAAAGTAGATTTGTCTCATGTATTGGCGTGAAGTAGATCAGAGATACCAGATCTTGCCTTCCCATACTGGTGGCAAAGCAAATCAAAGAAAGCAGATCTTGTTTTCATATACCAGCGTAAAACGATCAAAGATAGTAGGTCTGTCTCCTATATCGGTAGCGAAGTGGATCGAATATACAGATTTTATCTTCCTATGTGGTGAGTAGTAGCAGAGAATCAGATGGCAGATTTTACCTCCTGAAGTTCAATGGAGTATATTGAAGCCAGTATTCTATTGACGTGAATAGATCGAGAAACAGATTTGTCTTCATGTATGGCTGAAGTAGATCAAATAAGCAGATCTTGTCTTCATACTTGGTGAGTAGATCGAGATACAAGTCTTATCTCCCTGAAGTTGCAGTGGAGCAGACTGAAAGTAACCATCCAATCTCCTTGAAGTTGCAGTGGAGCAGACTAAATATATGTAAATTTTTTTTTTGAGAGCACAAGGTACGAATCTATCTCCTGACGTTGAGTGGGTGGATCAAACACTGTTTTCCTACCTCTGAAGATGCAGTAGGAAGGAACAAGCTACTGAAGAGAAGCACTGAGAAGTCGTATAGCTGCATTGCTTTGTCTTTGCTCTTTCTCGTTACCACATGAGCAAAGAGGGGCAGCTGTATAGGCCCATCGGCTGGGTTTAAACACAAAAAAAATAGTATTCCAATATGGCCCAATAGCCTGCCCAACACAAAAAAAAAAAAACCAGCCTGTCTGCCCCAGCCGCAGATCACCCCGACCGGGCCTCCTCCCACGTTCGGATACTAAAACACAATCAAAGAGTCCGAAAGAAAAACAACAAAAGATTGTTTTTTATTTTTTTTCGGCTTAAAGGCTTCAAAATCTGTAAAAAAAGAAAGGGAAGGAAAAAGAAACGAGATAAACTTTAAGTGATGTTTTTTATTTTTTTTCTTTCGATTTTTTAAAATATAGAAAAAAAGAAAAAAACAACCCTTTCGTCGAAGACCCACGGTGGCTCGCCTGGGCGGCACGGCAAACGCGGCGCAGGACTAGTTAACCTAGCAGAGTAGTTTTTTTTTTTTTTTTTCTTTTCATGTAAATGTTTTAGGAAACTGTTTAATACAAATCAAACGGCGCCGTTTTCCATGCGGGTCCCGACCCGAAGGGGACGATCCGGCTCTCTGACGTCACATGCTGTATTTATGCATTGGCCTCTCCTGTTTGCAGCGTATACAATTAAACTTTGGTCTATTTTGTTTTTTTTTTTTTTGGAAAATTTGGGGCCGCACATTTTTTTTTATTTTTGTTTCAATTGGCCCTTCGCTCGCGCAAACGTTTTGGCAAGGAGCCGCATAATTTCCTTTTGTTCCACTTGAAACACATATATATGTGTATACATACGCATTTTAAACACACATGTTCTCGTATTTTACAATTCAAAATACGTTTTTTATATTATATATATACATTTTTTTTGAGTTATTATAAATATTTCTCTTATTCTAAATGTACACCGTTATTTGTACTCATATTATATAGGTGTTTTAATATACATATGCGTATTTTCATGATTTTACCAATACATACACATATACATTTTTATTCTGTAAATATATACACATGTACATGCTTTTATGTTTATTTTATTTTCACGATTTCTAAATACATACATGCATTTTTATTATATTTTGATTGATATATCCCATTTCATCTTTTATGTGTATCTTTGTACATATGCGTTAAATATATGTGTACACATATTTGTAAACTTAATTATATAGTGTTCTTGTACATATACTTGTAAATATTTATTCATATTTGTCTTAAATTAGAGTATTTGTTTCATGTTATGCCTTAACCCTTTTTTTTGGCATCTCTTTAAAATATCAATTTTGATTTTCTCAAAGTATTTAAATCATCCTATTTTATAAATTCCAAAATATTTGGCATTCATGGTTCTCGTGAAAGGTCGTGTCCTAACTTACTGGATCGCGATTTTTTCGATGAATTTAGAAAGCCAAGTATTTGTTTTGCAACAAATTCACGAATTTTAAATAAAAGCTTATTTCGGGAATTCAAAATGTTGGGTCCTAACTTACTGGTCATGACATTTTCTTCTCGAAATAAGAATTTTCAAACAAAAGGCAATATTCGGGTATTTTTGAAGATTTAAAAACATTGTGCCCTAACTTACTAGGTGTGGTGTTTTATTTCTTTGAAATAAGAATTGTCTTGTTATTTTAATCCATTCATGAAATAAAAAGTTTCCTTTTAAAATCTTTTCAAATTTCGACACCAAGGCATTTTAAAAAAATCAATTTGGTACAATTTTGGGCGTTACGAGGGTCTAATCTTCCTCGTGCGTAACTGACTCCCGAGCCCATTTTCTCAAATTTCGTAGACCAAAGTCATTTTTAAGGTGAGCCGATCACACCTTAATCAAAGATTCGGTGGCGACTCCAGTCCAATTTTTACTTTTAAAGTCGACATCAAAATTTTTGTTTTCAAAAAACGGTTTCGACAGACATAATTATTTCAGTTAAAAATAAATCTCTCTCTATAAAAACCGACAAAAATTATAATTCCCGAAAAA